>NW_027361670.1:805000-1225533 GCF_039654945.1 Dendrobates tinctorius
GGGTGAGTGTGCGGTTGTCAGGCTTCGGTGGGGTGAGTGTGCGGTTGTCAGGCCTCGGTGGGGTGAGTGTGCGGTTGTCAGGCCTCGGTGGGGTGGGTGTGCGGTTGTCAGGCCTCGGTGGGGTGAGTGTGCAGTTGTCAGGCCTTGGTGGGGTGGGTGTGCGGTTGTCAGGCCTCGGTGGGGTGGGTGTGCGGTTGTCAGGCCTCGGTGGGGTGAGTGTGCAGTTGTCAGGCCTCGGTGGGGTGGGTGTGCGGTTGTCAGGCCTCGGTGGGGTGAGTGTGCAGTTGTCAGGCCTCGGTGGGGTGGGTGTGCGGTTGTCAGGCCTCGGTGGGGTGAGTGTGCGGTTGTCAGGCCTCGGTGGGGTGGGTGTGCGGTTGTCAGGCCTCGGTGGGGTTGGTGTGCGATTGTCAGGCCTCGGTGGGGTGGGTGTGCGGTTGTCAGGCCTCGGTGGGGTGAGTGTGCAGTTGTCAGGCCTCGGTTGGGTGGGTGTGCGGTTGTCAGGCCTCGGTGGGGTGGGTGTGCGGTTGTCAGGCCTCGGTGGGGTGAGTGTGCAGTTGTCAGGCCTCGGTGGGGTGGTTGTCAGTCCTCGGTGGGGTGGGTGTCAGGCCTCGGTGGGGTGGGTGTCAGTCCTCGGTGGGGTGAGTGTGCGGTTGTCAGGCTTCGGTGGGGTGAGTGTGCGGTTGTCAGGCCTCGGTGGGGTGAGTGTGCGGTTGTCAGGCCTCGGTGGGGTGGGTGTGCGGTTGTCAGGCCTCGGTGGGGCGAGTGTGCTGTTGTCAGACCTTGGTGGGGTGGGTGTGCGGTTGTCAGGCCTCGGTGGGGTGGGTGTGCGGTTGTCAGGCCTCGGTGGGGTGAGTGTGCGGTTGTCAGGCCTCGGTGGGGTGGGTGTGCGGTTGTCAGGCCTCGGTGGGGTGAGTGTGCAGTTGTCAGGCCTCGGTGGGGTGAGTGTGCAGCTGTCAGGCCTCGGTGGGGTGGGTGTGCGGTTGTCAGGCCTCGGTGGGGTGGGTGTGCGGTTGTCAGGCCTCGTGGGGAGGGTGTGCGGTTGTCAGGCCTCGGTGGGGTGAGTGTGCAGTTGTCAGGCCTCGGTGGGGTGGGTGTGCGGTTGTCAGGCCTCGGTGGGGTGGATGTGCGGTTGTCAGGCCTCGGTGGGGTGAGTGTGCAGTTGTCAGGCCTCGGTGGGGTGGGTGTGCGGTTGTCAGGCCTCGGTGGGGTGAGTGTGCAGTTGTCAGGCCTCGGTGGGGTGGGTGTGCGGTTGTCAGGCCTCGGTGGGGTGAGTGTGCAGTTGTCAGGCCTCGGTGGGGTGAGTGTGCGGTTGTCAGGCCTCGGTGGGGTGGTTGTTAGACCTTGGTGGGGTGGTTGTTAGTCCTCAGTGGGGTGGGTGTAAGGCCTCGGTGGGGTGAGTGTGCGGTTGTCAGGCCTCGGTGGGGTGGGTGTGCGGTTGTCAGGTCTCGGTGGGTGGTTGTCAGGCCTCGGTGGGGTGAGTATGCGGCTGTCAGTCATTGGTGGGGTGGGTGTCAGGTCTCGGTGGGGTGAGTGTGCGGTTGTCAGGCCTCGGTGGGGTGAGCGTGCGGTTGTCAGGCCTCGGTGGGGTGGGTGTGCGGTTGTCAGGTCTCGGTGGGTGGTTGTCAGGCCTCGGTGGGGTGAGTGTGCGGCTGTCAGTCATTGGTGGGGTGGGTGTCAGGTCTCGGTGGGGTGAGTGTGCGGTTGTCAGGCCTCGGTGGGGTGAGTGTGCGGTTGTCAGTCCTCGGTGGGGTGGTTGTGCGGTTGTCAGGCCTCGGTGGGGTGGATGTGCGGTTGTCAGGCCTCGGTGGGGTGAGTGTGCAGTTGTCAGGCCTCGGTGGGGTGGGTGTGCGGTTGTCAGGCCTCGGTGGGGTGAGTGTGCAGTTGTCAGGCCTCGGTGGGGTGGGTGTGCGGTTGTCAGGCCTCGGTGGGGTGAGTGTGCAGTTGTCAGGCCTCGGTGGGGTGAGTGTGCGGTTGTCAGGCCTCGGTGGGGTGGTTGTTAGACCTTGGTGGGGTGGTTGTTAGTCCTCGGTGGGGTGGGTGTAAGGCCTCGGTGGGGTGAGTGTGCGATTGTCAGGCCTCGGTGGGGTGGGTGTGCGGTTGTCAGGTCTCGGTGGGTGGTTGTCAGGCCTCGGTGGGGTGAGTGTGCGGCTGTCAGTCATTGGTGGGGTGGGTGTCAGGTCTCGGTGGGGTGAGTGTGCGGTTGTCAGGCCTCGGTGGGGTGAGTGTGCGGTTGTCAGTCCTCGGTGGGGTGGTTGTGCGGTTGTCAGTCCTCGGTGGGGTGGGTGTCAGTCCTCGGTGGGGTGAGTGTGCGGTTGTCAGGCCTCGGTGGGGGTGTTGTCAGGCCTCGGTGGGGTGAGTGTGAGGTTGTCAGGCCTCGGTGGGGTGGTTGTTAGTCCTTGGTGGGGTGGGTGTCAGGCCTCGGTGGGGTATGTGTTAGTTTGTCAGGCCTCAGTAGGGTGAGTGTGCCGTTGTCAGGCCTCGGTGGGGTGAGTCTGCGGTTGTCAGGCCTCGGTGGGGTGGGTGTCAGGCCTCGGTGGGGTGAGTGTGCGGTTGTCAGTCCTCGGTGGGGTGGGTGTCAGGCCTCGGTGGGGTGAGTGTGCGGTTGTCAGGCCTCGATGGGGTGAGTGTGCGGTTGTCAAGCCTCGGTGGGGTGGGTGTCAGTCCCCGGTGGGGTGGGTGTCAGTCCTCGATGGGGTGTGTGTCAGTCCTCGGTGGGGTGGGTGTCAGTCCTCGGTGGGGTGAGTGTGCGGTTGTCAGGCCTCGGTGGGGTGAGTGTGCGGTTGTCAGGCCTCGGTGGGGTGAGTGTGTGGTTGTCAGGCCTCGGTGGGGGGGTGTCAGGCCTCGGTGGGGTGAGTGTGCGGTTGTCAGGCCTCGGTGGGGTGGGTGTGCGGTTGTCAGGCCTTGGTGGGGTGGGTGTGCGGTTGTCAGGCCTCGGTGGGGTGGGTGTGCGGTTGTCAGGCCTTGGTGGGGTGAGTGTGCGGTTGTCAGGCCTCGGTGGGGTGGGTGTGCGGTTGTCAGGCCTCGGTGGGGTGGGTGTGCGGTTGTCAGGCCTCGGTGGGGTGAGTGTGCAGTTGTCAGGCCTCGGTGGGGTGGGTGTGCGGTTGTCAGGCCTCGGTGGGGTGGGTGTGCGGTTGTCAGGCCTCGGTGGGGTGAGTGTGCAGTTGTCAGGCCTCGGTGGGGTGGGTGTGCGGTTGTCAGGCCTCGGTGGGGTGAGTGTGCAGTTGTCAGGCCTCGGTGGGGTGAGTGTGCGGTTGTCAGGCCTCGGTGGGGTGGTTGTTAGACCTTGGTGGGGTGGTTGTTAGTCCTCGGAGGGGTGGGTGTAAGGCCTCGGTGGGGTGAGTGTGCGGTTGTCAGGCCTCGGTGGGGTGGGTGTGCGGTTGTCAGGCCTCGGTGGGGTGGGTGTGCGGTTGTCAGTCCTCGGTGGGGTGGTTGTGCGGTTGTCAGGCCTCGGTGGGGTGAGTGTGCGGTTGTCAGGCCTCGGTGGGGTGGTTGTGCGGTTGTTAGTCCTCGGTGGGGTGGGTGTAAGGCCTCGGTGGGGTGAGTGTGCGTTTGTCAGGCCTCGGTGGGGTGGGTGTCAGTCCTCGGTGGAGTGGGTGTCAGTCCTCAGTGGGGTGAGTGTGCGGTTGTCAGGCCTCGGTGGGGTGGGTGTCAGTCCTCGGTGGGGTGGTTGTTAGTCCTCGGAGGGGTGGGTGTAAGGCCTCGGTGGGGTGAGTGTGCGGTTGTCAGGCCTCGGTGGGGTGGGTGTGCGGTTGTCAGGCCTCGGTGGGGTGGGTGTGCGGTTGTCAGGCCTCGGTGGGGTGAGTGTGCGGTTGTCAGGCCTCGGTGGGGTGAGTGTGCGGTTGTCAGGCCTCGGTGGGGTGGTTGTTAGACCTTGGTGGGGTGGTTGTTAGTCCTCGGTGGGGTGGGTGTAAGGCCTCGGTGGGGTGAGTGTGCGGTTGTCAGGCCTCCGTGGGGTGGGTGTGCGGTTGTCAGGCCTCGGTGGGGTGAGTGTGCGGTTGTCAGGCCTCGGTGGGGTGAGTGTGCGGTTGTCAGGCCTCGGTGGGGTGGTTGTGCGGTTGTTAGTCCTCGGTGGGGTGGGTGTAAGGCCTCGGTGGGGTGAGTGTGCGTTTGTCAGGCCTCGGTGGGGTGGGTGTCAGTCCTCGGTGGAGTGGGTGTCAGTCCTCAGTGGGGTGAGTGTGCGGTTGTCAGGCCTCGGTGGGGTGGGTGTCAGTCCTCGGTGGGGTGGGTGTCAGTCCTCGGTGGGGTGGTTGTTAGTCCTCGGAGGGGTGGGTGTAAGGCCTCGGTGGGGTGAGTGTGCGGTTGTCAGGCCTCGGTGGGGTGGGTGTGCGGTTGTCAGGCCTCGGTGGGGTGGGTGTGCGGTTGTCAGGCCTCGGTGGGGTGAGTGTGCGGTTGTCAGGCCTCGGTGGGGTGAGTGTGCGGTTGTCAGGCCTCGGTGGGGTGGTTGTTAGACCTTGGTGGGGTGGTTGTTAGTCCTCGGTGGGGTGGGTGTAAGGCCTCGGTGGGGTGAGTGTGCGGTTGTCAGGCCTCCGTGGGGTGGGTGTGCGGTTGTCAGGCCTCGGTGGGGTGAGTGTGCGGTTGTCAGGCCTCGGTGGGGTGAGTGTGCGGTTGTCAGGCCTCGGTGGGGTGGTTGTGCGGTTGTTAGTCCTCGGTGGGGTGGGTGTAAGGCCTCGGTGGGGTGAGTGTGCGTTTGTCAGGCCTCGGTGGGGTGGGTGTCAGTCCTCGGTGGAGTGGGTGTCAGTCCTCAGTGGGGTGAGTGTGCGGTTGTCAGGCCTCGGTGGGGTGGGTGTCAGTCCTCGGTGGGGTGGGTGTCAGTCCTCAGTGGGGTGAGTGTGCGGTTGTCAGGCCTCGGTGGGGTGGTTGTCAGGCCTCGGTGGGGTGGGTGTCAGTCCTCGGTGGGGTGGGTGTCAGTCCTCGGTGGGGTGGGTGTCAGTCCTCAGTGGGGTGAGTGTGCGGTTGTCAGGCCTCGGTGGGGTGGTTGTCAGGCCTCGGTGGGGTGAGTGTGCGGTTGTCAGGCCTCGGTGGGGTGGGTGTCAGGCCTCGGTGGGGTGAGTGTGCGGTTGTCAGGCCTCGGTGGGGTGGTGTCAGGCCTCGGTGGGGTGAGTGTGCGGTTTTCAGGCCTCGGTGGGGGGGTGTCAGTCCTCAGTGGGGTGAGTGTGCGGTTGTCAGGCCTCGGTGGAGTGGTTGTTAGTCCTCGGTGGGGTGGGTGTAAGGCCTCGGTGGGGTGGGTGTGCGGTTGTCAGGCCTCGGTGGGGTGGGTGTGCGGTTGTCAGGCCTCGGTGGGGTGAGTGTGCGGTTGTCAGGCCTCGGTGGGGTGAGTGTGCGGTTGTCAGGCCTCGGTGGGGGGGTGTCAGTCCTCAGTGGGGTGGGTGTCAGTCCTCGGTGGGGTGGGTGTCAGTCCTCAGTGGGGTGAGTGTGCGGTTGTCAGGCCTCGGTGGGGTGGTTGTTAGTCCTCGGTGGGGTGGGTGTAAGGCCTCGGTGGGGTGGTTGTTAGACCTTGGTGGGGTGGTTGTTAGTCCTCGGTGGGGTGGGTGTCAGTCCTCGGTGGGGTGAGTGTGCGATTGTCAGGCCTCGGTGGGGTGAGTGTGCGGTTGTCAGGCCTCGGTGGGGTGAGTGTGCGGTTGTCAGGCCTCGGTGGGGTGAGTGTGCGTTTGTCAGGCCTCGGTGGGGTGGGTGTCAGTCCTCGGTGGGGTGGGTGTCAGTCCTCGGTGGGGTGGGTGTCAGTCCTCAGTGGGGTGAGTGTGCGGTTGTCAGGCCTCGGTGGGGTGAGTGTGCAGTTGTCAGGCCTCGGTGGGGTGAGTGTGCGGTTGTCAGGCCTCGGTGGGGTGGGTGTCAGTCCTCGGTGGGGTGGGTGTCAGTCCTCGGTGGGGTGGGTGTCAGTCCTCAGTGGGGTGAGTGTGCGGTTGTCAGGCCTCGGTGGGGTGAGTGTGCGGTTGTCAGGCCTCGGTGGGGTGGTTGTTAGACCTTGGTGGGGTGGTTGTTAGTCCTCGGTGGGGTGGGTGTCAGTCCTCAGTGGGGTGAGTGTGCGGTTGTCAGGTCTCGGTGGGTGGTTGTCAGGCCTCGGTGGGGTGGGTGTGCGGTTGTCAGTCCTCGGTGGGGTGGGTGTCAGTCCTCGGTGGGGTGAGTGTGCGGTTGTCAGGCCTCGGTGGGGTGAGTGTGCGGTTGTCAGTCCTCGGTGGGGTGAGTGTGCGGTTGTCAGGTCTCGGTGGGGTGGGTGTGCAGTTGTCAGGCCTCGGTGGGGTGAGTGTGCGGTTGTCAGGCCTCGGTGGGGTGGGTGTCAGGCCTCGGTGGGGTGAGTGTGCGGTTGTCAGGCCTCGGTGGGGTGGGTGTCAGGCCTCGGTGGGGTGAGTGTGCGGTTGTCAGTCCTCGGTGGGGTGAGTGTGCGGTTGTCAGGCCTCGGTGGGGTGAGTGTGCGGTTGTAGGCCTCGGTGGGGTGGGTGTAAGGCCTCGGTGGGGTGAGTGTGCGGTTGTCAGGCCTCGGTGGGGTGGGTGTAAGGCCTCGGTGGGGTGAGTGTGCGGTTGTCAGGTCTCGGTGGGGTGGGTGTGCAGTTGTCAGGCCTCGGTGGGGTGAGTGTGCGGTTGTAGGCCTCGGTGGGGTGGGTGTAAGGCCTCGGTGGGGTGAGTGTGCGGTTGTAGGCCTCGATGGGGTGGGTGTAAGGCCTCGGTGGGGTGAGTGTGCGGTTGTCAGGTCTCGGTGGGGTGGGTGTGCAGTTGTCAGGCCTCGGTGGGGTGGGTGTGCGGTTGTCAGGCCTCGGTGGGGTAGGTGTGCGGTTGTCAGGCCTCGGTGGGGTGAGTGTGCAGTTGTCAGGCCTCGGTGGGGTGGGTGTGCGGTTGTCAGGCCTCGGTGGGGTGGGTGTGCGGTTGTCAGGCCTCGGTGGGGTGAGTGTGCAGTTGTCAGGCCTCGGTGGGGTGGTTGTCAGTCCTCGGTGGGGTGGGTGTCAGGCCTCGGTGGGGTGGGTGTCAGTCCTCGGTGGGGTGAGTGTGCGGTTGTCAGGCTTCGTTGGGGTGAGTGTGCGGCTGTCAGGCCTCGGTGGGGTGAGTGTGCGGTTGTCAGGCCTCGGTGGGGTGGGTGTGCGGTTGTCAGGCCTCGGTGGGGTGAGTGTGCAGTTGTCAGGCCTCGGTGGGGTGGGTGTGCGGTTGTCAGGCCTCGGTGGGGTGGGTGTGCGGTTGTCAGGCCTCGGTGGGGTGGGTGTGCGGTTGTCAGGCCTCGGTGGGGTGAGTGTGCGGTTGTCAGGCCTCGGTGGGGTGGGTGTGCGGTTGTCAGGCCTCGGTGGGGTGAGTGTGCGGTTGTCAGGCCTCGGTGGGGTGGGTGTGCGGTTGTCAGGCCTCGGTGGGGTGGGTGTGCGGTTGTCAGGCCTCGGTGGGGTGGGTGTGCGGTTGTCAGGCCTCGGTGGGGTGAGTGTGCGGTTGTCAGGCCTCGGTGGGGTGGGTGTGCGGTTGACAGGCCTCGGTGGGGTGAGTGTGCAGTTGTCAGGCCTCGGTGGGGTGGGTGTGCGGTTGTCAGGCCTCGGTGGGGTGAGTGTGCGGTTGTCAGGCCTCGGTGGGGTGGGTGTGCGGTTGTCTGGCCTCGGTGGGGTGAGTGTGCAGTTGTCAGGCCTCGGTGGGGTGAGTGTGCGGTTGTCAGGCCTCGGTGGGGTGGTTGTTAGACCTTGGTGGGGTGGTTGTTAGTCCTCGGAGGGGTGGGTGTAAGGCCTCGGTGGGGTGAGTGTGCGGTTGTCAGGCCTCGGTGGGGTGGGTGTGCGGTTGTCAGGCCTCGGTGGGGTGGGTGTGCGGTTGTCAGGCCTCGGTGGGGTGAGTTTGCGGTTGTCAGGCCTCGGTGGGGTGAGTGTGCGGTTGTCAGGCCTCGGTGGGGTGGGTGTGCAGTTGTCAGGCCTCGGTGGGGTGGGTGTGCGGTTGTCAGGCCTCGGTGGGGTAGGTGTGCGGTTGTCAGGCCTCGGTGGGGTGGGTGTAAGGCCTCGGTGGGGTGAGTGTGCGGTTGTAGGCCTCGATGGGGTGGGTGTAAGGCCTCGGTGGGGTGAGTGTGCGGTTGTCAGGTCTCGGTGGGGTGGGTGTGCAGTTGTCAGGCCTCGGTGGGGTGGGTGTGCGGTTGTCAGGCCTCGGTGGGGTAGGTGTGCGGTTGTCAGGCCTCGGTGGGGTGAGTGTGCAGTTGTCAGGCCTCGGTGGGGTGGGTGTGCGGTTGTCAGGCCTCGGTGGGGTGGGTGTGCGGTTGTCAGGCCTCGGTGGGGTGAGTGTGCAGTTGTCAGGCCTCGGTGGGGTGGTTGTCAGTCCTCGGTGGGGTGGGTGTCAGGCCTCGGTGGGGTGGGTGTCAGTCCTCGGTGGGGTGAGTGTGCGGTTGTCAGGCTTCGGTGGGGTGAGTGTGCGGCTGTCAGGCCTCGGTGGGGTGAGTGTGCGGTTGTCAGGCCTCGGTGGGGTGGGTGTGCGGTTGTCAGGCCTCGGTGGGGTGAGTGTGCAGTTGTCAGGCCTCGGTGGGGTGGGTGTGCGGTTGTCAGGCCTCGGTGGGGTGGGTGTGCGGTTGTCAGGCCTCGGTGGGGTGGGTGTGCGGTTGTCAGGCCTCGGTGGGGTGAGTGTGCAGTTGTCAGGCCTCGGTGGGGTGGGTGTGCGGTTGTCAGGCCTCGGTGGGGTGAGTGTGCGGTTGTCAGGCCTCGGTGGGGTGGGTGTGCGGTTGTCAGGCCTCGGTGGGGTGGGTGTGCGGTTGTCAGGCCTCGGTGGGGTGGGTGTGCGGTTGTCAGGCCTCGGTGGGGTGAGTGTGCGGTTGTCAGGCCTCGGTGGGGTGGGTGTGCGGTTGACAGGCCTCGGTGGGGTGAGTGTGCAGTTGTCAGGCCTCGGTGGGGTGGGTGTGCGGTTGTCAGGCCTCGGTGGGGTGAGTGTGCGGTTGTCAGGCCTCGGTGGGGTGGGTGTGCGGTTGTCTGGCCTCGGTGGGGTGAGTGTGCAGTTGTCAGGCCTCGGTGGGGTGAGTGTGCGGTTGTCAGGCCTCGGTGGGGTGGTTGTTAGACCTTGGTGGGGTGGTTGTTAGTCCTCGGAGGGGTGGGTGTAAGGCCTCGGTGGGGTGAGTGTGCGGTTGTCAGGCCTCGGTGGGGTGGGTGTGCGGTTGTCAGGCCTCGGTGGGGTGGGTGTGCGGTTGTCAGGCCTCGGTGGGGTGAGTTTGCGGTTGTCAGGCCTCGGTGGGGTGAGTGTGCGGTTGTCAGGCCTCGGTGGGGTGGTTGTTAGACCTTGGTGGGGTGGTTGTTAGTCCTCGGTGGGGTGGGTGTAAGGCCTCGGTGGGGTGAGTGTGCGGTTGTCAGGCCTGGGTGGGGGGTGTGCGGTTGTCAGGCCTCGGTGGGGTGAGTGTGCGGTTGTCAGGCCTCGGTGGGGTGAGTGTGCGGTTGTCAGGCCTCGGTGGGGTGGTTGTGCGGTTGTTAGTCCTCGGTGGGGTGGGTGTAAGGCCTCGGTGGGGTGAGTGTGCAGCTGTCAGGCCTCGGTGGGGTGGGTGTGCGGTTGTCAGGCCTCGGTGGGGTGGGTGTGCGGTTGTCAGGCCTCGTGGGGAGGGTGTGCGGTTGTCAGGCCTCGGTGGGGTGAGTGTGCAGTTGTCAGGCCTCGGTGGGGTGGGTGTGCGGTTGTCAGGCCTCGGTGGGGTGGATGTGCGGTTGTCAGGCCTCGGTGGGGTGAGTGTGCAGTTGTCAGGCCTCGGTGGGGTGGGTGTGCGGTTGTCAGGCCTCGGTGGGGTGAGTGTGCAGTTGTCAGGCCTCGGTGGGGTGGGTGTGCGGTTGTCAGGCCTCGGTGGGGTGAGTGTGCAGTTGTCAGGCCTCGGTGGGGTGAGTGTGCGGTTGTCAGGCCTCGGTGGGGTGGTTGTTAGACCTTGGTGGGGTGGTTGTTAGTCCTCAGTGGGGTGGGTGTAAGGCCTCGGTGGGGTGAGTGTGCGGTTGTCAGGCCTCGGTGGGGTGGGTGTGCGGTTGTCAGGTCTCGGTGGGTGGTTGTCAGGCCTCGGTGGGGTGAGTATGCGGCTGTCAGTCATTGGTGGGGTGGGTGTCAGGTCTCGGTGGGGTGAGTGTGCGGTTGTCAGGCCTCGGTGGGGTGAGCGTGCGGTTGTCAGGCCTCGGTGGGGTGGGTGTGCGGTTGTCAGGTCTCGGTGGGTGGTTGTCAGGCCTCGGTGGGGTGAGTGTGCGGCTGTCAGTCATTGGTGGGGTGGGTGTCAGGTCTCGGTGGGGTGAGTGTGCGGTTGTCAGGCCTCGGTGGGGTGAGTGTGCGGTTGTCAGTCCTCGGTGGGGTGGTTGTGCGGTTGTCAGGCCTCGGTGGGGTGGATGTGCGGTTGTCAGGCCTCGGTGGGGTGAGTGTGCAGTTGTCAGGCCTCGGTGGGGTGGGTGTGCGGTTGTCAGGCCTCGGTGGGGTGAGTGTGCAGTTGTCAGGCCTCGGTGGGGTGGGTGTGCGGTTGTCAGGCCTCGGTGGGGTGAGTGTGCAGTTGTCAGGCCTCGGTGGGGTGAGTGTGCGGTTGTCAGGCCTCGGTGGGGTGGTTGTTAGACCTTGGTGGGGTGGTTGTTAGTCCTCGGTGGGGTGGGTGTAAGGCCTCGGTGGGGTGAGTGTGCGATTGTCAGGCCTCGGTGGGGTGGGTGTGCGGTTGTCAGGTCTCGGTGGGTGGTTGTCAGGCCTCGGTGGGGTGAGTGTGCGGCTGTCAGTCATTGGTGGGGTGGGTGTCAGGTCTCGGTGGGGTGAGTGTGCGGTTGTCAGGCCTCGGTGGGGTGAGTGTGCGGTTGTCAGTCCTCGGTGGGGTGGTTGTGCGGTTGTCAGTCCTCGGTGGGGTGGGTGTCAGTCCTCGGTGGGGTGAGTGTGCGGTTGTCAGGCCTCGGTGGGGGTGTTGTCAGGCCTCGGTGGGGTGAGTGTGAGGTTGTCAGGCCTCGGTGGGGTGGTTGTTAGTCCTTGGTGGGGTGGGTGTCAGGCCTCGGTGGGGTATGTGTTAGTTTGTCAGGCCTCAGTAGGGTGAGTGTGCCGTTGTCAGGCCTCGGTGGGGTGAGTCTGCGGTTGTCAGGCCTCGGTGGGGTGGGTGTCAGGCCTCGGTGGGGTGAGTGTGCGGTTGTCAGTCCTCGGTGGGGTGGGTGTCAGGCCTCGGTGGGGTGAGTGTGCGGTTGTCAGGCCTCGATGGGGTGAGTGTGCGGTTGTCAAGCCTCGGTGGGGTGGGTGTCAGTCCCCGGTGGGGTGGGTGTCAGTCCTCGATGGGGTGTGTGTCAGTCCTCGGTGGGGTGGGTGTCAGTCCTCGGTGGGGTGAGTGTGCGGTTGTCAGGCCTCGGTGGGGTGAGTGTGCGGTTGTCAGGCCTCGGTGGGGTGAGTGTGTGGTTGTCAGGCCTCGGTGGGGGGGTGTCAGGCCTCGGTGGGGTGAGTGTGCGGTTGTCAGGCCTCGGTGGGGTGGGTGTGCGGTTGTCAGGCCTTGGTGGGGTGGGTGTGCGGTTGTCAGGCCTCGGTGGGGTGGGTGTGCGGTTGTCAGGCCTTGGTGGGGTGAGTGTGCGGTTGTCAGGCCTCGGTGGGGTGGGTGTGCGGTTGTCAGGCCTCGGTGGGGTGGGTGTGCGGTTGTCAGGCCTCGGTGGGGTGAGTGTGCAGTTGTCAGGCCTCGGTGGGGTGGGTGTGCGGTTGTCAGGCCTCGGTGGGGTGGGTGTGCGGTTGTCAGGCCTCGGTGGGGTGAGTGTGCAGTTGTCAGGCCTCGGTGGGGTGGGTGTGCGGTTGTCAGGCCTCGGTGGGGTGAGTGTGCAGTTGTCAGGCCTCGGTGGGGTGAGTGTGCGGTTGTCAGGCCTCGGTGGGGTGGTTGTTAGACCTTGGTGGGGTGGTTGTTAGTCCTCGGAGGGGTGGGTGTAAGGCCTCGGTGGGGTGAGTGTGCGGTTGTCAGGCCTCGGTGGGGTGGGTGTGCGGTTGTCAGGCCTCGGTGGGGTGGGTGTGCGGTTGTCAGTCCTCGGTGGGGTGGTTGTGCGGTTGTCAGGCCTCGGTGGGGTGAGTGTGCGGTTGTCAGGCCTCGGTGGGGTGGTTGTGCGGTTGTTAGTCCTCGGTGGGGTGGGTGTAAGGCCTCGGTGGGGTGAGTGTGCGTTTGTCAGGCCTCGGTGGGGTGGGTGTCAGTCCTCGGTGGAGTGGGTGTCAGTCCTCAGTGGGGTGAGTGTGCGGTTGTCAGGCCTCGGTGGGGTGGGTGTCAGTCCTCGGTGGGGTGGTTGTTAGTCCTCGGAGGGGTGGGTGTAAGGCCTCGGTGGGGTGAGTGTGCGGTTGTCAGGCCTCGGTGGGGTGGGTGTGCGGTTGTCAGGCCTCGGTGGGGTGGGTGTGCGGTTGTCAGGCCTCGGTGGGGTGAGTGTGCGGTTGTCAGGCCTCGGTGGGGTGAGTGTGCGGTTGTCAGGCCTCGGTGGGGTGGTTGTTAGACCTTGGTGGGGTGGTTGTTAGTCCTCGGTGGGGTGGGTGTAAGGCCTCGGTGGGGTGAGTGTGCGGTTGTCAGGCCTCCGTGGGGTGGGTGTGCGGTTGTCAGGCCTCGGTGGGGTGAGTGTGCGGTTGTCAGGCCTCGGTGGGGTGAGTGTGCGGTTGTCAGGCCTCGGTGGGGTGGTTGTGCGGTTGTTAGTCCTCGGTGGGGTGGGTGTAAGGCCTCGGTGGGTTGAGTGTGCGTTTGTCAGGCCTCGGTGGGGTGGGTGTCAGTCCTCGGTGGAGTGGGTGTCAGTCCTCAGTGGGGTGAGTGTGCGGTTGTCAGGCCTCGGTGGGGTGGGTGTCAGTCCTCGGTGGGGTGGGTGTCAGTCCTCGGTGGGGTGGTTGTTAGTCCTCGGAGGGGTGGGTGTAAGGCCTCGGTGGGGTGAGTGTGCGGTTGTCAGGCCTCGGTGGGGTGGGTGTGCGGTTGTCAGGCCTCGGTGGGGTGGGTGTGCGGTTGTCAGGCCTCGGTGGGGTGAGTGTGCGGTTGTCAGGCCTCGGTGGGGTGAGTGTGCGGTTGTCAGGCCTCGGTGGGGTGGTTGTTAGACCTTGGTGGGGTGGTTGTTAGTCCTCGGTGGGGTGGGTGTAAGGCCTCGGTGGGGTGAGTGTGCGGTTGTCAGGCCTCCGTGGGGTGGGTGTGCGGTTGTCAGGCCTCGGTGGGGTGAGTGTGCGGTTGTCAGGCCTCGGTGGGGTGAGTGTGCGGTTGTCAGGCCTCGGTGGGGTGGTTGTGCGGTTGTTAGTCCTCGGTGGGGTGGGTGTAAGGCCTCGGTGGGGTGAGTGTGCGTTTGTCAGGCCTCGGTGGGGTGGGTGTCAGTCCTCGGTGGAGTGGGTGTCAGTCCTCAGTGGGGTGAGTGTGCGGTTGTCAGGCCTCGGTGGGGTGGGTGTCAGTCCTCGGTGGGGTGGGTGTCAGTCCTCAGTGGGGTGAGTGTGCGGTTGTCAGGCCTCGGTGGGGTGGTTGTCAGGCCTCGGTGGGGTGGGTGTCAGTCCTCGGTGGGGTGGGTGTCAGTCCTCGGTGGGGTGGGTGTCAGTCCTCAGTGGGGTGAGTGTGCGGTTGTCAGGCCTCGGTGGGGTGGTTGTCAGGCCTCGGTGGGGTGAGTGTGCGGTTGTCAGGCCTCGGTGGGGTGGGTGTCAGGCCTCGGTGGGGTGAGTGTGCGGTTGTCAGGCCTCGGTGGGGTGGTGTCAGGCCTCGGTGGGGTGAGTGTGCGGTTTTCAGGCCTCGGTGGGGGGGTGTCAGTCCTCAGTGGGGTGAGTGTGCGGTTGTCAGGCCTCGGTGGAGTGGTTGTTAGTCCTCGGTGGGGTGGGTGTAAGGCCTCGGTGGGGTGGGTGTGCGGTTGTCAGGCCTCGGTGGGGTGGGTGTGCGGTTGTCAGGCCTCGGTGGGGTGAGTGTGCGGTTGTCAGGCCTCGGTGGGGTGAGTGTGCGGTTGTCAGGCCTCGGTGGGGGGGTGTCAGTCCTCAGTGGGGTGGGTGTCAGTCCTCGGTGGGGTGGGTGTCAGTCCTCAGTGGGGTGAGTGTGCGGTTGTCAGGCCTCGGTGGGGTGGTTGTTAGTCCTCGGTGGGGTGGGTGTAAGGCCTCGGTGGGGTGGTTGTTAGACCTTGGTGGGGTGGTTGTTAGTCCTCGGTGGGGTGGGTGTCAGTCCTCGGTGGGGTGAGTGTGCGATTGTCAGGCCTCGGTGGGGTGAGTGTGCGGTTGTCAGGCCTCGGTGGGGTGAGTGTGCGGTTGTCAGGCCTCGGTGGGGTGAGTGTGCGTTTGTCAGGCCTCGGTGGGGTGGGTGTCAGTCCTCGGTGGGGTGGGTGTCAGTCCTCGGTGGGGTGGGTGTCAGTCCTCAGTGGGGTGAGTGTGCGGTTGTCAGGCCTCGGTGGGGTGAGTGTGCAGTTGTCAGGCCTCGGTGGGGTGAGTGTGCGGTTGTCAGGCCTCGGTGGGGTGGGTGTCAGTCCTCGGTGGGGTGGGTGTCAGTCCTCGGTGGGGTGGGTGTCAGTCCTCAGTGGGGTGAGTGTGCGGTTGTCAGGCCTCGGTGGGGTGAGTGTGCGGTTGTCAGGCCTCGGTGGGGTGGTTGTTAGACCTTGGTGGGGTGGTTGTTAGTCCTCGGTGGGGTGGGTGTCAGTCCTCAGTGGGGTGAGTGTGCGGTTGTCAGGTCTCGGTGGGTGGTTGTCAGGCCTCGGTGGGGTGGGTGTGCGGTTGTCAGTCCTCGGTGGGGTGGGTGTCAGTCCTCGGTGGGGTGAGTGTGCGGTTGTCAGGCCTCGGTGGGGTGAGTGTGCGGTTGTCAGTCCTCGGTGGGGTGAGTGTGCGGTTGTCAGGTCTCGGTGGGGTGGGTGTGCAGTTGTCAGGCCTCGGTGGGGTGAGTGTGCGGTTGTCAGGCCTTGGTGGGGTGGGTGTCAGGCCTCGGTGGGGTGAGTGTGCGGTTGTCAGGCCTCGGTGGGGTGGGTGTCAGGCCTCGGTGGGGTGAGTGTGCGGTTGTCAGTCCTCGGTGGGGTGAGTGTGCGGTTGTCAGGCCTCGGTGGGGTGAGTGTGCGGTTGTAGGCCTCGGTGGGGTGGGTGTAAGGCCTCGGTGGGGTGAGTGTGCGGTTGTCAGGCCTCGGTGGGGTGGGTGTAAGGCCTCGGTGGGGTGAGTGTGCGGTTGTCAGGTCTCGGTGGGGTGGGTGTGCAGTTGTCAGGCCTCGGTGGGGTGAGTGTGCGGTTGTAGGCCTCGGTGGGGTGGGTGTAAGGCCTCGGTGGGGTGAGTGTGCGGTTGTAGGCCTCGATGGGGTGGGTGTAAGGCCTCGGTGGGGTGAGTGTGCGGTTGTCAGGTCTCGGTGGGGTGGGTGTGCAGTTGTCAGGCCTCGGTGGGGTGGGTGTGCGGTTGTCAGGCCTCGGTGGGGTAGGTGTGCGGTTGTCAGGCCTCGGTGGGGTGAGTGTGCAGTTGTCAGGCCTCGGTGGGGTGGGTGTGCGGTTGTCAGGCCTCGGTGGGGTGGGTGTGCGGTTGTCAGGCCTCGGTGGGGTGAGTGTGCAGTTGTCAGGCCTCGGTGGGGTGGTTGTCAGTCCTCGGTGGGGTGGGTGTCAGGCCTCGGTGGGGTGGGTGTCAGTCCTCGGTGGGGTGAGTGTGCGGTTGTCAGGCTTCGTTGGGGTGAGTGTGCGGCTGTCAGGCCTCGGTGGGGTGAGTGTGCGGTTGTCAGGCCTCGGTGGGGTGGGTGTGCGGTTGTCAGGCCTCGGTGGGGTGAGTGTGCAGTTGTCAGGCCTCGGTGGGGTGGGTGTGCGGTTGTCAGGCCTCGGTGGGGTGGGTGTGCGGTTGTCAGGCCTCGGTGGGGTGGGTGTGCGGTTGTCAGGCCTCGGTGGGGTGAGTGTGCGGTTGTCAGGCCTCGGTGGGGTGGGTGTGCGGTTGTCAGGCCTCGGTGGGGTGAGTGTGCGGTTGTCAGGCCTCGGTGGGGTGGGTGTGCGGTTGTCAGGCCTCGGTGGGGTGGGTGTGCGGTTGTCAGGCCTCGGTGGGGTGGGTGTGCGGTTGTCAGGCCTCGGTGGGGGTGAGTGTGCGGTTGTCAGGCCTCGGTGGGGTGGGTGTGCGGTTGACAGGCCTCGGTGGGGTGAGTGTGCAGTTGTCAGGCCTCGGTGGGGTGGGTGTGCGGTTGTCAGGCCTCGGTGGGGTGAGTGTGCGGTTGTCAGGCCTCGGTGGGGTGGGTGTGCGGTTGTCTGGCCTCGGTGGGGTGAGTGTGCAGTTGTCAGGCCTCGGTGGGGTGAGTGTGCGGTTGTCAGGCCTCGGTGGGGTGGTTGTTAGACCTTGGTGGGGTGGTTGTTAGTCCTCGGAGGGGTGGGTGTAAGGCCTCGGTGGGGTGAGTGTGCGGTTGTCAGGCCTCGGTGGGGTGGGTGTGCGGTTGTCAGGCCTCGGTGGGGTGGGTGTGCGGTTGTCAGGCCTCGGTGGGGTGAGTTTGCGGTTGTCAGGCCTCGGTGGGGTGAGTGTGCGGTTGTCAGGCCTCGGTGGGGTGGGTGTGCAGTTGTCAGGCCTCGGTGGGGTGGGTGTGCGGTTGTCAGGCCTCGGTGGGGTAGGTGTGCGGTTGTCAGGCCTCGGTGGGGTGGGTGTAAGGCCTCGGTGGGGTGAGTGTGCGGTTGTAGGCCTCGATGGGGTGGGTGTAAGGCCTCGGTGGGGTGAGTGTGCGGTTGTCAGGTCTCGGTGGGGTGGGTGTGCAGTTGTCAGGCCTCGGTGGGGTGGGTGTGCGGTTGTCAGGCCTCGGTGGGGTAGGTGTGCGGTTGTCAGGCCTCGGTGGGGTGAGTGTGCAGTTGTCAGGCCTCGGTGGGGTGGGTGTGCGGTTGTCAGGCCTCGGTGGGGTGGGTGTGCGGTTGTCAGGCCTCGGTGGGGTGAGTGTGCAGTTGTCAGGCCTCGGTGGGGTGGTTGTCAGTCCTCGGTGGGGTGGGTGTCAGGCCTCGGTGGGGTGGGTGTCAGTCCTCGGTGGGGTGAGTGTGCGGTTGTCAGGCTTCGGTGGGGTGAGTGTGCGGCTGTCAGGCCTCGGTGGGGTGAGTGTGCGGTTGTCAGGCCTCGGTGGGGTGGGTGTGCGGTTGTCAGGCCTCGGTGGGGTGAGTGTGCAGTTGTCAGGCCTCGGTGGGGTGGGTGTGCGGTTGTCAGGCCTCGGTGGGGTGGGTGTGCGGTTGTCAGGCCTCGGTGGGGTGGGTGTGCGGTTGTCAGGCCTCGGTGGGGTGAGTGTGCAGTTGTCAGGCCTCGGTGGGGTGGGTGTGCGGTTGTCAGGCCTCGGTGGGGTGAGTGTGCGGTTGTCAGGCCTCGGTGGGGTGGGTGTGCGGTTGTCAGGCCTCGGTGGGGTGGGTGTGCGGTTGTCAGGCCTCGGTGGGGTGGGTGTGCGGTTGTCAGGCCTCGGTGGGGTGAGTGTGCGGTTGTCAGGCCTCGGTGGGGTGGGTGTGCGGTTGACAGGCCTCGGTGGGGTGAGTGTGCAGTTGTCAGGCCTCGGTGGGGTGGGTGTGCGGTTGTCAGGCCTCGGTGGGGTGAGTGTGCGGTTGTCAGGCCTCGGTGGGGTGGGTGTGCGGTTGTCTGGCCTCGGTGGGGTGAGTGTGCAGTTGTCAGGCCTCGGTGGGGTGAGTGTGCGGTTGTCAGGCCTCGGTGGGGTGGTTGTTAGACCTTGGTGGGGTGGTTGTTAGTCCTCGGAGGGGTGGGTGTAAGGCCTCGGTGGGGTGAGTGTGCGGTTGTCAGGCCTCGGTGTGGTGGGTGTGCGGTTGTCAGGCCTCGGTGGGGTGGGTGTGCGGTTGTCAGGCCTCGGTGGGGTGAGTTTGCGGTTGTCAGGCCTCGGTGGGGTGAGTGTGCGGTTGTCAGGCCTCGGTGGGGTGGTTGTTAGACCTTGGTGGGGTGGTTGTTAGTCCTCGGTGGGGTGGGTGTAAGGCCTCGGTGGGGTGAGTGTGCGGTTGTCAGGCCTGGGTGGGGGGGTGTGCGGTTGTCAGGCCTCGGTGGGGTGAGTGTGCGGTTGTCAGGCCTCGGTGGGGTGAGTGTGCGGTTGTCAGGCCTCGGTGGGGTGGTTGTGCGGTTGTTAGTCCTCGGTGGGGTGGGTGTAAGGCCTCGGTGGGGTGAGTGTGCGTTTGTCAGGCCTCGGTGGGGTGGGTGTCAGTCCTCGGTGGGGTGGGTGTCAGTCCTCAGTGGGGTGAGTGTGCGGTTGTCAGGCCTCGGTGGGGTGGGTGTCAGTCCTCGGTGGGGTGGGTGTCAGTCCTCAGTGGGGTGAGTGTGCGGTTGTCAGGCCTCGGTGGGGTGGTTGTCAGGCCTCGGTGGGGTGGGTGTCAGTCCTCGGTGGGGTGGGTGTCAGTCCTCGGTGGGGTGGGTGTCAGTCCTCAGTGGGGTGAGTGTGCGGTTGTCAGGCCTCGGTGGGGTGGTTGTCAGGCCTCGGTGGGGTGATTGTGCGGTTGTCAGGCCTCGGTGGGGTGGGTGTCAGGCCTCGGTGGGGTGAGTGTGCGGTTGTCAGGCCTCGGTGGGGTGGGTGTCAGGCCTCGGTGGGGTGAGTGTGCGGTTGTCAGTCCTCGGTGGGGTGAGTGTGCGGTTGTCAGGCCTCGGTGGGGTGAGTGTGCGGTTGTAGTCCTCGGTGGGGTGGGTGTAAGGCCTCGGTGGGGTGAGTGTGCGGTTGTCAGGCCTCGGTGGGGTGGGTGTAAGGCCTCGGTGGGGTGAGTGTGCGGTTGTCAGGTCTCGGTGGGGTGGGTGTGCAGTTGTCAGCCCTCGGTGGGGTGAGTGTGCGGTTGTAGGCCTCGGTGGGGTGGGTGTAAGGCCTCGGTGGGGTGAGTGTGCGGTTGTAGGCCTCGATGGGGTGGGTGTAAGGCCTCGGTGGGGTGAGTGTGCGGTTGTCAGGTCTCGGTGGGGTGGGTGTGCAGTTGTCAGGCCTCGGTGGGGTGGGTGTGCGGTTGTCAGGCCTCGGTGGGGTAGGTGTGCGGTTGTCAGGCCTCGGTGGGGTGAGTGTGCAGTTGTCAGGCCTCGGTGGGGTGGGTGTGCGGTTGTCAGGCCTCGGTGGGGTGGGTGTGCGGTTGTCAGGCCTCGGTGGGGTGAGTGTGCAGTTGTCAGGCCTCGGTGGGGTGGTTGTCAGTCCTCGGTGGGGTGGGTGTCAGGCCTCGGTGGGGTGGGTGTCAGTCCTCGGTGGGGTGAGTGTGCGGTTGTCAGGCTTCGGTGGGGTGAGTGTGCGGCTGTCAGGCCTCGGTGGGGTGAGTGTGCGGTTGTCAGGCCTCGGTGGGGTGGGTGTGCGGTTGTCAGGCCTCGGTGGGGTGAGTGTGCAGTTGTCAGGCCTCGGTGGGGTGGGTGTGCGGTTGTCAGGCCTCGGTGGGGTGGGTGTGCGGTTGTCAGGCCTCGGTGGGGTGGGTGTGCGGTTGTCAGGCCTCGGTGGGGTGAGTGTGCAGTTGTCAGGCCTCGGTGGGGTGGGTGTGCGGTTGTCAGGCCTCGATGGGGTGAGTGTGCAGTTGTCAGGCCTCGGTGGGGTGGGTGTGCGGTTGTCAGGCCTCGGTGGGGTGAGTGTGCGGTTGTCAGGCCTCGGTGGGGTGGGTGTGCGGTTGTCAGGCCTCGGTGGGGTGGGTGTGCGGTTGTCAGGCCTCGGTGGGGTGGGTGTGCGGTTGTCAGGCCTCGGTGGGGTGAGTGTGCGGTTTTCAGGCCTCGGTGGGGTGGGTGTGCGGTTGACAGGCCTCGGTGGGGTGAGTGTGCAGTTGTCAGGCCTCGGTGGGGTGGGTGTGCGGTTGTCAGGCCTCGGTGGGGTGAGTGTGCGGTTGTCAGGCCTCGGTGGGGTGGGTGTGTGGTTGTCTGGCCTCGGTGGGGTGAGTGTGCAGTTGTCAGGCCTCGGTGGGGTGAGTGTGCGGTTGTCAGGCCTCGGTGGGGTGGTTGTTAGACCTTGGTGGGGTGGTTGTTAGTCCTCGGAGGGGTGGGTGTAAGGCCTCGGTGGGGTGAGTGTGCGGTTGTCAGGCCTCGGTGGGGTGGGTGTGCGGTTGTCAGGCCTCGGTGGGGTGGGTGTGCGGTTGTCAGGCCTCGGTGGGGTGAGTGTGCGGTTGTCAGGCCTCGGTGGGGTGAGTGTGCGGTTGTCAGGCCTCGGTGGGGTGGTTGTTAGACCTTGGTGGGGTGGTTGTTAGTCCTCGGTGGGGTGGGTGTAAGGCCTCGGTGGGGTGAGTGTGCGGTTGTCAGGCCTCGGTGGGGTGGGTGTGCGGTTGTCAGGCCTCGGTGGGGTGAGTGTGCGGTTGTCAGGCCTCGGTGGGGTGAGTGTGCGGTTGTCAGGCCTCGGTGGGGTGGTTGTGCGGTTGTTAGTCCTCGGTGGGGTGGGTGTAAGGCCTCGGTGGGGTGAGTGTGCGTTTGTCAGGCCTCGGTGGGGTGGGTGTCAGTCCTCGGTGGGGTGGGTGTCAGTCCTCAGTGGGGTGAGTGTGCGGTTGTCAGGCCTCGGTGGGGTGGGTGTCAGTCCTCGGTGGGGTGGGTGTCAGTCCTCAGTGGGGTGAGTGTGCGGTTGTCAGGCCTCGGTGGGGTGGTTGTCAGGCCTCGGTGGGGTGGGTGTCAGTCCTCGGTGGGGTGGGTGTCAGTCCTCGGTGGGGTGGGTTTCAGTCCTCAGTGGGGTGAGTGTGCGGTTGTCAGGCCTCGGTGGGGTGGTTGTCAGGCCTCGGTGGGGTGAGTGTGCGGTTGTCAGTCCTCGGTGGGGTGGGTGTCAGTCCTCGGTGGGGTGAGTGTGCGGTTGTCAGGCCTCGGTGGGGTGGGTGTGCGGTTGTCAGGCCTCGGTGGGGTGGGTGTCAGTCCTCGGTGGGGTGAGTGTGCGGTTGTCAGGCCTCGGTGGGGTGAGTGTGCGGTTGTCAGGCCTCGGTGGGGTGGTTGTCAGGGTGTCGGCTATTTCTAGCCGGTGGGTTCGGAGCCTCATTATTGGCGCTGATGGAGTCAGAGGATCAGTGTAATCTCTGCTAATCCCCCCATACATCACCGGGGAGACAGCGGAGGAGGATTGGGGTGGTAACACATAGGATGGCGGTGGTGGTAGTACATAGGGGTGAGTGGGGGTCCGCTCCAGGTCATTATTGCGGCCCCGCGTCACCTGTGACGTTCGCTCTGGAATGTGCCGGGAATAAAATGCAGCCGCACAAAGAGCCCCCCATAAATCTGTGCGTCCGGGGGACAATGGCCGCGGGGCCTGGAGACCACCATTGTCCGGGGGCTAAATATAATCAGGTGATGGATGAGCCAACACAAAGCCGAGACCCCCGACCCCGACGTCATCCACACCGCAGCCATTCAGAGACGCAACACGGCACTGTAAGGGTTAATGTCATCTATGGGGGAAACTGAGAGACAGAGAGGCCCCCAACACTGCAGAGGAGGGATAGTCTGCAGGGAACACCGAGGAGGGATAGTCTGCAGGAGACACCGAGGAGAGATAGTCTGCAGGGAACACTGAGGAGGGATAGTCTGCAGGGGACACTGAGGAGGGATAGTCTGCAGGGGTCACCGAGGAGAGATAGTCTGCAGGAGACACCGAGGAGGGATAGTCTGCAGGGGACACTGAGGAGGGATAGTCTGCAGGGGACACCAAGGAGGGATAGTCTGCAGGAGACACTGAGGAGGGATAGTGTGCAGGGAACACTGAGGAGGGATAGTCTGCAGGAGACAACGAGGAGGAATAGTCTGCAGGGGACACTGAGGAGGAATAGTCTGCAGGGGACACTGAGGAGGGATAGTCTGCAGGAGACACCAAGGAGGGATAGTCTGCAGGAGACACTGAGGAGGGATAGTGTGCAGGGAACACTGAGGAAGGATAATCTGCAGGAGACACTGAGGAGGGATAGTCTGCAGAGGACACTGAGGAGGGATAGTCTGCAGGAGACACCGAGGAGGGATAGTCTGCAGGGGACACTGAGGAGGGATAGTCTGCAGGGGACACCGAGGAGAGCTAGTCTGCAGGAAGACACTGAGGAGAGACAGTCTGCAGGGAACACCGAGGAAGGATAGTCTGCAGGAGACACCGAGGAGGGATAGTCTGCAGGAGACACCGAGGAGGGATAGTCTGCAGGGGACACTGAAAGGGATAGTCTGCAGGAGACACCGAGGAGGGATAGTCTGCAGGGGTCACCGAGGAGGGATAGTCTGCAGGGGACACTGAGGAAGGATAGTCTGCAGGAGACACCGAGGAGGAATAGTCTGCAGGGGACACTGAGGAGGAATAGTCTGCAGGGGACACTGAGGAGGGATAGTCTACAGAAGACAATGAGGAGGGATAGTCTGCAGGGGTCACTGAGGAGGGATAGTATACAGAAGACACTGAAGAGGGATAGTCTGCAGGGGACACTGAGGAGGGATAGTCTGCAGGAGACACCGAAGAGGGATAGTCTGCAGGGGTCACCGAGGAGGGATAGTCTGCAGGGAACACTGAGGAAGGATAATCTGCAGGAGACACCGAGGAGGGACAGTCTGCAGGGGACACAGAGGAGGGATAGTCTGCAGGAGACACCGAGGAGGGATAGTCTGCAGGGGACACTGAGGAGGAATAGTCTGCAGAGACACCGAGGAGGGATAGTCTGCAGGGGACACTGAGGAGGGATAGTCTGCAGGAGACACCGAGGAGGGATAGTCTGCAGGAGACACCGAGGAGGGATAGTCTGCAGGGGACACTGAGGAGGGATAGTCTGTAGGGGACACCGAGGAGAGATAGTCTGCAGGAAGACACTGAGGAGAGACAGTCTGCAGGGAACACTGAGGAAGGATAGTCTGCAGGAGACACCGAGGAGGGATAGTCTGCAGGAGACACCGAGGAGGGATAGTCTGCAGGAGACACTGAGGAGGGATAGTCTGCAGGGAACACCGAGGAGGGATAGTCTGCAGGAGACACCGAGGAGGGATAGTCTGCAGGAAACACTGAGGAGGGATAGTCTGCAGGAGACACCGAGGAGGGATAGTCTGCAGGGGACATTGAGGAGGGATAGTCTGCAGGAGTCACCGAGGAGGGATAGTCTGCAGGGGACACTGAGGAGGGATAGTGTGCAGGGAACACTGAGGAAGGATAATCTGCAGGAGACACCGAGGAGGGATAGTCTGCAGGGGACACTGAGGAGGAATAGTCAGCAGGAGACACCGAGGAGGGATAGTCTGCAGGGGACACTGAGGAGGGATAGTCTGCAGGGAACACTGAGGAAGGATAATCTGCAGGAGACACCGAGGAGGGATAGTCTGCAGGGGACACTGAGGAGGGATAGTCTGCAGGAGAAACCGAGGAGGGATAGTCTGCAGGGGACACTGAGGAGTGATAGTCTGCAGGGAACACTGAGGAAGGATAATCTGCAGGAGACACCGAGGAGGGATAGTCTGCAGGAGACACTGAGGAGGGATAGTCTGCAGGAGACACCGAGTAGGGATAGTCTGCAGGAGACACCGAGGAGGGATAGTCTGCAAGGGACATTGAGGAGGGATAGTCTGCAGTGGTCACCGAGGAGGGATAGTCTGCAGGGGACACTGAGGAAGGATAGTCTGCAGGGAACACTGAGGAAGGATAATCTGCAGGAGACACCGAGGAGGGATAGTCTGCAGGGGACACTGAGGAGGGATAGTCTGCAGAAGACACCGAGGAGGGATAGTCTGCAGGGGACACTGAGGAGGGATAGTCTGCAGGGAACACTGAGGAAGGATAATCTGCAGGAGACACCGAGGAGGGATAGTCTGTAGGGGACACTGAGGAGGGATAGTCTGCAGGAGAAACCGAGGAGGGATAGTCTGCAGGGGACACTGAGGAGTGATAGTCTGCAGGAGACACCGAGGAGGGATAGTCTGCAGGGGACACTGAGGAGGGATAGTCTGCAGGAGACACCGAGAAGGGATAGTCTGCAGGGGTCACCGAGGAGGGATAGTCTGCAGGGGACACTGAGGAAGGATAGTCTGCAGGAGACACCGAGGAGGAATAGTCTGCAGGGGACACTGAGGAGGAATAGTCTGCAGGGGACACTGAGGAGGGATAGTCTACAGAAGACAATGAGGAGGAATAGTCTGCAGGGGACACTGAGGAGGGATAGTATACAGAAGACACTGAAGAGGGATAGTCTGCAGGAGACACTGAGGAGGGATAGTCTGCAGGGGTCACCGAGGAGGGATAGTCTGCAGGAGACACCGAGGAGGGATAGTCTGCAGGAGACACCGAGGAGGGATAGTCTGCAGGGGACACCGAGGAGGGATAGTCTGCAGGGGACACCGAGGAGGGATAGTCTGCAGGAGGCACCGAGGAGTCTGCAGCAGACACCGAGGAGGGATAGTCTGCAGGAGGCACCGAGGAGGGATAGTCTGCACGAGGCACCGAGGAGTCTGCAGGAGGCACTGAGGAGGGATAGTCTGCAGGAGACACTGAGGAGCGATGCTCTGCAGGGGGAGGAGCGATGCTCTGCAGGGGGAGAGGCGATGCTCTGCAGTGGGAGGAGCGATGCTGTGCAGGGGGGAGGAGAGATGCTCTGCAGTGGGGGAGGAGCGATGCTCTGCAGTGGGGGAGAAGCGATGCTCTGCAGGGCGAGGGGCGATGCGCTGTAGAGGGAGCGGCGATGCTCTGCAGCATGAGGAGCGATGCTCTGCAGGGGGAGGAGCGATGCTCTGCAATGGTGGAGGAGCGATACTCTGCAGCGGGAGGCGCAATGCTCTACAGGGGGAGGGGCGATGCTCTGCAATGGGGGAGGAGCGATACTCTGCAGCGGGAGTTAGCGATGCTCTGCAGGGGGAGGGGCGATGCTCTGCAATGGGGGAGGAGCGATACTCTGCAGCGGGAGGAGCGATGCTGTGCAGGGGGAGGGGTGATGCTCTGCAGCGGGAGGGGCGATGTTCTGCAGTGGGAGGAGCGATGCTCTGCAGTGTGGGAGGAGCGATACTCTGCAGCGGGAGGAGCAATGCTCTACAGGGGGAGGGGCGATGCTCTGCAGGGGGAGGGGCGATGCTCTGCAGGGGAGGGGTGATGCTCTGCAGTGGGGGAGGAGCGATGCTCTGCAGGGGGAGGAGCGATGCTCTGCAGTGGGGGAGGAGCGATGCTCTGCAGGGGGAGGAGCGATGCTCTGCAGTGGGGGAGCGATACTCTGCAGCGGGAGGAGCGATGCTCTGCAGGGGGAGGGGCGATGCTCTGCAATGGGGGAGGAGCGATGCTTTGCAGGGGGAGGGGTGATGCTCTGCAGTGGTGGAGGAGCGATGCTCTGCAGGGGGAGGAGCGATGCTCTGCAGGGGGAGGGGCGATGCTCTGCCGGGGGAGGGGCGATGCTCTGCAGTGGGGGAGGAGCGATGTTCTGCAGGGGGAGGAGCGATGCTCTGCAGTGTGGGAGGAGCGATACTCTGCAGTGGGGGAGGAGCGATGTTCTGCAGGGGGAGGGGCGCTGCTCTGCAGTGGGGGAGGGGCGATGCTCTGCAGGGGGAGGGGCGATGCTCTGCAGTGGGGGAGGGGCGATGCTCTGCAGTGTGGGAGGAGCGATACTCTGCAGTGGGGGAGGAGCGATGTTCTGCAGGGGGAGGGGTGATGCTCTGCCGGGGGAGGGGCGATGCTCTGCAGTGGGGGAGGGGCGATGCTCTGCAGTGAGAGGAGCGATGCTCTGCAGGAGGAGGAGCGATGCTCTGCAGGAGAGGAGCGATGCTCTGCAGGGGGAGGGGCGATGCTCTGCAGGGGGAGGGGCGCTGCTATGCAGTGAGAGGAGCAATGCTCTGCAGGGGGAGGGGCGCTGCTCTGCAGTGAGAGGAGCGATGCTCTGCAGGGGGAGGGGCGATGCTGTGCAGTGAGAGGAGCGATGCTCTGCAGGGGGAGGGGCGATGTTCTGCAGGGGGAGGAGCGATGCTCTGCCGGGGGAGGGGCGATGCTCTGCAGGGGGAGGAGCGATGTTCTGCAGGGGGAGGAGCGATGCTCTGCAGGGGGAGGTGCGATGCTCTGCAGGGGGAGGGGCGATGCTCTGAAGGGGGAGGGGCGATGCTCTGCAGTGTGGGAGGAGCGATGCTCTGCAGTGTGGGAGGAGCGATGCTCTGTGGGGGGAGGAGGAGCGATGCTCTGCAGTGTGGGAGGAGCGATGCTCTGCAGGGGGAGGAGCGATGCTCTGCAGGGGGAGGGGCGATGCTCTGCAGGGGGAGGAGCGATGCTCTGCAGGGGGAGGGGCGATGCTCTGCAGGGGGAGGAGCGATGCTCTGCAGGGGGAGGTGCGATGCTCTGCCGGGGGAGGTGCGATGCTCTGCCGGGGGAGGGGCGATGCTCTGCAGTGTGGGAGGAGCGATGCGCTGCAGTGTGGGAGGAGCGATGCTCTGTGGGGGGAGGAGGAGCGATGCTCTGCAGTGTGGGAGGAGCGATGCTCTGCAGGGGGAGGAGCGATGCTCTGCAGGGGGAGGGTCGATTCTCTTCAGGGGGAGGAGCGATGCTCTGCAGGGGGAGGGGCGATACTCTGTGGGGGAGGAGGAGCGATGCTCTGCCTGGGGAGGAGCGATGCTCTGCAGGGGGAGGAGCGATGCTCTGCAGTGTGGGAGGAGCGATGCTCTGTGGGGGGAGGAGGAGCGATGCTCTGCAGGGGGAGGAGCGATGCTCTGCAGGGGGAGGAGCGATGCTCTGCCTGGGGAGGAGCGATGCTCTGCAGGGGGAGGAGCGATGCTCTGCAGTGTGGGAGGAGCGATGCTCTGTGGGGGGAGGAGGAGCGATGCTCTGCAGTGTGGGAGGAGCGATGCTCTGTGGGGGAGGAGGAGCGATGCTCTGCAGAGGGAGGAGCGATGCTCTGCAGGGGGAGGGGCGATGCTCTGTGGGTGGGAGGAGGAGCGATGCTCTGCAGGGGGAGGAGCGATGCTCTGCAGGGGGAGGAGGAGCGATGCTCTGCAGAGGGAGGAGCGATGCTCTGCAGGGGGAGGGGCGATGCTCTGTGGGGGAGGAGGAGCGATGCTCTGCAGAGGGAGGAGCGATGCTCTGCAGGGGGAGGGGCGATGCTCTGTGGGGGGGAGGAGGAGCGATGCTCTGCAGGGGGAGGGGCGATGCTCTGTGGGGGAGGAGGAGCGATGCTCTGCAGAGGGAGGAGCGATGCTCTGCAGGGGGAGGGGCGATGCTCTGTGGGGGGGAGGAGGAGCGATGCTCTGCAGGGGGAGGAGCGATGCTCTGCAGGGGGAGGAGCGATGCTCTGCAGGGGGAGGAGCGATGCTCTTTGCTCTCTCCGGAGATATTTGGGGTCGTTCTCTGTAATAGTTTGCGATGTGGGCGGGTTCATTGTTAACCCCGCCTTCAGCAGCAGAGCTTGTCCAGTCACAGAGCTCGGTGGGTGGGGTCTTTGAGGTCTCCGCCTCTTGTACAGATTCAGCCAATCAGCGCGCAGACATGCTTCTATTTTCGTATCTTTTCCTTATATGTTTCGGTTTCCATAACAACAGTTCTTATCCAATCAGCTGATCTGCTTTCTTACTCTCCGCCCATTTACACCGGGACACCGCCTCTTTCATACATATACGCATGCGTTGAATGGACCAATAAGGTAAGCCTAGAAACTTCATGCAGCGAATCAGCAGCCGGTGCGCTTCGTGTCACACCCTTATTAGGATTGCCAATATTGATTGGGCAATAAAACAATCCATTGACCAATCAGCACTAAAGACTCCCAACTTCCAGCCAATCACTGGAGCCTCGGGCCCTCTGTGCGCTCCAATCCTGCGCAGGAAGAATCTGCGTCCTCACATGAAGCCTGGAGCTGTGGGAAGCATGGACGGCATCGAAGTGGAAGTGCGGGGCCCCGGGGGAGCCTACTACAGCGTGAGTGGGGGCCCTGCGCCCAGCAATGGCGGCCGGGAGTCTGTGTCCCCGGAGTGCGCCCCCGGTATCAGTGTCTCCCCCAGTATCAGTGCCTGCTCCCCTCTCCTCAGTGTCTCCCCCGGTATCAGTGCCTGCGCCCCTCTCCTCAGTGTCTCCCCCAGTATCAGTGCCTGCGCCCCTCTCCTCAGTGTCTCCCCCGGTATCAGTGCCTGCTCCCCTCTCCTCAGTGTCTCCCCCAGTATCAGTGCCTGCTCCCCTCTCCTCAGTGTCTCCCCCAGTATCAGTGCCTGCGCCCCCTCTCCTCAGTGTCTCCCCCAGTATCAGTGCCTGCGCCCCTCTCCTCAGTGTCTCCCCCAGTATCAGTGCCTGCGCCCCCTCTCCTCAGTGTCTCCCCCAGTATCAGTGCCTGCGCCCCCTCTCCTCAGTGTCCCCCCCAGTATCAGTGCCTGCGCCCCCTCTCCTCAGTGTCTCCCCCAGTATCAGTGCCTGCGCCCCCTCTCCTCAGTGTCTCCCCCAGTATCAGTGCCTGCGCCCCCTCTCCTCAGTGTCTCCCCCAGTATCAGTGCCTGCGCCCCCTCTCCTCAGTGTCTCCCCCAGTATCAGTGCCTGCGCCCCCTCTCCTCAGTGTCTCCCCCGGTATCAGTGCCTGCTCCCCCTCTCCTCAGTGTCTCCCCCGGTATTAGTGCCTGCTCCCCCTCTCCTCAGTGTCTCCCCCAGTATCAGTGCCTGCGCCCCCTCTCCTCAGTGTCTCTATCCTAGTACACAGGGAATTGTGTCCCCCGGTATAAGTGCCTGCGCCCCTCTCCTCAGTGTCTCCCCCAGTATCAGTGCCTGCGCCCCTCTCCTCAGTGTCTCCCCCAGTATCAGTGCCTGCGCCCCTCTCCTCAGTGTCTCCCCAGTATCAGTGCCTGCTCCCCCTCTCCTCAGTGTCTCCCCCGGTATCAGTGCCTGCTCCCCCTCTCCTCAGTGTCTCCCCCGGTATCAGTGCCTGTCCCCCTCTCCTCAGTGTCTCCCCGGTATCAGTGCCTGCTCCCCCTCTCCTCAGTGTCTCCCCCGGTATCAGTGCCTGCTCCCCCTCTCCTCAGTGTCTCCCCCGGTATTAGTGCCTGCTCCCCCTCTCCTCAGTGTCTCCCCCAGTATCAGTGCCTGCGCCCCCTCTCCTCAGTGTCTCTATCCTAGTACACAGGGAATTGTGTCCCCCAGTATCAGTGCCTGCTCCCCCTCTCCTCAGTGTCTCCTCTATCCTAGTACACAGGGAATTGTGTCCCCCAGTATCAGTGCCTGCTCCCCCTCTCCTCAGTGTCTCCCCCAGTATCCGTGCCTGCTCCCCCTCTCCTCAGTGTCTCCCCCGGTATCCGTGCCTGCTCCCCCTCTCCTCAGTGTCTCCCCCGGTATCAGTGCCTTATCCCCCTCCCAGTGTCTCCCCCGGTATCAGTGCCTGCTCCCCTTCTCTTCAGTGTCTCCCCCGGTATCAGTGCCTTATCCCCCTCTGTGTCTCACCCAGTATCAGTGCCTGCTCCCCTTCTCTTCAGTGTCTCCCCCGGTATCAGTGCCATATCCCCCTTTCAGTGTCTCCCCCGGTATCAGTGCCTGCTCCCCTTCTCCTCAGTGTCTCCCCCGGTATCAGTTCCTCACCCCTTCCCTTCGGGATCTCTGAAGCAGGGGTAGGCTCTGCTCCAGGCACAGTGTCCTGTGTGTGGGGTCCGGGGGGTGACGGGGTCGCTGCTCACTGCTGCCTTCCTCCTGCAGGGATATGTCCAGGACGTCCAGGAGGAGACGGTCACCGCTGTGTTCCCCAACAAGTGAGTAGTGGACAGCCTGCGACACGGAGAAGAGCGCCCCCTGCAGGCGAGCGTGCGTGCTGAGAACTGCCGGGTGCCATGTGCAGAGCCGCCCCACCCTGCGTGCAGGGTCACTGTCATGGGGCCGGACCCTATTGGGGGCAATTACTGCTGCCTAGGGCTGCGTCCCCACAGTCAGTACCCGGCGACTCCTCTGTGATCACTGAACCGTTTGGGATCACCGCGTCCGATACATTGTATGGGGGAGACATCTGATGCGGTACGGGGCCGTCGCCGCGAGATGGGGCGACGTGCTGTGGTACGGGGCCGTCTCCGCGAGATGGAGTGACGTTCTGCGGTGCGGGACCGTCTCCGCGAGGTGGAGCGACGTGCTGCGGTATGGGGCAGTCTCCGCGAGGTGGAGCGGCGTGCTGCGGTATGGGGCAGTCTCCGCGCGACGGAGCGGCGTGCTGCGGTACAGGGCAGTCTCCGCTCGGCGTGCTGCGGTACGGGGCCGTCTCCGCGAGACGGAGCGACGTGCTGCGGTACGGGGCCGTCTCCGCGAGGCGGAGCGACGTGCTGCGGTACGGGGCCGTCTCCGCGAGACGGAGCGGCGTGCTGCGGTACGGGGCCGTCTCCGCGAGATGGAGCGGCGTGGTGCGGTACGGGCCCGTCTCCGCGAGATGGAGCGGCGTGGTGCGGTACGGGGCCGTCTCCGCGAGATGGAGCGGCGTGGTGCGGTACGGGGCCGTCTCCGCGAGATGGAGCGGCGTGGTGCGGTACGGGGCCGTCTCCGCGAGACGGAGCGGCGTGGTGCGGTACGGGGCCGTCTCCGCGAGACGGAGCGGCGTGGTGCGGTACGGGGCCGTCTCCGCGAGATGGAGCGGCGTGGTGCGGTACGGGGCCGTCTCCGCGAGACGGAGCGGCGTGCTCCGTCTCCGCGAGACGGAGCGGCGTGCTGCGGTACGGGGCCGTCTCCGCGAGGCGGAGCGGCGTGCTGCGGTACGGGGCCGTCTCCGCGAGGCGGAGCGGCGTGCTGCGGTACGGGGCCGTCTCCGCGAGGCGGAGCGGCGTGCTGCGGTACGGGGCCGTCTCCGCGAGGCGGAGCGGCGTGCTGCGGTACGGGGCCGTCTCCGCGGGGAAGGCGTGGGATTTCTACAACTATGCTTTAACATCTGGGCGCTGTAGAGGTACGCAGCGTCCAACCACCTGCAGCTTTCACTGACCGTGGCAGTGTCCCCTACGGGGGTGCTCACGGTCAGTAATCCAGCCCCCCCCCCCCTTTCAGCACCACATCTGGTCTACCCTAATCTTAACCTCTTGACCTTCTTTCCTGGCAGTGCCATGCCGGAGAGGCGAGTGCCCTTCTGTGACGTCAGGCTGCCGGCCCCGGACTCCTCCATGGCTGATATTAATGAGGGTGACCAGGTGGAGGTGCGTCACTGCTCGCGGGGTGATGGTGGGCGATGGGTGTACAGTACATTCCACTGATGGCCCCTTATTACAGGTGCAGTCCCGTGCCAGTGACCAGGAGAGCTCCGGCTGGTGGCCGGCCCATGTGCGGATGGTGAAGGGAGATGTGAGTGTGAGAAATCAAGTCTGTGCCCCCCTCGCCACATGCTCTCACCCTGTGTCCCCTTTCTGTGCCTACTCTTTCCTTTTGTTCCCTGCGCCGGCTTGCCCCGCGGTCCCCCTCGCTCCCTGCGCCGGCTTGCCCCGCGGTCCCCCTCGCTCCCTGCGCCGGCTTGCCCCGCGGTCCCCCTCGCTCCCTGCGCCGGCTTGCCCCGCGGTCCCCCTCGCTCCCTGCGCCGGCTTGCCCCGCGGTCCCCCTCGCTCCCTGCGCCGGCTTGCCCCGCGGTCCCCCTCGCTCCCTGCGCCGGCTTGCCCCGCGGTCCCCCTCGCTCCCTGCGCCGGCTTGCCCCGCGGTCCCCCTCGCTCCCTGCGCCGGCTTGCCCCGCGGTCCCCCTCGCTCCCTGCGCCGGCTTGCCCCGCGGTCCCCCTCGCTCCCTGCGCCGGCTTGCCCCGCGGTCCCCCTCGCTCCCTGCGCCGGCTTGCCCCGCGGTCCCCCTCGCTCCCTGCGCCGGCTTGCCCCGCGGTCCCCCTCGCTCCCTGCGCCGGCTTGCCCCGCGGTCCCCCTCGCTCCCTGCGCCGGCTTGCCCCGCGGTCCCCCTCGCTCCCTGCGCCGGCTTGCCCCGCGGTCCCCCTCGCTCCCTGCGCCGGCTTGCCCCGCGGTCCCCCTCGCTCCCTGCGCCGGCTTGCCCCGCGGTCCCCCTCGCTCCCTGCGCCGGCTTGCCCCGCGGTCCCCCTCGCTCCCTGCGCCCGCTTGCCCCGCGGTCCCCCTCGCTCTCTGCGCCCGCTTGCCCCGCGGTCCCCCTCGCTCCCTGCGCCCGCTTGCTCCGCGGTCCCCCTCGCTCTCTGCGCCCGCTTGCCCCGCGGTCCCCCTCGCTCCCTGCGCCCGCTTGCCCCGCGGTCCCCCTCGCTCCCTGCGCCCGCTTGCCCCGCGGTCCCCCTCGCTCCCTGCGCCGGCTTGCCCCGCGGTCCCCCTCGCTCCCTGCGCCGGCTTGCCCCGCGGTCCCCCTCGCTCCCTGCGCCCGCTTGCCCCGCGGTCCCCCTCGCTCCCTGCGCCCGCTCTTACACTCCCTCAGTTTTATGTGGTAGAATATTACGTCTACGACTCTCCGTATAACGAGATTGTCAGCCGTGAACGCCTGCGAGTGCCCAACCAGAACCCGGCCGCCTGCTTTTACCGGTACAGCCTGGCCCTCCCCGAGGACGTGCGCACCATGTGAGTACTCGCCCGCGCACCGCCCCAGCCTCCGCTCTGTGCGCTCTGACCATTGCTCCTCTCTGTAGAGCCGCCAGCCCAGACGCCCACAAGGAGTTTAAGAAGGTGGTCGGCGCCAACCGTGTGTCACTGGACAGCAGCGGCAGCGAGCTCATAGTCCTGGTGAGGCGGGGGCACACCACGGGGTGCAGGTCTGCGGGGGGGAGTGTCGTGGGTGGGTGCGGGTCTGTGAGACGGTGAGTCTGCGGGGGTGCGGTAACCCAATATTATCTGTACCAGTCCACAGACGAGGGCATCATCAAACGCTCCACTCTGCTGAGTGACATGCACGTCCGGGCCCTCCGCAACAAGCTGCGGCTGATCGCCCAGAACGAAGAGGCCACAAAGCAGCTGGAGGTGAGGAGGGCGATGTCCGTGGGAGGGAGCTGTGACCCCGCCCCCTGCAGGGCGATGTCCGTGGGAGGGAGCTGTGACCCCGCCCCCTGCAGGGCGATGTCCGTGGGAGGGAGCTGTGACCCCGCCCCCTGCAGGGCGATGTCCGTGGGAGGGAGCTGTGACCCCGCCCCCTGCAGGGCGATGTCCGTGGGAGGGAGCTGTGACCCCGCCCCCTGCAGGGCGATGCACGTGTGGGGGGAGCTGTGACCCCGCCCCCTGCAGGGCGATGCACGTGTGGGGGGAGCTGTGACCCCGCCCCCTGCAGGGCGATGCACGTGGGGGGGAGAGCTGTGACCCCGCCCCCTGCAGGGCGATGCACGTGGGGGGGAGAGCTGTGACCCCGCCCCCTGCAGGGCGATGCACGTGGGGGGGAGCTGTGACCCCGCCCCCTGCAGGGCGATGCACGTGGGGGGGGGAGCTGTGACCCCCGCCCCCTGCAGGGCGATGCACGTGGGGGGGGAGAGCTGTGACCCCGCCCCCTGCAGGGCGATGCACGTGGGGGGGAGAGCTGTGACCCCGCCCCCTGCAGGGCGATGCACGTGGGGGGGAGAGCTGTGACCCCGCCCCCTGCAGGGCGATGCACGTGGGGGGGAGCTGTGACAGCCATGATGACTGCCTCTCGCTCCTCACCTTGCTGTGCTGCAGAGCATCGCGTCCACTTCTGCACATCGTGGGGCTGTGTGGGTAGATTCTCTCGCAGGTCGGCCATGACGGTGTCTGCGGTGCCTCTCGCTGTCCGGTCCGACATCACATCCGGTCGGATAATCCGAGCAGTCGCAGGTGGCGTTGGGTGAGAGGCGAGGACGTGCCGTCATGGCCGATGGGTGATACCTTGTATACAGGTAGATGTGACATCGCCTCCTTGCTGACGCTTTCCTCTTCTCCAGGTCAGTAAGCAGCTGGCAGTGGCGTACCGGGAGGAGTTCCAGGTGAGGGAGGATCTCATCGGATTGGCTATTGGTGCTCACGGCATCAACATTCAGCAGGCGCGGAAGGTCCCGGGGGTGACGGCGGTGGAGCTGGACGAGGAGACCTTCACTTTCCGGGTGTTTGGAGAGGTAATGGGTGAGCGGCTCCCGCTTCCCGGGCTGCCGCTGTCCCGTCCCTGATTACCGTCCTCTCCTCCACAGACGCAGGAAGCCGTGCGCAGGGCCCGGGGCTACCTGGAGTTCACAGAAGGCTCCATGGAGGTTCCTCGCGCTCTAGTGGGTGAGTTCTCTGGCAATGACTCAGAGGACCGGGTCCATGTCCCCCCCCCCCCCCCCCCTTTTCACACCTTCTCCAGCCGTCCCGCCACCCCAGTTCTCTAGCAGAGGCTCGGGGCACCGGGTCCGTGTCCACCCCCGTTCTCTAGCAGTGGCCCGGGGGACGGGGTCCGTGTCCACCCCCGGTCTCTAGCAGCGGCTCGGGGCACCGTGTCCGTGTCCACCCCCGGTCTCTAGCAGAGGCTCGGGGCACCGGGTCCGTGTCCACCCCCGTTCTCTAGCAGAGGCTCGGGGCACCGGGTCCGTGTCCACCCCAGTTCTCTAGCAGAGGCTCGGGGCACCGTGTCCGTGTCCACCCCCGGTCTCTAGCAGCGGCTCGGGGCACCGTGTCCGTGTCCACCCCCTGTCTCTAGCAGCGGCTCGGGGCACCGTGTCCGTGTCCACCCCCGTTCTCTAGCAGAGGCTCGGGGCACCGGGTCCGTGTCCACCCCCGTTCTCTAGCAGTGGCCCGGGGGACGGGGTCCGTGTCCACCCCCGGTCTCTAGCAGAGGCTCGGGGCACCGGGTCCGTGTCCACCCCCGGTCTCTAGCAGAGGCTCGGGGCACCGGGTCCGTGTCCACCCCCGGTCTCTAGCAGAGGCTCGGGGCACCGGGTCCGTGTCCACCCCCGGTCTCTAGCAGTGGCCCGGGGGACGGGGTCCGTGTCCACCCCCGGTCTCTAGCAGCGGCTCGGGGCACCGGGTCCGTGTCCACCCCCGGTCTCTAGCAGCGGCTCGGAGGACCGGGTCCGTGTCCACCCCCGGTCTCTAGCAGCGGCTCGGAGGACCGGGTCCGTGTCCACCCCCGGTCTCTAGCAGTGGCCCGGGGGACGGGGTCCGTGTCCACCCCCGGTCTCTAGCAGCGGCTCGGGGCACCGGGTCCGTGTCCACCCCCGGTCTCTAGCAGCGGCTCGGGGCACCGGGTCCGTGTCCACCCCCGGTCTCTAGCAGCGGCTCGGGGCACCGGGTCCGTGTCCACCCCCGGTCTCTAGCAGCGGCTCGGAGGACCGGGTCCGTGTCCACCCCCGTTCTCTAGCAGTGGCCCGGGGGACGGGGTCCGTGTCCACCCCCGGTCTCTAGCAGCGGCTCGGGGCACCGGGTCCGTGTCCACCCCCGGTCTCTAGCAGCGGCTCGGGGCACCGGGTCCGTGTCCACCCCCGGTCTCTAGCAGCGGCTCGGAGGACCGGGTCCGTGTCCACCCTTTTCTCCCTTTCTCCAGCCGTGCCCCCCCATGTCCCTCTCTGTTGTGGCAGCGGCTGGGATGGCCGCTTCCCCTCCTTCGGCGCTGACGCTCCTTTCCCCGCAGGTAAAGTGATTGGGAAGAACGGCTGCGTCATCCAGGAGATCGTGGATAAATCCGGGATTGTTCGGGTGCGAGTGGAGGCGGAAGGAGACAAGAACGAGCAGAAGAAGGAGGTAACGGGGGTCTCCTGCGCTCCTCTGCTGGTGTCTGAAGCAGTGGTGCCCACTGGTGGTGAGGCAGAGTCATTGCTCCATGAACACCAGCTGTGGGTCCGGGGCTGATGTGTAGTGGGGTCCGGGACCCCCGAGATGCTGCTTCACCGCCTCTCCTTCTCTTTCAGGGGTCGGTGCCGTTCGTATTTGTGGGGACACAGGACAGTATCAGTAACGCGCTGGCTCTGCTCGAGTATCAGATCTCGTACCTGCAGGTCTGTCTCCTTCCGTCCTAGACTGAGACCCCCATAGTGTGCCCCCCATTCTGTCTCACCTCATGTCCCCTCCTTCCAGGACCTGGAGCAGCTGCGGATGGAGCGGCTTCATATTGAGGACCAGCTGAAGAGTGTAGGGGGGATGAGGACAATGCCCCCCAGAAGTGAGAAGGACAGAGGGGCCGCGCAGACAAACGGCACCTCTCACACTGCCCCCAATGGTGAGACCAGGGTACAACGCCCATCATCTGCCCCACAGCATGTGCTGCACTAACCGCTGCTGCTGTCTCCACAGATAACAAGTACAAGACGCCACACAGAAGCCACCGGCCCCCCGACACCACGGAGCCGTCCACCCAGCCACAGCCCCAAGACACAGGTGAGAGGGCCCACACCCCAGCCGGATGACGGCGCCCCATGTGTGTAGGGGGGGGGGGGGGTCAGCATCAGAGGCCGAGAACGGGATTTATAGAAGGATCTTTTCTGCTGCAGATCAGGTGCCCAAAACAGAAACCCCCCAAACAAAGCGGGAGCCGAGAAGACGCACGAGAGGAAGCAACATGAAGGTGAGCGCGGGGAGCACTGACCCCGTAACTGACAGGACCCCCGTGTGTGACCCCCTATAACTGACAGGACCCCCGTGTGTGACCCCCTATAACTGACAGGACCCCCGTGTGTGACCCCCTATAACTGACAGGACCCCCGTGTGTGACCCCCCTATAACTGACAGGACCCCCGTGTGTGACCCCCTATAACTGACAGGACCCCCGTGTGTGACCCCCTATAACTGACAGGACCCCCGTGTGTGACCCCCTATAACTGACAGGACCCCCGTGTGTGACCCCCCCCCCCATAACTGACAGGACCCCCGTGTGTGACACTGTTATAACCGACCCCATAACTTATACAGTCATGGCCGAAAGTGTTGGCACCCTTGAAATTATTCCAGAAAATAGTATTTCTCCCAGGACATTATCACACCTCCCCAGGTTTTCTTATTCTCAGGTTTATTTCCTTTGTGTCCATTGTAACATCACAGAAAACAGAGGAAAAAAAGGCAAATTGATCATAATTTCACACAAAACCCCCAAAATGGGCCGGACAAAATTGTTGGCACCTTTCCGTAATTGTGGGTTAACATCTTCATTTCTTGCATGTGATGCTCGTTCACACTCACCTGTGGCAAGTGACAGGTGTGGGCAATATGGAAATCACACCTGATACCAGATAGAGGGGAGAAGGTGACTCAATCTTTGCACTGTGTCCACACTAAGCATGGAGAACAGAAAGAGGAGAAGAGAACTGTCTGAGGACTTGAGAACTAACATTATTGAACAATATCAACAACCTCAAGGATAAAACTCCATCTCCTGAGATCTTGATGTTCCTTTGTCCATGATGCCCAACATAATCCAGAAGTTTACAACCCATGGCACTGTAGATAATCTCCCTGGACGGCAGAGAAATATTGATGGAAGGTTGTAACGCAGGATAGTCCAGATATGGTGGCTAAGCCCCAATCAAGGTCCAAAGAAATGCAATCAGTCCTGCAGGCTCCGGGGGCATCCGTGTCAGCTCTGTCCACATGTGACTGAAATGAAACTCTATGGCAGGAGACCCCGGAGGACCCCACTGCTGACACAGACATGAAAAGCTAGACTGCAGTTGCCAAAATGTACGCGAGTCATCCAAAATCCTTCTGGGAATGCGTCTATTAGAGAGATTGAGATCAAGATAGAGCTTTTTGGTAAAGCACATCATTTTACTGTTTACTGACAATGGAATGAGGCCTACAGAGAAAAGAAAACGGTACCTACAGGCAGGTATGGTGGAGGATCACAGATATTTTGGGGTTATTTTGCTGCCTCTGGCACTGGGGGCCCTGACTGTATACAAGGCATCTTGAAATCTGAAGATTACCAAAGCCTTTGGGTGGCAATGTAGTGCCCAGTGTCAGACAGCTGGGTTTGTGTCCTAGGTCATGGGCCTTCCAGCAGAACAATGACCCCAAACATACTTCATGGAGCCCCCAGAAATGGATGGAAACAAAGTGCAGGAGAGTTCTAAGGTGGCAGCAATGAGTCCGGATCTAGATCCCAGTGATCACCTGTGGAGAGATCTTACAATCGCACATGAGAGATCGGGAGCAGATTGTAAGAAGAGTCCCAGACCCCGGCTGAGAGGAGGGAGAAGCTTGTGGATGGTGATAGGAAGCGACTGATCGCGCTTCTGTATTCCAAAGGGCGTGACCAAATATTAAGGAGGGCGCCAACAGTTCTGTCCGGCCCATTCTTGGGGTTTCGTGTGAAATTGTCCTTTTTTCTGTGTTGCTCCAATGCACACAAAGGAGATAAACCTGAGCATAAGAAACCTGGGGCGTTGTGACAATGTTCAGGGAGAAATGCTTCATTTTCTGGGGTGCCAATACGTTTGGCCATGACTGTAGGACCCCCGTGTGTGATGCAATGATCTCTGACCCCATAACTTATAGGCTCGTGTTGCTCTTCTTCCTACAGGAGACGGTCGGGTGACGGGTGGAGCCGTGTGATGGGGTCGCCGCTCGCTCTGGGACCGCCGCTCGCTCTGGGGCCGCTGTGTATTATATTGTGTCCATCTGGCCATGTCTATAAACTTACTGAATTATTCCTGCTGCTGCGTCTCTGCTCAGTCTGTCGTCTGCTTGTCATAAGTATGGATCCTGGGGTCGTCCTTATGGGGCCGCGGGGCTCATGATCTGCTCTCTGATCAGGTGATGAGAGGTGTCCTATAAAGAAGTATATACAGGGCTGTGCAGAAGAGCTGGGCGGAGGAAGAAGCTCCCAGTAACAGTCAACAAGAGCCAAGAAAGAAGTATGGTGTGACCGCCCGGCGCCTCGGTCGTCAGCGTCTGCTGACCGCCCGGCGCCTCGGTCGTCAGCGTCTGCTGACCGCCCCGCGCCTCGGTCGTCAGTATCCAGCGATCGCCCGACACCTCCATCACTTCTTCTCGTCACTTGTGCACTAGTTACAGAGGATCTCGGCAGGAGTTTGGGCCAAACATCTTGGAGAACTTCCCCCCAGATCTCCTGTGTATGAGGATTGTGCAGATCCTTCTGTCTCTTCATGTCCCACACAGACGGGATGATGGGAGATCAACTGTCTCCACTGTCCGGCGCTATTCTGCCCCGCTCCTCAGTGACTTCGCCACTCTGCGGACTCCGGGGGACGCTTGGCTTGCTGTGTGAGCCGGAAGTCTCTTTTACAATGTAACTCTGGAGCGTCAGAACAAGGCCTTATAGGCGTACGTTATGAGAGATTTCGGGCTCACGCAGAGAGTCTGCAGAGCCATGAGAGCGGTGACTGCAGAGCAGGCCTCTGGATGTGGGAGCTCAATATATCATACACGTACACTAGCTGCTCGCTTGTAAACAGTTTAATGAAGAAGCCTCCCAGTAAGATTGCACGGCGGGCATGTTCCCAAGACGGACCAGATTCTGAGGATAATTTAAGAAGAGCTAAAAGGGAACGGTTTAGTGAGACGATCGGCCGGACTAAAGGATGGTGTTTTTGGGTGCGCAGACAGCGGTGGATACTGGGAAGTCACTGCATTGCCTGGAGTAGTGCAATCCAGAGAAATGGTGCAGCACCAGAAAAGTCCTGCAGACGACAGTGAGAGGTTCAGTTTATAGAGTACGCAGGATCTAAATCCATAGAGGAATGGACAGAGCGGGGCAGGTGATGGACATGAGGCAGAGAGACCAGGCATTGACGCTCGTGGGAGATAATTTGCATATTCCTGGAGCATTCTGGAAACAGTGAAGAGTCTCCGCAAGTCTCGGGAGCTTTGGGTGCAGCCGGATCAAGCTGCTTGGAGGAAGTCGTCAAATCTTTACGGCGATTCCACAGAAATTTGTTGTGTCCAACATGGAGAAAGAGATTCCCCACATGGTAGGATACAATGTGCGCTGAATGTACAAACCTGTCGGAGGAAAAGGCAAGCTGGTGACTGTCAGAAGAAAAGACAAGCTGGCGACTGTCGGAGGAAAAGGCAAGCTGGCGACTGTCGGAGGAAAAGGCAAGCTGGCGTCTGTCGGAGGAAAAGGCAAGCTGGCGACTGTCGGAGGAAAAGACAAGCTGGCGACTGTCGGAGGAAAAGGCAAGCTGGCGACTGTCGGAGGAAAAGGCAAGCTGGCGTCTGTCGGAGGAAAAGGCAAGCTGGCGTCTGTCGGAGGAAAAGGCAAGCTGGCGTCTGTCGGAGGAAAAGGCAAGCTGGCGTCTGTCGGAGGAAAAGGCAAGCTGGCGTCTGTCGGAGGAAAAGGCAAGCTGGCGTCTGTCGGAGGAAAAGGCAAGCTGGCGTCTGTCGGAGGAAAAAGCAAGCTGGCGTCTGTCGGAGGAAAAGGCAAGCTGGAGACTGTCGGAGGAAAAGGCAAGCTGGTGACTGTCGGAGGAATAGCTGCGCTGAGGCTCATCACAGAAGATGATTCCTGACCAGGAAGAAGAATAATCTCCACAGAATGCTCCAAGAGAAGAACTTCTCATCGCTCCTGCAGAAGATAATGACAGTAGAAATAACTATTCAGGATGTTCAGAGAAGCAGCTTTCAATGTTACCTCAGAAGAGAAATGGAAGCATGTGACCCAAAGAAGCAAGAGCATGAAGAGGCCGTCAGCACCTATACCGCTGGAGAACCGCTACCAGGCTCTCGCGTAGGACAACGGAGAAGATGTACATTTAAAAAAGTGCTTTACCCACAAGGAACAACTCCAGTAAGAAAAAAGAAGCGCTATGGTGAAGAAAAGGAGGGTGGTGGTCGTGGGGTTTTCTCTACTGAGGGGAACAGAAGCCGCTATCTGCTGAATGGACATTACTTCACGAGAAGTGTGCTGACTTCCAGGTGCCCAAATCAAAGATGTGTCTGATAGGGTATTGAGACTCTTGAGTGCTACAGCCGACTACCCACGGCTACCAATACACATAGGAACAAATGATGCAGTAAGAAAAGACCTGGGGACCATAGGCAGAGACTAAAAAGACCTAGGCCTGAAAGCGAAGGAACTGTGAGCCCAGGTCATCTTAGAGGAGCAAGAAACGCCGACTACAAACTAAAACATGTCTATACAAATGCACAGAGCATGGGAAACAAGGAGAATTGGGGCTGCTAACACAGGAAGAGAGAGATGTCATAGGCATCACTGAAACTTGGTGGGATGATACATATGATTGAAATACAAACCTTGAAGGCTGCAACTTATTAGAAACAGTATTAAAAAGAAGGGAGGCGGTATTGCATTGTATGTTAGGAAAACAAGAGATCCAAGCTTCAGAGAATGGTAGCTCTGCAGAATCTTTGGGTAAGAATACAAGGAGAGAAGAACACAAAGGACACTATTGTAGGTGTTTACTATAGGCTACCTGGACAGATTGAAGATATGGATGAACTCTTACATCAGATGTCTCTGTTCTCAAAAAAAAAAAGATGACATAGTAATCATGGGAGAGTTTTAACCATCCAGAACTTTGTTGGGAATCTCAGGCAAAAGTACTGGGTCTAGAAAATAATTCTCTTGCTGACAACTTTTCTCTTTCAAAAAGTAGGGGAGAAAACGAGGGGATCTGCAATCTTGGACATAATTCTTACCAACATGGAGGAAATGGTTGAGGAAGTAAACCTTGTTTTCTTTCATTATACACCTATGACTAAGGGCACTGACTTACCAGAAATGCGTCAGGTTGTTTTTACCCTTCACCTTTTATGTTTTTGAGAACTAAATAAAAAGCCCTTTATACTATCTGGATGGCTGTGCTTACCAACTCCTCCCTCCTTCCTTGCTTACAGAACTTATCACTTGTTAAAGAGGAAAAAAATAAATGTATATCTAAAGAAGAATATAATGCTGTCTGCAGGGAATGGAGGGCAAGAGTTAGAGAAGCTAAAGCCAGGAATGAAGTGAGGCTTGCAAGGGAGACCAAAAGAAGTAATAAAGGATTTTGGGGGTAAAAAAAACCAAAAGTCAGATACTATAGGATTTTTACAGGATGAAAAGGGTGACGTGGTCAGAAATGATGTTGAGAAGCCGAACATTTAAATTCCTATTTTACATCTGTGTTCTCTAAGAAAGGAAATGTAACATCAACTGATCTTCATGGTGACATTGAAGGAATAAAAGAATCCACTCAATCCATAAACAGAGAGATGGTGAGGGAACACTGAGCTAATTTACATCTCCTGCTCCAGATGAATTACATCCTAGGTACTTAAAGGAAATTGCACAACCACTAGCCAGAATCTTTGAAAAATCCTGGAGAGCAGGAGAAGTCCCAGAAGACTGGAGAAGGACAACATTTGCCCTTCTCCAATCTTCAAAAAAAGAAAACATGGAGCCAGGAAATTACAGCGTAATGAGCCTTACTTCTATACCAGGAAAGATCTGTGAATAAATTATTACACAGCATGTATGTAAGTACTTGGATAAGAGCACAGTAATTAACCAGAGCCAGCATGGGTTTGTACCAAACAAGTCATGCCAGACTAATCTAATTTCCTTCTATGATGGAATCCCTGACTGGGTAGATCAGGGAAATGCGGTATAGTATATTTCGACTTCAGCAAAGCATTTGATAAAGTATCTCATGCTATCCTTATTGAAAAAATGACCAAGTATGGGATTGACGAGGCTATGGTTAGATGGATTCATAACTGGCTCAGTGATCGTATTCAAAGAGTGGGTGATAAATGGTTGCACATCCAATTGGAAAAGTGTTTCAAGTGGGGTACTACAAGGCTCTGTCCTGGCTCCAGCATTGTTCAACATTTTTATAAATGATCTAGATAAGGTAACTGAAGGTAAACTAATCAAATTTGCAGATGATGTAAAGCTAGGAGGGATAGCTAACACTAGAAAAGACCGAGAGAATTCAGAAGGATCTAGATAAGCTTGAACAATGGGCAGTGACTAATAGAATGGCATTAACAGAGAAATGCAAGATTCTGGGCAAGAAAAATGAAAATTACATCTATAGAATGGGAGGAATAGGGCTAAGCAACAGCACATGTGAAAAGACTTGGGTATACTAATAGATCATAGACTACACATGAGTCAACAGTGTGTTGCAGCAGCAAAAAAGGCAAAAACAGTTCTAGGACGTATTAAGAGAAGCATACAGTCTAGATCACGTGAAGTCATTATTTCCCTCTACTCCTCTTTGGTCAGACCTCATCTGGAATATTGTGTCCAGTTTTGGGCACCACATTTTAAAAAAGACATCAACAAACTGGAGCAAGTTCAGAAAAGAGTGACCAGAATGGTGACCGGTCTGCAAACCCTGTCTTATGAGGAAAGGTTGCAGGATTTGGGAATGTTTAGCTTCAGAAGAGAAGACTGAGAGGAGACTTAATAGCTGTCTACAAATATCTAAAGGGCTGTCACATTGTAGAAGGATTATCTTTATTCTCATTTGCACAAGGAAAGACTAGAAGCAATGGGATGAAACTGAATGGGAGGAGACACAGATTCGATATTAGAAAAAACTTTGACAGAGTGATCAATGAGTGGAACAGGCTGCCCCGAGAAGTGGTGAGTTCTTCAAGAATTTATTTCTATAGCGCCAACATATTCCGCAGCACTTTACATTTCAGAGGGGATTTGTACAGACGATAGACATTACAGCATAACAATAATCACATAGATCATAACAGATACCAAGAGGAGTGAGGGCCCTGCTCACAAGCTTACAGTCTGAGGGAAAAAGGGGAGACACGAAAGGTGGGTGGTAACAGTTGCTTTTATTAGGACCGGCCCTAGTGTAATAATCGGGTGTTCCTGTTGCTGCATGAACCAGTTAACAGTCTAAATATGTAACAGTGCAGACACAGAGGGCTATTAAATGCATAAAGCATGTGGGAACATCATGCGGGGAGCCTGGTTATGGCAAAAATTTTTTGAATGAGCCACACAGGGATAGTTAGGCCTACCTCCTCAACGCATTAACCTATCTGAAGAAATGCATTTTTAGGGCACGCTTAAAACTGTGGGGATTAATTGTATTAACCTGGGTAGTGAATTCCAAAGAACTGGCGCAGCACGTGAAAAGTCTTGGAGACAGGAGTGGCACGGGTAGGGTGGTAGACTGAGACGAGGGAGGAGATGTAGGGTGGTGCTGAGCCATGGAGGGCTTTGTGGGTGAGGGTAATAAGTTTATACTGAATTCTGGAGTGGATGGGTAGCCAGTGTAATGACTGGCACAAGGTAGAGGCATTGGTGTAACGACTGGTGAGGAATATGATCCTGGCTGCAGCATTCAAGACAGATTGGAGAGGGGAGAGTTTGGTAAGAGGGAGACCGATTAGAAGAGAGTTACAATAGTCGAGACGAGAATGAATAAGAGAAACAGTAAGAGTTTTTGCAGAGTCAAAAGTAAGAAAAGGTCGAATTCTAGAAATGTTTTTGAGGTGCAGATAAGAGCGAGCCAGTTACATCCAGGGCACTTTGCAGGGCTTCATTGTAATGCTTCAGTGCAGAATCCGGACACGAGAGGGAGGAGATAGAGGCCAATGAAGTCTGCAAGTTCTTCATAAGTGTCTGGGTGTTAATGGCCTGTATGTTTCTATAAGTCTGGACAGTGGGGGTGAGCTGAGCAGCCGGGCAGTTCTTCTAGAGAATGATTGAAGGTTGTGGTCAGAGAGCGGGAGAGGGGAGTTTATGAAATCATCCACTGAGCAAAGCCGACAGAAGACCAAGTCGAGGGAGTTAGGCCTGTTTCACACTTCAGTTTTTCACAATCAGTCAAGATCCGCCGATTTGCCAAAAAAAGGATCCGCTATTTTCATTTGCGGATCCGTTTTTTTCCCCATTGACTTTCATTATCGGCGGATTTTGACTGATGATCGTCCGTTGCGTCCGTATTTGTACGGATCCGCCAAAATTGTGGCGTCCGCTGAGATCACCAAACGGACCATGCAACTTTTTTTTTGCTGTCCGGATCCGCATTTTCCCCTTTTAACCCTGAATGAAGTGTCGCTGCTGGATGAAAATTCTCTCTCTCTCTCCTTACCGCTCCCGCCCACAACATTACAGCTGCTCCCGCGAGATCTCGCCCACGACATGACAGCTGCTCCTGCGACATGACAGCTGCTCCCGCGAGATCCCGCCCACGACATTACAGCTGCTCCCGCGAGATCCCGCCCGCGACAATGACAGCTGCTCCCGCGAGATCCCGCCCGCGACAATGACAGCTGCTCCCTCGAGATCCCGCCCGCGACATGACAGCTGCTCCTGCGAGATCCCGCCTGCGACATCACTCCTCCTGCGAGTTCCCGCTGTGCCCGCAACATCCCGATGACAGCTCCCACATCAGCATGCCCGCTCCCGAAGAACACTACATCGCCGGTATTTTTTTTTCTTTTTTCCCAGGCGCGGTTCCTTTAAATTTTCACCTTCGCCGGATCCGTCCAGCCGCCGATCCGATGACACACATTCCTGTCAGTCCGCCTGCGGATACGTTTTCCGCTATTTTGGCAGATTTAGACTGACCAGGAAAACGGATGTGTGAAACAGGCCTTAGTATGCTATGAGAGGCCGAAAGAGGAGGTTAGAGATTAAGGCTATGTACACACGTGCAGAAATTTCCACAACTCCCGCTGCGGGTAAAACGCATGCAAATGCGCATGCGTTTTTCCCTCGAAAAACAAGATTTTTGCAAGGGTTTTCATCTTGCGAAATGCTGGCGCATTCCAAGCAATTTCAAGCATCACTTGGAAATGTGATAAGATGTTAAAAATAATAATTAAAAAAAATTTAAAAATATTGTTATTCTCACCTTCCGACGGCCCCCGATCTGCTCTGCGGCGCTCCTGGCATCTTCCGGTCCCAGTAATGCTTTGCGCGAAGGATCTGATGTCATTGCGGCCACTCGCACAAAGCATTACTGGGACCGGAAGATGCCGGGAGAGTGGTGAGAGGCGGGAAGGACTCCGGAGGCCGCCGGAGGGTGAGTATATCACTATTTTTTATTTACAGGATTATGGTACCTAGGACCCGGAGGACAGTCTCCTCTCCTCCAGACCGTGGGAACCATCCGCACATGATCCGCTTACTTTGCGCATGGTGGGCATAGCCACATGTGGAAAGTAAGTGGATCAATGCATTCCTATGGGAGCGGAATCGGCGCGATTCTGCAAAAAGAATGAGCATGCTGCGGATTTTACCGCTATGCGAGTCTTCCACGGAAAAATCCGCAGCATTAGCACAGCAGTGCGGAATCCCATAGGATTGCATGGGATGTTTTTTCTTTGCATTTTCGCGGCGATTCCGGAGCGGAAAAAAGCTGCGAAAACACAAAAAAAAAAGCAACGTGTGCACACAGCCAAAAGGTGAGAAGCAGCTGGTGAGAGGGGAAGAGCAATGGCGATGTTGAAGTCGTCCATGATGAGGGTGGGGATGTCACAGGAGAGAAAATGTGGAAGCCAAGTGGTGAAGTGATCCAGGAACTGATGGGAGGGGCCGGGAGGACGATACACCACCGCCACTCGCATGGAGAAGGGGGTGTAGAGTCTGACGGCATGGACCTCAAAAGAAGGGAAGACTAGTGAGGGTAGTTGAGGGATAACCTGAAAGGTACATTTTGGTGATAGGAGCAGACCAACGCCTCCACCAGCTCTATTGTCTGATCTTGGGGTATGAGAGAAGTGTAGCCCCCCCGTATGAAAGAGCAGCAGCAGCGGTCGTGTCTGACTGCTGGGTCCAGGTTTCAGTAAGCCAGAAGATTGAGAATCAGAAAGGAAGAAGTCATGGATGAAGGCGAGTTTATTACACACTGAGCGAGAATTCCAAAGGGCACAATTAAGAGAGACAGATGGCATGCAGGGAATATTGAGATTAGAGGGGTTTCTGAGTGTAGCAGTCGGGGGGTTTGACTTGCTATGACATGGGGTTGGCAGAGATGTCTCCTGTGACTAGAAGGAGGATAGAAAGAGTGAGCAGATGGTTAGGTGATTTGTGAGAGCGTCTCGTGTGTTGTATGGTGCAGAATTGCACAGATCCATCCATTCGCAATGTGAAAAGAGCGTGAGTGCTATACATAAGAGAGGAAAGGACAGCGAGGCTGATATGGATGGAGTGTGAAGAGTTAATGCAAGGGCGGTGGATGTGAGTGAATGCAGCGGCCAGGATATAAATTATACAAATGCATATGGTATATATTTGTGGTAATCCAAATGTACAGGGAATAGATGTATATAAATGTCTAACTGCCATGTTATAACTGACCGTACTTTGATCAAATGCACTTCGATTAAATGTACATAAATGCTTCCCCAGACTAGGTCTGAATACATAAGAGGCCAGTTCTAAGATCTTACTTTTTTTTTTCTCTCGTTAGCAATCACTCAAACTAGGTTGAGACAGCAGGACAGAATACATGTAGTGAGCAGATAAACAAGTGTCCAGGCCTACGTAGATCATAAACCACTTTGAAAAAGTTACTTGACTTCATAGCATAAGGTGACAAGCAGAGTAAGTTGAAATAGTTAAATACCATTAAATATGCTGCTAAGATGAATAACATAGGAAGGACACATTCAATGGAAGTCTTCAATCAGAGGCTAGACAGACAATTGACTGAGATGGTGTAGTGAATCCTGCATTGAGCAGGGGGTTGGACACGAGGACCCTGGAGGTCCCTTCCAACTCTGACATTCTATGAGTTTATGTTGGGCGGTGCAGCACTGTGGAGTGGGGGGATGATGGATATAAGGATATGCAGGGCAGTGCAGCACTGGAGAGCTTTGTGGGTGAGATAAGAGGGAGACCGATTAGTAGAGAGTTGCAGTAGTCCAGACAGGAATGAATTGGAGCGACCGTAAGAAAAGGTTGGATTCTCAATATTTTTTTGATGCTGGTGACATGAGCCAGTGATCGGATGTCGGAGGTGAATGAAAGATATAAACCAAATATGACCCCAAGACAGCGAGCGGTCTCCTGGTGGTTGTGGCAGAACCACACATGGAGATGGCAATATCTGGTGGAGGGAGGTTAGAAGAGGCAGGCAGAGGAAGCAAGATCAGTTTTTACCACATACAGTGTCAGAGGGGGGGGTTATGATGTTAGAGACAGTGGACAGTAACTGGTGCCTAGTAATGCGGGTGTGAAGTCAGGAGAAGAGATGTATAAGTGGTGTCATCAGCATAGAGACGGGACTGGAAACCAAATGTGCAGATGGTTTGTCCAATAGGGGTGGTGTACAGAGACAAAAGAAGGGGGCCTAGAATGGAACCCCAACAATAAGAGGGGGCCTAAGGCTGTGTTCTTAGGAACCCCAACAATAAGAGGAGAGGGCCTAGGACTGAAACCCGACAGGAAGAGAGCCTAGGACTGATCCCTGAGGAGCCCCGCCAGTAAAAGGAGGTGACCTAGACTGAACCCTGAGGAATCCCGACAATAAGAGGTGGATACCTGGGACTGAACACTGACAGAAAGAGGAGGGGGCCTAGGACTGGTATCTGAGGAACTCCGCTAGTAAGAGAAGACCTAGGCCTGAACCCTGAAGAACCACAACAGTAAGAGCAGGACACCTAGAACTGAACCCTGAAGAACCACAACAGTAAGAGGAGGACACCTGGGACTGAACCCTGAAGAACCACAACAGTAAGAGGACACCTAGGACTGAATCCTGAAGAACCACAACAGTAAGAGGGGGACACCTAGGACTGAGCCCTGAAGAACCACAACAGTAAGAGGAGGACATCTGGGACTGAACCCTGAAGTACCACAACAGTAAGAGGAGGACACCTGGGACTGAGCCCTGAAGAACCACAACAGTAAGAGGACACCTAGGACTGAATCCTGAAGAACCACAACAGTAAGAGGAGGACACCTGGGTCTGAGCCCTAAGGAACCACAACAGTAAGAGGAGGACAACTAGAAATGAACCCAGAAGAACCACAACAGTAAGAGGAGGACACCTGGGTCTGAATCCTGAAGAACCACAACAGTAAGAGGAGGACACCTGGGTCTGAACCCTGAAGAACCACAACAGTAAGAGGAGGACACATGGGACTGAACCCTGAAGAACCACAACAGTAAGAGGGGGACACCTGGGACTGAGCCCTGTAGAACCACAACAGTATGAGGAGGACACCTGGGACTGAACCCTGAAGAACCACAACAGTAAGAGGACACCTGGGACTGAACCCTGAAGAACCACAACAGTAAGAGGGGGACACCTGGGACTGAGCCCTGAAGAACCACAACAGTAAGAGGAGGACACCTGGGACTGAACCCTGAAGAACCTTGACAGAGAAGGGGGTCTAGGACTGAGCCCTGAGGAATCCCGACAATAAGAGGCGGACGCCTGGGACTGAACTGACAGAGGAACCCTGATGGCCTCCCTCCTCTATCAGGGTTCTCCCCCTTCTCTTCTCTCTGTACACCGCCCCTATTGGACAAACCATCTGCAGATTCGGTTTCCAGTCCCGTCGCTATGCTGACACCAATTAGGCCTCATGCGCACATTCAGTATTTGTAGCCAAAACCAGAAGTGGGTGAGAAATGCAGCAGGGGGCAAATGTTCCTATGATGCTTTTCCTCTGACCGTTCTCTTCTGGTTTTGGCTACAAATACTGGGGCAAAAAAACCTCACCAAATACTCAGTGTGTGCACACGGCCTTATACACGTCTTCATTACTAGACAAGAGGTCCCCTCCTCTCACTGGATACCGACGATGGAGGCGACGGTCGGTCACCAGATACTGACGATGGAGGAGACGGTCGGTCACCAGATACTGACGATGGAGGAGACGGTCGGTCAGCAGATACCGACGATGGAGGAGACAGGCGGTCACCGGGTACTGAAGATGGAGGTGACGGGCGGTCAGCAGATACAATGGAGGGGACGGGCGGTCAGCAGATACTGACGATGGAGGTGACGGGCGGTCATCAGATACTGACGATGGAGGTGACGGGCGGTCAGCAGATACTGACGATGGAGGTGACGGGCGGTCAGCAGATACTGACGATGGAGGTGACGGGCGGTCAGCAGTTATGGGATTTCTTGCATCTCCTGCACACATTGGTTTTCCTGTGTTTTCCAGGCTGCCGCGACGCCCGGACCCGGCTTTGTGGCGTTTTTGGTGACGCTGACTTGGAATCTTTTCATTATGAGCGCAAGAGACGGATGTACCCTGAGAAACACCGGAAAAACGCAGCAAATGCTCAGTAAAACTTACTGCAAAGTGTGAACAGAGCCTGACCCTGGTGCGGATCCCCCTGTGCAGGGCTCTGTACACACTGCAGCATTGAGGCGGCTTCTCACCTGTAGGAGGAGGGGACAGAGGGCCAGAAACGGCAGATACAGCCCCAGGAGCCCCCAACCCCCACATCAGCAGGACAAAGCGGCCTGGCCGGGGGAGGGGGCAACACAGGGGTCTGCATCCAAGAGCAGATGAGCTGAGAGAACCCAACCTCCAGTGTCCAGCCACAGTATCTAATCCTCCCCCATACTGACTGCTGAGCCGTGTATCTAATCCTATCCTGTGTGATACTGTCTGCTGAGCCGTGTATCTAATCCTCTCCTGTGTGATACTGACTGCTGAGCCGTGTATCTAATCCTCTCCTGTGTGATACTGACTGCAGAGCCGTGTATCTAATCCTCTCCTGTGTGATACTGACTGCTGAGCCGTGTATCTAATCATCCCCGTGTGATAATGTCTGCTGAGCCATGTATCTAATCCTATCCTGTGTGATACTGTCTGCTGAGCCGTGTATCTAATCCTCTCCTGTGTGATACTGACTGCTGAGCCGTGTATCTAATCCTATCCTGTGTGATACTGACTGCTGAGCCGTGTATCTAATCCTCCCTCTTGTGATACTGACTGCTGAGCCGTGTATCTAATCCTCCCCCGTGTGATACTGTCTGCTGAGCCGTGTATCTAATCCTCCCCGTGTGATACTGACTGCTGAGCCGTGTATCTAATCCTATCCTGTGTGATACTGACTGCTGAGCCGTGTATCTAATCCTCCCCCGTGTGATACTGACTGCTGAGCCGTGTATCTAATCCTTTCCCGTGTGATTCTGACTGCTGAGCCGTGTATCTAATCCTCTCCTGTGTGATACTGTCTGCTGAGCCGTGTATCTAATCCTATCCCGTGTGATACTGACTGCTGAGCCGTGTATCTAATCCTCTCCTGTGTGATACTGTCTGCTGAGCCGTGTATCTAAATCCTATCTTGTGTGATACTGACTGCTGAGCCGTGTATCTAATCCTATCCCGTGTGATACTGACTGCTGAGCCGTGTATCTAATCCTCTCCTGTGTGATACTGTCTGCTGAGCCGTGTATCTAAATCCTATCTTGTGTGATAGGATCAGTGGTTCTTCCTGCCCTCGTCTGTTCTCGGTCGCCTCTTCGGATGTGGTTCTTCCCGTCCTCGTCTGTTTGCGGTCGCCTCTTCGGATGCGGTTCTTCCCGTCCTCGTCTGTTCGCGGTAGCCTCTTCGGATGCGGTTCTTCCCGTCCTCGTCTGTTCGCGGTCGCCTCTTCGGATGCGGTTCTTCCCGTCCTCGTCTGTTGGCGGTCGCCTCTTCGGATGCGGTTCTTCCCGTCGTCTGTTGGCGGTCGCCTCTTCGGATGCGGTTCTTCCTGCCCTCGTCTGTTCGCGGTCGCCTCTTCGGATGCGGTTCTTCCCGTCCTCGTCTGTTGGCGGTCGCCTCTTCGGATGCGGTTCTTCCCGTCGTCTGTTGGCGGTCGCCTCTTCGGATGCGGTTCTTCCCGCCCTCGTCTGTTGGCGGTCGCCTCTTCGGACGCGGTTTTTCCCGTCCTCGTCTGTTGGCGGTCGCCTCTTCGGATGCGGTTCTTCCCGTCGTCTGTTGGCGGTCGCCTCTTCGGATGCGGTTCTTCCCGCCCTCGTCTGTTCGCGGTCGCCTCTTCGGATGCGGTTCTTCCCGCCCTCGTCTGTTCGCGGTCGCCTCTTCGGACGCGGTTCTTCCCATCCTCGTCTGTTGGCGGTCGCCTCTTCGGATGCGGTTCTTCCCGTCGTCTGTTGGCGGTCGCCTCTTCGGATGCGGTTCTTCCCGCCCTCGTCTGTTCGCTGTCGCCTCTTCGGATGCGGTTCTTTCCGTACTCGTCTGTTCGCGGTCGCCTCTTCGGATGCGGTTCTTCCCGTACTCGTCTGTTCGCGGTCGCCTCTTCGGATGTGGTTCTTCCCGTACTCGTCTGTTCGCGGTCGCCTCTTCGGATGCGGTTCTTCTTGCCCTCGTCTGTTTGCGGTCGCCTCTTCGGATGCGGTTCTTCCCGCCCTCGTCTGTTCGCGGTCGCCTCTTCGGAAGCGGTTCTTCCCGCCCTCGTCTGTTCGCGGTCGCCTCTTCGGACGCGGTTCTTCCCATCCTCGTCTGTTGGCGGTCGCCTCTTCGGATGCGGTTCTTCCCGTCATCTGTTGGCGGTCGCCTCTTCGGATGCGGTTCTTCCCGCCCTTGTCTGTTCGCTGTCGCCTCTTCGGATGCGGTTCTTTCCGTACTCGTCTGTTCGCGCTCGCCTCTTCGGATGCGGTTCTTCCCGTACTCGTCTGTTGGCGGTCGCCTCTTCGGATGTGGTTCTTCCCGTCCTCGTCTGTTCGCGGTCGCCTCTTCGGATGTGGTTCTTCCTGCCCTCGTCTGTTGGCGGTCGCCTCTTCGGATGCGGTTCTTCCCGTCCTCGTCTGTTGGCGGTCGCCTCTTCGGACGCGGTTCTTCCCGTCCTCGTCTGTTGGCGGTCGCCTCTTCGGATGCGGTTCTTCCCGTCGTCTGTTGGCGGTCGCCTCTTCGGATGCGGTTCTTCCCGCCCTCGTCTGTTCGCGGTCGCCTCTTCGGATGCGGTTCTTCCCGTCCTCGTCTGTTCGCGGTTGCCTCTTCGGATGCGGTTCTTCCCGTCCTCGTCTGTTGGCGGTCGCCTCTTCGGATGCGGTTCCTCCCGTCGTCTGTTGGCGGTCGCCTCTTCGGACGCGGTTCTTCCCATCCTCGTCTGTTGGCGGTCGCCTCTTCGGACGCGGTTCTTCCCATCCTCGTCTGTTGGCGGTTGCCTCTTCGGATGCGGTTCTTCCCGTCGTCTGTTGGCGGTCGCCTCTTCGGATGCGGTTCTTCCCATCCTCGTCTGTTGGCGGTCGCCTCTTCGGATGCGGTTCTTCCCGTCGTCTGTTGGCGGTCGCCTCTTCGGATGCGGTTCTTCCCATCCTCGTCTGTTGGCGGTCGCCTCTTCGGACGCGGTTCTTCCCGTCGTCTGTTGGCGGTCGCCTCTTCGGACGCGGTTCTTCCCATCCTCGTCTGTTGGCGGTTGCCTCTTCGGATGCGGTTCTTCCCGTCGTCTGTTGGCGGTCGCCTCTTCGGATGCGGTTCTTCCCATCCTCGTCTGTTGGCGGTCGCCTCTTCGGATGCGGTTCTTCCCGTCGTCTGTTGGCGGTCGCCTCTTCGGATGCGGTTCTTCCCGTCGTCTGTTGGCGGTCGCCTCTTCGGATGCGGTTCTTCCCGTCGTCTGTTGGCGGTCGCCTCTTCGGATGCGGTTCTTCCCGTCCTTGTCTGTTCGCGGTCGCCTCTTCGGATGCGGTTCTTCCCGTCGTCTGTTGGCGGTCGCCTCTTCGGATGCGGTTCTTCCCATCCTCGTCTGTTGGCGGTCGCCTCTTCGGATGCGGTTCTTCCCGTCGTCTGTTGGCGGTCGCCTCTTCGGATGCGGTTCTTCCCATCCTCGTCTGTTGGCGGTCGCCTCTTCGGACGCGGTTCTTCCCGTCGTCTGTTGGCGGTCGCCTCTTCGGATGCGGTTCTTCCCGTCGTTGTCTGTTCGCGGTCGCCTCTTCGGATGCGGTTCTTCCCGCCCTCGTCTGTTGGCGGTCGCCTCTTCGGATGCGGTTCTTCCCGCCCTCGTCTGTTGGCGGTGGCCTCTTCGGATGCGGTTCTTCCCGCCCTCGTCTGTTGGCGGTCGCCTCTTCGGATGCGGTTCTTCCCGTCCTCGTCTGTTGGCGGTCGCCTCTTCGGATGCGGTTCTTCCCGTCCTCGTCTGTTCGCGGTCACCTCTTCGGATGCGGTTCTTCCCGTCCTCGTCTGTTGGCGGTCGCCTCTTCGGATGCGGTTCTTCCCGCCCTCGTCTGTTGGCGGTCGCCTCTTCGGATGCGGTTCTTCCCGCCCTCGTCTGTTGGCGGTCGCCTCTTCGGATGCGGTTCTTCCCGTCCTTGTCTGTTGGCGGTCGCCTCTTCGGATGCGGTTCTTCCCGCCCTCGTCTGTTGGCGGTCGCCTCTTCGGATGCGGTTCATCCCGTCCTCGTCTGTTGGCGGTCGCCTCTTCGGATGCGGTTCTTCCCGTCCTCGTCTGTTGGCGGTCGCCTCTTCGGATGCGGTTCTTCCCGTCCTCGTCTGTTGGCGGTCGCCTCTTCGGATGCGGTTCTTCCCGTCCTCATCTGTTGGCGGTCGCCTCTTCGGATGCGGTTCATCCCGTCCTCGTCTGTTGGCGGTCGCCTCTTCGGATGCGGTTCTTCCCGTCCTCGTCTGTTGGCGGTCGCCTCTTCGGATGCGGTTCTTCCCGTCCTCGTCTGTTGGCGGTCGCCTCTTCGGATGCGGTTCTTCCCGTCCTCGTCTGTTGGCGGTCGCCTCTTCGGATGCGGTTCTTCCCGTCCTCGTCTGTTGGCGGTCGCCTCTTCGGATGCGGTTCTTCCCGTCCTCATCTGTTGGCGGTCACCTCTTCGGATGCGGTTCTTCCCGTCCTCGTCTGTTGGCGGTCGCCTCTTCGGATGCGGTTCTTCCCGCCCTCGTCTGTTGGCGGTCGCCTCTTCGGATGCGGTTCTTCCCGTCCTCGTCTGTTGGCGGTCGCCTCTTCGGATGCGGTTCTTCGCGCCCTCGTCTGTTGGCGGTCGCCTCTTCGGATGCGGTTCTTCCCGTCCTCGTCTGTTGGCGGTCGCCTCTTCGGATGCGGTTCTTCCCGTCCTCGTCTGTTGGCGGTCGCCTCTTCGGATGCGGTTCTTCCCGCCCTCGTCTGTTGGCGGTCGCCTCTTCGGATGCGGTTCTTCCCGTCCTCGTCTGTTGGCGGTCGCCTCTTCGGATGCGGTTCTTCCCGTCCTCGTCTGTTGGCGGTCGCCTCTTCGGATGCGGTTCTTCCCGCCCTCGTCTGTTGGCGGTCGCCTCTTCGGATGCGGTTCTTCCCGCGCTCGTCTGTTGGCGGTCGCCTCTTCGGATGCGGTTCTTCCCGCCCTCGTCTGTTGGCGGTCGCCTCTTCGGATGCGGTTCTTCCCGCCCTCGTCTGTTGGCGGTCGCCTCTTCGGATGCGGTTCTTCTCGCCCTCGTCTGTTGGCGGTCGCCTCTTCGGATGCGGTTCTTCCCGTCCTCGTCTGTTGGCGGTCGCCTCTTCGGATGCGGTTCTTCCCGTCCTCGTCTGTTGGCGGTCGCCTCTTCGGATGCGGTTCTTCCCGCCCTCGTCTGTTGGCGGTCGACTCTTTCCGTACTCGTCGCCTCTTGTGACACGATTCTTTTAGAGCTCGTCCGTTCGTGGTCGCCGCGCTCATACTCTTCGGAACTGATGAAGGTTTCTATAATGAATCGCTGTCTCCGTTCTTTGTATGAATTGTATAAATAAAGTTTGTTGTGTTGTTGCGGCGTCCGGGGCCTCACGTTCCCTAACAACCAATCCCATCACTCCTGTACTTTGTTTTACAACAGGCTTGATAATGAAAGCTGCGCTGTGATTGGTCGCTATGGGTAACACTGGACAATTGCTGTGACTGGGGAGGGCTGTAGCTGCCGGCGCTGGAGGGGTTAAGAGACCCTGCCGAGGGAGGAGGAGGGGCGGGGGGCTTTAAATCCCCCTCCGGCGCGGCGGCCCGGGCTGTGGACGCCGGAGCTGCACCTGCTGCTGAGCATGGCGGAGGTCCCGGTGAAGCGGCCGATGAACTCCTTCATGGTGTGGTCCAGCGAGGAGCGGAAGCGCGTGTCCGCCCTGCACCCGAAGATGCACAACTCGGAGATCAGCCGCCGCCTGGGCGCGGTGTGGCGGGCGCTGGGCGAGGACGAGCGGAGGCCGTACCGGGAGCAGGCCAAGCGGCTGCGGGAGCGCCACGCCCTGGACCACCCGGGCTACAAGTACGCCCCCCGCAAGAAGAGGCGGCGCAAGGCGGAGAGCCGGCCCGCGACCCCCGGAGCCCGGGACCCCCAACTGCCGGCCGGCGGCGGCCTCCCGGCGGGGGGCGAGGAGGAGAGCGGCGGCGGCGGCGAGGGGCCGCCGGGCAGGTGAGACCCCCGGATAGCGCGGGGCAGGTGAGACCCCCCGGATAGTGAGGGGCAGGTGAGACCCCCCGGATAGTGAGGGGCAGGTGAGACCCCCGGAGAGCGCGGGGCAGGTGAGACCCCCCAGAGAGCGCGGGGCAGGTGAGACCCCCGGAGAGCGCGGGGCAGGTGAGACCCCCGGATAGTGAGGGGCAGGTGAGACCCCCGGATAGTGAGGGGCAGGTGAGACCCCCGGAGAGCGAGGGGCAGGTGAGACCCCCGGAGAGCGAGGGGCAGGTGAGACCCCCGGCTAGCGCGGGGCAGGTGAGACCCCCGGCTAGCGCGGGGCAGGTGAGACCCCCGGCTAGCGAGGGGCAGGTGAGACCCCCGGCTAGCGAGGGGCAGGTGAGACCCCCCAGAGAGCGCGGGGCAGGTGAGACCCCCAGAGAGCGCGGGGCAGGTGAGACCCCCGGATAGCGCGGGGCAGGTGAGACCCCCGGATAGCGCGGGGCAGGTGAGACCCCCGGATAGCGCGGGGCAGGTGAGACCCCCGGATAGCGAGGGAGACCCCCGGATAGTGAGGGGCAGGTGAGACCCCCGGATAGTGAGGGGCAGGTGAGACCCCCGGATAGCGAGGTGCAGGTGAGACCCCCGGATAGCGAGGGGTAGGTGAGACCCCCGGATAGTGAGGGAGACCCCCGGATAGAGAGGGGCAGGTGAGACCCCTGGATAGCGAGGGTGACCCCCGGATAGCGCGGGGCAGGTGAGACCCCCGGATAGCGCGCGGCAGGTGAGACCCCCGGATAGCGCGGGGCAGGTGAGACCCCCGGATAGCGCGGGGCAGGTGAGACCCTCGGATAGCGTGGGGCAGGTGAGACCCCCGGATAGTGAGGGGCCGCGGGGCAGGCGAGACCCCCCCCCGATAGCGAGGGGCAGGCGAGACCCCCCCCCCCCGATAGCGAGGGGCAGGCGAGACCCCCCCCGATAGCGAGGGACCGCGGGGCAGGCGAGACCCCCGGATAGCGAGGGGCAGGCGAGACCCCTGGATAGCGAGGGAGACGCCCGGATAACGAGGGGCAGGTGAGACCCCCCGATAGTGAGGGGCAGGTGAGACCCCCGGAGAGCGAAGGGCCGCGGGGCAGGTGAGACCCCCGGATAGGGAGGGGCAGGTGAGACCCCCGGATAGCGAGGGGCGGCAGGAGGAGGCGTGCAGGTGAGACCCCCGGATAGTGAGGGGCAGCAGGAGGAGGCGTGCAGGTGAGACCCCCGTATAGTGAGAGGCAGCTGGGGGAGGTGTGCAGGGGAGAACCCCGGATAGTGAGAGGCAGCAGGAGGAGGCGTGCAGTTGAGACCCCCGGATCATGAGAGGCAGCTGGGGAAGGTGTGCAGGTGAGAACCCCGGATAGTGAGAGGCAGCAGGAGGAGGCGTACAGGTGAGACCCTCGGATCGTGAGAGGCAGCTGGGGAAGGTGTGCAGGTGAGAACCCCGGATAGTGAGAGGCAGCAGGAGGAGGCGTGCAGTTGAGACCCCCGGATCTTGAGAGGCAGCAGGAGGAGGCGTGCATGTGAGACCCCCGGATAGTGAGAGGCAGCAGGAGGCGGCGTGCATGTGAGACCCCCGGATAGTGAGAGGCAGCAGGAGGAGGCGTGCTGGTGAGACCCCCGTATAGTGAGAGGCAGCAGAAGGAGGTGTGCAGGTGAGACCCCCCGTATAGTGAGAGGCAGCAGGAAGAGGCATGCAGGAGAGACCCCCGTATAGTGAGAGGCAGCAGGAGGAGGCGTGCATGTGAGACCCCCGGATAGTGAGAGGCAGCAGGAGGCGGCGTGCATGTGAGACCCCCGTATAGTGAGAGGCAGCAGAAGGAGGCGTGCAGGTGAGACACCCGTATAGTGAGAGGCAGCAGAAGGAGGCGTGCAGGTGAGACCCCCGTATAGTGAGAGGCAGCAGGAAGAGGCATGCAGGAGAGACCCCCGTATAGTGAGAGGCAGCAGGAGGAGGCGTGCAGGAGAGACCCCCGTATAATGGGAGGCAGCAGGAAGAGGCGTGCAGGTGAGACCCCCCCGCATAGTGAGAGTCAGCAGGAGGAAGCGTGCAGGTGAGATCCCCGGATCGTAAGAGGTAGCAGGAGGAGGCGTGCAGGTGAGACCCTCGGATCGTGAGAGGCAGCAGGAGGAGGCGTGCAGGTGAGACCCCCAGACCATGAGAGGCAGCAGGAGGAGGCGTGCAGGTGAGACCCCTGGATAGTGAGAGGCAGCAGGAGGAGGCGTGCAGGTGAGACCCCCGGATAGTGAGAGGCAGCAGGAGGAGGCGTGCAGGTGAGACCCCTGTATAGTGAGAGGCAGGAGGAGGCGTGCAGGTGAGACCTCCGGATCGTGAGAGGCAGCAGGAGGAGGTGTGTAGGTGAGACCCCCGGATAGTGAGAGGCAGCAGGAGGAGGCGTGCAGGTGAGACCCCTGGATAGTGAGAGGCAGGAGGAGGCGTGCAGGTGAGACCCCTGGATCGTGAGAGGCAGCAGGAGGAGGCGTGCAGGTGAGACCCTCGGATAGTGAGGGGCAGCAGGAGGAGGTGTGCAGGTGAGACCCCCGGATCGTGAGAGGCAGCAGGAGGAGGCGTGCAGGTGAGACCCCTGGATAGTGAGAGGCAGGAGGAGGCGTGCAGGTGAGACCCCTGGATCGTGAGAGGCAGCAGGAGGAGGCGTGCAGGTGAGACCCTCGGATAGTGAGGGGCAGCAGGAGGAGGTGTGCAGGTGAGACCCCCGGATCGTGAGAGGCAGCAGGAGGCGGCGTGCAGGTGAGACCCCCGGATAGTGAGAGGCAGCAGGAGGAGGCGTACAGGTGAGACCCCCGGATAGTGAGGGGCAGCAGGAGGCGGCGTGCTGGTGAGACCCCCAGATAGTGAGAGGCAGCAGGAGGAGGCGTGCAGGTGAGACCCCCTGGATCGTGAGAGGCAGCAGGAGGAGGCGTGCAGGTGAGACCCTCGGATAGTGAGGGGCAGCAGGAGGAGGTGTGCAGGTGAGACCCCCGGATCGTGAGAGGCAGCAGGAGGCGGCGTGCTGGTGAGACCCCCGGATAGTGAGAGGCAGCAGGAGGAGGCGTACAGGTGAGACCCCCGGATAGTGAGGGGCAGCAGGAGGAGCGTGCAGGTGAGACCCCCGGATCGTGAGAGGCAGCAGGAGGCGGCGTGCAGGTGAGACCCCCGGATAGTGAGAGGCAGCAGGAGGAGGCGTACAGGTGAGACCCCCGGATAGTGAGAGGCAGCAGGAGGAGTCGTGCAGTTGAGACCCCCGGATCATGAGAGGCAGCAGGAGGAGGCGTGCATGTGAGACCCCCGGATAGTGAGAGGCAGCAGGAGGCGGCGTGCATGTGAGACCCCCGGATAGTGAGAGGCAGCAGGAGGAGGCGTGCAGGTGAGACCCCCGTATAGTGAGAGGCAGCAGAAGGAGGCATGCAGGTGAGACCCCCGTATAGTGAGAGGCAGCAGAAGGAGGCGTGCAGGTGAGACCCCCGTATAGTGAGAGGCAGCAGGAAGAGGCATGCAGGAGAGACCCCCGGATAGTGTGGGGCAGCTGGGGGAGGTGTGCAGGTGAGACCCCTGGATAGTGAGGGGCAGCAGGAGGAGGCATGTAGGTGAGACCCCGGATAGTGAGGGGCAGCAGGAGTTGTGCAGGTGAGACCCCCGGATAGTGAGGGGCAGCTGAGGGAGGCGTGCAGGTGAGACCCCCGGATAGTGTGGGGCAGCTGGTGGAGGTGTGCAGGTGAGACCCCTGGATAGTGAGGGGCAGCAGGAGGAGGCATGCAGGTGAGACCCCCGGATAGTGAGGGGCAGCAGGAGTTGTGCAGGTGAGACCCCCGGATAGTGAGGGGCAGCTGAGGGAGGCGTGCAGGTGAGACCCCCGGATAGTGTGGGGCAGCTGGGTGAGGTGTGCAGGTGAGACCCCTGGATAGTGAGGGGCAGCAGGAGTTGTGCAGGTGAGACCCCCGCATAGTGAGGGGCAGCAGGAGTTGTGCAGGTGAGACCCCCGCATAGTGAGGGGCTGCTGGGGGAGGTGTGCAGGTGAGACCCCTGGATAGTGAGGGGCAGCAGGAGGAGGCATGCAGGTGAGACCCCCGGATAGTGAGGGGCAGCAGGAGTTGTGCAGGTGAGTCCCCCGGATACTGAGGGGCAGCAGGAGTTGTGCAGGTGAGACCCCCAGATAGTGAGGGGCAGCTGGGGGAGGCGTGCAGGTGAGACCCCCGGATAGTGAGGGGCAGCTGGGGGAGGCGTGCAGGTGAGACCCCCGGATAGTGTGGGGCAGCTGGGTGAGGCGTGCAGGTGAGACCCCCGGATAGTGAGGGGCAGCTGGGGGAGTTGTGCAGGTGAGACCCCCGGATAGTGAGGGGCTGCTGGGTAAGGCGTGCAGGTGAGACCTCCGGATCGTGAGAGGCAGGAGGAGGCGTTCAGGTGAGACCCCTGGATAGTGAGAGGCAGGAGGAGGCGTGCAGGTGAGACCCCTGGATCGTGAGAGGCAGGAGGAGGCGTGCAGGTGAGACCCCTGGATCGTGAGAGGCAGCAGGAGGAGGCGTGCAGGTGAGACCCTCGGATAGCGAGGGGCAGCAGGAGGCGGCGTGCTGGTGAGACCCCCAGATAGTGAGAGGCAGCAGGAGGAGGCGTGCAGGTGAGACCCCCTGGATCGTGAGAGGCAGCAGGAGGAGGCGTGCAGGTGAGACCCTCGGATAGTGAGGGGCAGCAGGAGGAGGTGTGCAGGTGAGACCCCCGGATCGGGAGAGGCAGCAGGAGGCCGCGTGCTGGTGAGACCCCCGGATAGTGAGAGGCAGCAGGAGGAGGCGTACAGGTGAGACCCCCGGATAGTGAGTGGCAAGCAGGAGGAGCGTGCAGGTGAGACCCCCGGATCGTGAGAGGCAGCAGGACGCGGCGTGCAGGTGAGACCCCCGGATAGTGAGAGGCAGCAGGAGGAGGCGTACAGGTGAGACCCCCGGATAGTGAGAGGCAGCAGGAGGAGGCGTGCAGTTGAGACCCCCGGATCATGAGAGGCAGCAGGAGGAGGCGTGCATGTGAGACCCCCGGATAGTGAGAGGCAGCAGGAGGCGGCGTGCATGTGAGACCCCCGGATAGTGAGAGGCAGCAGGAGGAGGCGTGCAGGTGAGACCCCCGTATAGTGAGAGGCAGCAGAAGGAGGCATGCAGGTGAGACCCCCGTATAGTGAGAGGCAGCAGAAGGAGGCGTGCAGGTGAGACCCCCGTATAGTGAGAGGCAGCAGGAAGAGGCATGCAGGAGAGACTCCCGTATAGTGAGAGGCAGCAGGAGGAGGCGTGCAGGAGAGACCCCCGTATAGTGAGAGGCAGCAGGAAGAGGCGTGCAGGTGAGACCCCCCGCATAGTGAGAGGCAGCAGGAGGAGGCGTGCAGGTGAGATCCCCGGATCGTAAGAGGTAGCAGGAGGAGGCGTGCAGGTGAGACCCTCGGATCGTGAGAGGCAGCAGGAGGAGGCGTGCAGGTGAGACCCCCAGACCATGAGAGGCAGCAGGAGGAGGCGTGCAGGTGAGACCCCTGGATAGTGAGAGGCAGCAGGAGGAGGCGTGCAGGTGAGACCCCCGGATAGTGAGAGGCAGCAGGAGGAGGCGTGCAGGTGAGACCCCTGTATAGTGAGAGGCAGGAGGAGGCGTGCAGGTGAGACCTCCGGATCGTGAGAGGCAGCAGGAGGAGGTGTGCAGGTGAGACCCCCGGATAGTGAGAGGCAGCAGGAGGAGGCGTGCAGGTGAGACCCCTGGATAGTGAGAGGCAGGAGGAGGCGTGCAGGTGAGACCCCTGGATCGTGAGAGGCAGCAGGAGGAGGCGTGCAGGTGAGACCCTCGGATAGTGAGGGGCAGCAGGAGGAGGTGTGCAGGTGAGACCCCCGGATCGTGAGAGGCAGCAGGAGGAGGCGTGCAGGTGAGACCCCTGGATAGTGAGAGGCAGGAGGAGGCGTGCAGGTGAGACCCCTGGATCGTGAGAGGCAGCAGGAGGAGGCGTGCAGGTGAGACCCTCGGATAGTGAGGGGCAGCAGGAGGAGGTGTGCAGGTGAGACCCCCGGATCGTGAGAGGCAGCAGGAGGCGGCGTGCAGGTGAGACCCCCGGATAGTGAGAGGCAGCAGGAGGAGGCGTACAGGTGAGACCCCCGGATAGTGAGGGGCAGCAGGAGGCGGCGTGCTGGTGAGACCCCCGGATAGTGAGGGGCAGCAGGAGGAGCGTGCAGGTGAGACCCCCGGATCGTGAGAGGCAGCAGGAGGCGGCGTGCAGGTGAGACCCCAGGATAGTGAGAGGCAGCAGGAGGAGGCGTACAGGTGAGACCCCCGGATAGTGAGGGGCAGCAGGAGGAGGCGTGCAGGTGAGACCCCCAGATAGTGAGAGACAGCAGGAGGAGGCGTGCAGGTGAGACCCCCGGATAGTGAGGGGCTGCTGGGTGAGGCGTGCAGGTGAGACCTCCGGATAGTGAGGGGCTGCTGGGTGAGGCGTGCAGGTGAGACCCCCGTATAATGAAGGCCCCGTTACACATAACGATGTCCCAGCGATCAGCGACGCTGGTTTTTAATGTAAACATTGGGTATCTAAAAGCCGCGTGGCTCTTAGATATCCGCTGTTTACCTTAGATACTTGCGTGCAGCGTTGCTGATCGTTTGTCTCCCGCGATGTGCGCTGGCCAGCGGGAGACCAATGATCAAAAAAATGGCCCAAGATGATTCTGGACGATCAGCGATGCGGAGGGCGGTCGCTGATGCGTCACAAAATCAGCGATCTCGCTAGTGATCTCGCTGTGTGTGACGGGGCCTTGAGGGGCAGCGGAGGAGGCATGCAGGTGAGACCCCCGGATAGTGAGGGGCTGCTGGGTAAGGCGTGCAGGTGAGACCCCCGTATAGTGAGGGGCATCAGGTAAGACCCCCGGATAGTGAGGGGCAGCATGAGTTGTGCAGGTGAGACCCCCGTATAGTGAGGGGCAGCATGAGTTGTGCAGGTGAGACCCCCGGATAGTGAGGGACAGCTGGGGGAGGTGTGCAGGTGAGACCCCCGCATAGTGAGGGGCAGCAGGAGTTGTGCAGGTGAGACCCCCGGATAGTGAGGGGCAGCAGGAGTTGTGCAGTTGAGACCCCCGGATAATGAGGGGCAGCTGGGGGAGGTGTGCAGGTGAGACCCCTGGATAGTGAGGGGCAGCAGGAGGAGGCATGCAGGTGAGACCCCCGGATAGTGAGGGGCAGCAGGAGTTGTGCAGGTGAGACCCCCGGATAGTGAGGGGCAGCAGGAGTTGTGCAGGTGAGACCCCCGGATAGTGAGGGGCAGTTGAGGGAGGCGTGCAGGTGAGACCCCCGGATAGTGAGGGGCAGCTGGGGGAGGCGTGCAGGTGAGACCCCCGGATAGTGTGAGGCAGCTGGGTGAGGCGTGCAGGTGAGACCCCCGGATAGTGAGGGGCAGCTGGGGGAGTTGTGCAGGTGAGACCCCCGGATAGTGAGGGACAGCTGGGGGAGGTGTGCAGGTGAGACCCCCGGATAGTGAGGGGCAGCAGGAGTTGTGCAGGTGAGACCCCCGCATAGTGAGGGGCAGCAGGAGTTGTGCAGGTGAGACCCCCGGATAGTGTGGGGCAGCTGGGGGAGGTGTGCAGGTGAGACCCCTGGATAGTGAGGGGCAGCAGGAGGAGGCATGCAGGTGAGACCCCGGATAGTGAGGGGCAGCAGGAGTTGTGCAGGTGAGACCCCCGGATAGTGAGGGGCAGCTGAGGGAGGCGTGCAGGTGAGACCCCCGGATAGTGTGGGGCAGCTGGTGGAGGTGTGCAGGTGAGACCCCTGGATAGTGAGGAGCAGCAGGAGGAGGCATGCAGGTGAGACCCCCGGATAGTGAGGGGCAGCAGGAGTTGTGCAGGTGAGACCCCCGGATAGTGAGGGGCAGCTGAGGGAGGCGTGCAGGTGAGACCCCCGGATAGTGTGGGGCAGCTGGGTGAGGTGTGCAGGTGAGACCCCTGGATAGTGAGGGGCAGCAGGAGTTGAGCAGGTGAGACCCCCGCATAGTGAGGGGCAGCAGGAGTTGTGCAGGTGAGACCCCCGCATAGTGAGGGGCTGCTGGGGGAGGTGTGCAGGTGAGACCCCTGGATAGTGAGGGGCAGCAGGAGGAGGCATGCAGGTGAGACCCCCGGATACTGAGGGGCAGCAGGAGTTGTGCAGGTGAGACCCCCGGATACTGAGGGGCAGCAGGAAGAGGCGTGCAGGTGAGACCCCCCGCATAGTGAGAGGCAGCAGGAGGAGGCGTGCAGGTGAGATCCCCGGATCGTAAGAGGTAGCAGGAGGAGGCGTGCAGGTGAGACCCTCGGATCGTGAGAGGCAGCAGGAGGAGGCGTGCAGGTGAGACCCCCAGACCATGAGAGGCAGCAGGAGGAGGCGTGCAGGTGAGACCCCTGGATAGTGAGAGGCAGCAGGAGGAGGCGTGCAGGTGAGACCCCCGGATAGTGAGAGGCAGCAGGAGGAGGCGTGCAGGTGAGACCCCTGTATAGTGAGAGGCAGGAGGAGGCGTGCAGGTGAGACCTCCGGATCGTGAGAGGCAGCAGGAGGAGGTGTGCAGGTGAGACCCCCGGATCGTGAGAGGCAGCAGGAGGAGGTGTGCAGGTGAGACCCCCGGATAGTGAGAGGCAGCAGGAGGAGGCGTGCAGGTGAGACCCCTGGATAGTGAGAGGCAGGAGGAGGCGTGCAGGTGAGACCCCTGGATCGTGAGAGGCAGCAGGAGGAGGCGTGCAGGTGAGACCCTCGGATAGTGAGGGGCAGCAGGAGGAGGTGTGCAGGTGAGACCCCCGGATCGTGAGAGGCAGCAGGAGGCGGCGTGCAGGTGAGACCCCCGGATAGTGAGAGGCAGCAGGAGGAGGCGTACAGGTGAGACCCCCGGATAGTGAGGGGCAGCAGGAGGAGGCGTGCAGGTGAGACCCCCAGATAGTGAGAGACAGCAGGAGGAGGCGTGCAGGTGAGACCCCCGGATAGTGAGGGGCTGCTGGGTAAGGCGTGCAGGTGAGACCTCTGGATCGTGAGAGGCAGGAGGAGGCGTGCAGGTGAGACCTCCGGATCGTGAGAGGCGGCAGGAGGAGGTGTGCAGGTGAGACCCCCGGATAGTGAGAGGCAGCAGGAGGAGGCGTGCAGGTGAGACCCCTGGATAGTGAGAGGCAGGAGGAGGCGTGCAGGTGAGACCCCTGGATAGTGAGAGGCAGGAGGAGGCGTGCAGGTGAGACCCCTGGATAGTGAGAGGCAGGAGGAGGCGTGCAGGTGAGACCCCTGGATCGTGAGAGGCAGCAGGAGGAGGCGTGCAGGTGAGACCCTCGGATAGTGAGGGGCAGCAGGAGGAGGTGTGCAGGTGAGACCCCCGGATCGTGAGAGGCAGCAGGAGGCGGCGTGCTGGTGAGACCCCCGGATAGTGAGAGGCAGCAGGAGGAGGCGTACAGGTGAGATCCCCGGATAGTGAGGGGCAGCAGGTGGAGCGTGCAGGTGAGACCCCCGGATCGTGAGAGGCAGCAGGAGGCGGCGTGCAGGTGAGACCCCCGGATAGTGAGAGGCAGCAGGAGGAGGCGTACAGGTGAGACCCCCGGATAGTGAGGGGCAGCAGGAGGCGGCGTGCAGGTGAGACCCCCGGATAGTGAGAGGCAGCAGGAGGAGGCGTACAGGTGAGACCCCCGGATATTGAGAGGCAGCAGGAGGAGGCGTGCAGGTGAGACCCCTGGATCGTGAGAGGCAGCAGGAGGAGGTGTGCAGGTGAGACCCCCGGATAGTGAGGGGCTGCTGGGTGAGGCGTGCAGATGAGAACCCCGAATAGTGAGAGGCAGCAGGAGGAGGCGTGCAGGTGAGACCTCCGGATAGTGAGGGGCTGCTGGGTGAGGCGTGCAGGTGAGACCTCCGGATAGTGAGGGGCTGCTGGGTGAGGCGTGCAGGTGAGACCCCCGTATAATGAAGGCCCCGTTACACATAACGATGTCCCCGCGATCAGCGACGCTGGTTTCTAATGTAAACATTGGGTATCTAAAAGCCGCGTGGCTCTTAGATATCCGCTGTTTACCTTAGATACTTGCGTGCAGCGTTGCTGATCGTTTGTCTCCCGCGATGTGCGCTGGCCAGCGGGAGACCAATGATCAAAAAAATGGCCCAAGATGATTCTGGACGATCAGCGATGCGGAGGGCGGTCGCTGATGCGTCACAAAATCAGCGATCTCACTAGTGATCTCGCTGTGTGTGACGGGGCCTTGAGGGGCAGCGGAGGAGGCATGCAGGTGAGACCCCCGGATAGTGAGGGGCTGCTGGGTAAGGCGTGCAGGTGAGACCCCCGTATAGTGAGGGGCATCAGGTAAGACCCCCGGATAGTGAGGGGCAGCATGAGTTGTGCAGGTGAGACCCCCGTATAGTGAGGGGCAGCATGAGTTGTGCAGGTGAGACCCCCGGATAGTGAGGGACAGCTGGGGGAGGTGTGCAGGTGAGACCCCCGGATAGTGAGGGGCAGCAGGAGTTGTGCAGGTGAGACCCCCGCATAGTGAGGGGCAGCAGGAGTTGTGCAGGTGAGACCCCCGGATAGTGAGGGGCTGCTGGGTAAGGCGTGCAGGTGAGACCTCTGGATCGTGAGAGGCAGGAGGAGGCGTGCAGGTGAGACCTCCGGATCGTGAGAGGCGGCAGGAGGAGGTGTGCAGGTGAGACCCCTGGATAGTGAGAGGCAGGAGGAGGCGTGCAGGTGAGACCCCTGGATAGTGAGAGGCAGGAGGAGGCGTGCAGGTGAGACCCCTGGATAGTGAGAGGCAGGAGGAGGCGTGCAGGTGAGACCCCTGGATCGTGAGAGGCAGCAGGAGGAGGCGTGCAGGTGAGACCCTCGGATAGTGAGGGGCAGCAGGAGGAGGTGTGCAGGTGAGACCCCCGGATCGTGAGAGGCAGCAGGAGGCGGCGTGCTGGTGAGACCCCCGGATAGTGAGAGGCAGCAGGAGGAGGCGTACAGGTGAGATCCCCGGATAGTGAGGGGCAGCAGGTGGAGCGTGCAGGTGAGACCCCCGGATCGTGAGAGGCAGCAGGAGGCGGCGTGCAGGTGAGACCCCCGGATAGTGAGAGGCAGCAGGAGGAGGCGTACAGGTGAGACCCCCGGATAGTGAGGGGCAGCAGGAGGCGGCGTGCCGGTGAGACCCCCGGATAGTGAGAGGCAGCAGGAGGAGGCGTACAGGTGAGACCCCCGGATATTGAGAGGCAGCAGGAGGAGGCGTGCAGGTGAGACCCCTGGATCGTGAGAGGCAGCAGGAGGAGGTGTGCAGGTGAGACCCCCGGATAGTGAGGGGCTGCTGGGTGAGGCGTGCAGATGAGAACCCCGAATAGTGAGAGGCAGCAGGAGGAGGCGTGCAGGTGAGACCCCCGGATAGTGAGGGGCTGCTGGGTGAGGCGTGCAGGTGAGACCTCCGGATAGTGAGGGGCTGCTGGGTGAGGCGTGCAGGTGGGACCCCCGTATAGTGAAGGCCCCGTTACACATAACGATGTCCCCGCGATCAGCGACGCTGGTTTCTAATGTAAACATTGGGTATCTAAAAGCCGCGTGGCTCTTAGATATCCGCTGTTTACCTTAGATACTTGCGTGCAGCGTTGCTGATCGTTTGTCTCCCGCGATGTGCGCTGGCCAGCGGGAGACCAATGATCAAAAAAATGGCCCAAGATGATTCTGGACGATCAGCGATGCGGAGGGCGGTCGCTGATGCGTCACAAAATCAGCGATCTCACTAGTGATCTCGCTGTGTGTGACGGGGCCTTGAGGGGCAGCGGAGGAGGCATGCAGGTGAGACCCCCGGATAGTGAGGGGCTGCTGGGTAAGGCGTGCAGGTGAGACCCCCGTATAGTGAGGGGCATCAGGTAAGACCCCCGGATAGTGAGGGGCAGCATGAGTTGTGCAGGTGAGACCCCCGTATAGTGAGGGGCAGCATGAGTTGTGCAGGTGAGACCCCCGGATAGTGAGGGACAGCTGGGGGAGGTGTGCAGGTGAGACCCCCGGATAGTGAGGGGCAGCAGGAGTTGTGCAGGTGAGACCCCCGCATAGTGAGGGGCAGCAGGAGTTGTGCAGGTGAGACCCCCGGATAGTGAGGGACAGCAGGAGTTGTGCAGGTGAGACCCCCGGATAGTGAGGGGCAGTTGAGGGAGGCGTGCAGGTGAGACCCCCGGATAGTGAGGGGCATCAGGTAAGACCCCCGGATAGTGAGGGGCAGCTGGGGGAGGCGTGCAGGTGAGACCCCCGGATAGTGTGGGGCAGCTGGGTGAGGCGTGCAGGTGAGACCCCCGCATAGTGAGGGGCATCAGGTAAGACCCCCGGATAGTGAGGGGCAGCATGAGTTGTGCAGGTGAGACCCCCGTATAGTGAGGGGCAGCATGAGTTGTGCAGGTGAGACCCCCGGATAGTGAGGGACAGCTGGGGGAGGTGTGCAGGTGAGACCCCCGCATAGTGAGGGGCAGCAGGAGTTGTGCAGGTGAGACCCCCGGATAGTGAGGGGCAGCAGGAGTTGTGCAGTTGAGACCCCCGGATAATGAGGGGCAGCTGGGGGAGGTGTGCAGGTGAGACCCCTGGATAGTGAGGGGCAGCAGGAGGAGGCATGCAGGTGAGACCCCCGGATAGTGAAGGGCAGCAGGAGTTGTGCAGGTGAGACCCCCGGATAGTGAGGGGCAGCAGGAGTTGTGCAGGTGAGACCCCCGGATAGTGAGGGGCAGCTGGGGGAGGTGTGCAGGTGAGACCCCTGGATAGTGAGGGGCAGTTGAGGGAGGCGTGCAGGTGAGACCCCCGGATAGTGAGGGGCAGCTGGGGGAGGCGTGCAGGTGAGACCCCCAGATAGTGTGAAGCAGCTGGGTGAGGCGTGCAGGTGAGACCCCCGGATAGTGAGGGGCAGCTGGGGGAGTTGTGCAGGTGAGACCCCCGGATAGTGAGGGACAGCTGGGGGAGGTGTGCAGGTGAGACCCCCGGATAGTGAGGGGCAGCAGGAGTTGTGCAGTTGAGACCCCCGGATAATGAGGGGCAGCTGGGGGAGGTGTGCAGGTGAGACCCCTGGATAGTGAGGGGCAGCAGGAGGAGGCATGCAGGTGAGACCCCTGGATAGTGAGGGGCAGCAGGAGTTGTGCAGGTGAGACCCCCGGATAGTGAGGGGCAGCAGGAGTTGTGCAGGTGAGACCCCCGGATAGTGAGGGGCAGTTGAGGGAGGCGTGCAGGTGAGACCCCCGGATAGTGAGGGGCAGCTGGGGGAGGCGTGCAGGTGAGACCCCCGGATAGTGTGAGGCAGCTGGGTGAGGCGTGCAGGTGAGACCCCCGGATAGTGAGGGGCAGCTGGGGGAGTTGTGCAGGTGAGACCCCCGGATAGTGAGGGACAGCTGGGGGAGGTGTGCAGGTGAGACCCCCGGATAGTGAGGGGCAGCAGGAGTTGTGCAGGTGAGACCCCCGCATAGTGAGGGGCAGCAGGAGTTGTGCAGGTGAGACCCCCGGATAGTGTGGGGCAGCTGGGGGAGGTGTGCAGGTGAGACCCCTGGATAGTGAGGGGCAGCAGGAGGAGGCATGCAGGTGAGACCCCGGATAGTGAGGGGCAGCAGGAGTTGTGCAGGTGAGACCCCCGGATAGTGAGGGGCAGCTGAGGGAGGCGTGCAGGTGAGACCCCCGGATAGTGTGGGGCAGCTGGTGGGTGTGCAGGTGAGACCCCTGGATAGTGAGGGGCAGCAGGAGGAGGCATGCAGGTGAGACCCCCGGATAGTGAGGGGCAGCAGGAGTTGTGCAGGTGAGACCCCCGGATAGTGAGGGGCAGCTGAGGGAGGCGTGCAGGTGAGACCCCCGGATAGTGTGGGGCAGCTGGGTGAGGTGTGCAGGTGAGACCCCTGGATAGTGAGGGGCAGCAGGAGTTGTGCAGGTGAGACCCCCGCATAGTGAGGGGCAGCAGGAGTTGTGCAGGTGAGACCCCCGCATAGTGAGGGGCTGCTGGGGGAGGTGTGCAGGTGAGACCCCTGGATAGTGAGGGGCAGCAGGAGGAGGCATGCAGGTGAGACCCCCGGATAGTGAGGGGCAGCAGGAGTTGTGCAGGTGAGACCCCCGGATACTGAGGGGCAGCAGGAGTTGTGCAGGTGAGACCCCCAGATAGTGAGGGGCAGCTGGGGGAGGCGTGCAGGTGAGACCCCCGGATAGTGAGGGGCAGCTGGGGGAGGCGTGCAGGTGAGACCCCCGGATAGTGTGGGGCAGCTGGGTGAGGCGTGCAGGTGAGACCCCCGGATAGTGAGGGGCAGCTGGGGGAGTTGTGCAGGTGAGACCCCCGGATAGTGAGGGGCTGCTGGGTAAGGCGTGCAGGTGAGACCTCCGGATCGTGAGAGGCAGGAGGAGGCGTTCAGGTGAGACCCCCGGATAGTGAGAGGCAGCAGGAGGAGGCGTGCAGGTGAGACCCCTGGATAGTGAGAGGCAGGAGGAGGCGTGCAGGTGAGACCCCTGGATAGTGAGAGGCAGGAGGAGGCGTGCAGGTGAGACCCCTGGATCGTGAGAGGCAGCAGGAGGAGGCGTGCAGGTGAGACCCTCGGATAGCGAGGGGCAGCAGGAGGCGGCGTGCTGGTGAGACCCCCAGATAGTGAGAGGCAGCAGGAGGAGGCGTGCAGGTGAGACCCCCTGGATCGTGAGAGGCAGCAGGAGGAGGCGTGCAGGTGAGACCCTCGGATAGTGAGGGGCAGCAGGAGGAGGTGTGCAGGTGAGACCCCCGGATAGTGAGAGGCAGCAGGAGGCCGCGTGCTGGTGAGACCCCCGGATAGTGAGAGGCAGCAGGAGGAGGCGTACAGGTGAGACCCCCGGATAGTGAGGGGCAAGCAGGAGGAGCGTGCAGGTGAGACCCCCGGATCGTGAGAGGCAGCAGGACGCGGCGTGCAGGTGAGACCCCCGGATAGTGAGAGGCAGCAGGAGGAGGCGTACAGGTGAGACCCCCGGATAGTGAGAGGCAGCAGGAGGAGGCGTGCAGTTGAGACCCCCGGATCATGAGAGGCAGCAGGAGGAGGCGTGCATGTGAGACCCCCGGATAGTGAGAGGCAGCAGGAGGCGGCGTGCATGTGAGACCCCCGGATAGTGAGAGGCAGCAGGAGGAGGCGTGCAGGTGAGACCCCCGTATAGTGAGAGGCAGCAGAAGGAGGCATGCAGGTGAGACCCCCGTATAGTGAGAGGCAGCAGAAGGAGGCGTGCAGGTGAGACCCCCGTATACTGAGAGGCAGCAGGAAGAGGCATGCAGGAGAGACCCCCGTATAGTGAGAGGCAGCAGGAGGAGGCGTGCAGGAGAGACCCCCGTATAGTGAGAGGCAGCAGGAAGAGGCGTGCAGGTGAGACCCCCCGCATAGTGAGAGGCAGCAGGAGGAGGCGTGCAGGTGAGATCCCCGGATCGTAAGAGGTAGCAGGAGGAGGCGTGCAGGTGAGACCCTCGGATCGTGAGAGGCAGCAGGAGGAGGCGTGCAGGTGAGACCCCCAGACCATGAGAGGCAGCAGGAGGAGGCGTGCAGGTGAGACCCCTGGATAGTGAGAGGCAGCAGGAGGAGGCGTGCAGGTGAGACCCCCGGATAGTGAGAGGCAGCAGGAGGAGGCGTGCAGGTGAGACCCCTGTATAGTGAGAGGCAGGAGGAGGCGTGCAGGTGAGACCTCCGGATCGTGAGAGGCAGCAGGAGGAGGTGTGCAGGTGAGACCCCCGGATAGTGAGAGGCAGCAGGAGGAGGCGTGCAGGTGAGACCCCTGGATAGTGAGAGGCAGGAGGAGGCGTGCAGGTGAGACCCCTGGATCGTGAGAGGCAGCAGGAGGAGGCGTGCAGGTGAGACCCTCGGATAGTGAGGGGCAGCAGGAGGAGGTGTGCAGGTGAGACCCCCGGATCGTGAGAGGCAGCAGGAGGAGGCGTGCAGGTGAGACCCCTGGATAGTGAGAGGCAGGAGGAGGCGTGCAGGTGAGACCCCTGGATCGTGAGAGGCAGCAGGAGGAGGCGTGCAGGTGAGACCCTCGGATAGTGAGGGGCAGCAGGAGGAGGTGTGCAGGTGAGACCCCCGGATCGTGAGAGGCAGCAGGAGGCGGCGTGCAGGTGAGACCCCCGGATAGTGAGAGGCAGCAGGAGGAGGCGTACAGGTGAGACCCCCGGATAGTGAGGGGCAGCAGGAGGCGGCGTGCTGGTGAGACCCCCGGATAGTGAGGGGCAGCAGGAGGAGCGTGCAGGTGAGACCCCCGGATCGTGAGAGGCAGCAGGAGGCGGCGTGCAGGTGAGACCCCAGGATAGTGAGAGGCAGCAGGAGGAGGCGTACAGGTGAGACCCCCGGATAGTGAGGGGCAGCAGGAGGAGGCGTGCAGGTGAGACCCCCAGATAGTGAGAGACAGCAGGAGGAGGCGTGCAGGTGAGACCCCCGGATAGTGAGGGGCTGCTGGGTGAGGCGTGCAGGTGAGACCTCCGGATAGTGAGGGGCTGCTGGGTGAGGCGTGCAGGTGAGACCCCCGTATAATGAAGGCCCCGTTACACATAACGATGTCCCAGCGATCAGCGACGCTGGTTTTTAATGTAAACATTGGGTATCTAAAAGCCGCGTGGCTCTTAGATATCCGCTGTTTACCTTAGATACTTGCGTGCAGCGTTGCTGATCGTTTGTCTCCCGCGATGTGCGCTGGCCAGCGGGAGACCAATGATCAAAAAAATGGCCCAAGATGATTCTGGACGATCAGCGATGCGGAGGGCGGTCGCTGATGCGTCACAAAATCAGCGATCTCGCTAGTGATCTCGCTGTGTGTGACGGGGCCTTGAGGGGCAGCGGAGGAGGCATGCAGGTGAGACCCCCGGATAGTGAGGGGCTGCTGGGTAAGGCGTGCAGGTGAGACCCCCGTATAGTGAGGGGCATCAGGTAAGACCCCCGGATAGTGAGGGGCAGCATGAGTTGTGCAGGTGAGACCCCCGTATAGTGAGGGGCAGCATGAGTTGTGCAGGTGAGACCCCCGGATAGTGAGGGACAGCTGGGGGAGGTGTGCAGGTGAGACCCCCGCATAGTGAGGGGCAGCAGGAGTTGTGCAGGTGAGACCCCCGGATAGTGAGGGGCAGCAGGAGTTGTGCAGTTGAGACCCCCGGATAATGAGGGGCAGCTGGGGGAGGTGTGCAGGTGAGACCCCTGGATAGTGAGGGGCAGCAGGAGGAGGCATGCAGGTGAGACCCCCGGATAGTGAGGGGCAGCAGGAGTTGTGCAGGTGAGACCCCCGGATAGTGAGGGGCAGCAGGAGTTGTGCAGGTGAGACCCCCGGATAGTGAGGGGCAGTTGAGGGAGGCGTGCAGGTGAGACCCCCGGATAGTGAGGGGCAGCTGGGGGAGGCGTGCAGGTGAGACCCCCGGATAGTGTGAGGCAGCTGGGTGAGGCGTGCAGGTGAGACCCCCGGATAGTGAGGGGCAGCTGGGGGAGTTGTGCAGGTGAGACCCCCGGATAGTGAGGGACAGCTGGGGGAGGTGTGACCCCCGGATAGTGAGGGGCAGCAGGAGTTGTGCAGGTGAGACCCCCGCATAGTGAGGGGCAGCAGGAGTTGTGCAGGTGAGACCCCCGGATAGTGTGGGGCAGCTGGGGGAGGTGTGCAGGTGAGACCCCTGGATAGTGAGGGGCAGCAGGAGGAGGCATGCAGGTGAGACCCCGGATAGTGAGGGGCAGCAGGAGTTGTGCAGGTGAGACCCCCGGATAGTGAGGGGCAGCTGAGGGAGGCGTGCAGGTGAGACCCCCGGATAGTGTGGGGCAGCTGGTGGAGGTGTGCAGGTGAGACCCCTGGATAGTGAGGAGCAGCAGGAGGAGGCATGCAGGTGAGACCCCCGGATAGTGAGGGGCAGCAGGAGTTGTGCAGGTGAGACCCCCGGATAGTGAGGGGCAGCTGAGGGAGGCGTGCAGGTGAGACCCCCGGATAGTGTGGGGCAGCTGGGTGAGGTGTGCAGGTGAGACCCCTGGATAGTGAGGGGCAGCAGGAGTTGAGCAGGTGAGACCCCCGCATAGTGAGGGGCAGCAGGAGTTGTGCAGGTGAGACCCCCGCATAGTGAGGGGCTGCTGGGGGAGGTGTGCAGGTGAGACCCCTGGATAGTGAGGGGCAGCAGGAGGAGGCATGCAGGTGAGACCCCCGGATACTGAGGGGCAGCAGGAGTTGTGCAGGTGAGACCCCCGGATACTGAGGGGCAGCAGGAAGAGGCGTGCAGGTGAGACCCCCCGCATAGTGAGAGGCAGCAGGAGGAGGCGTGCAGGTGAGATCCCCAGATCGTAAGAGGTAGCAGGAGGAGGCGTGCAGGTGAGACCCCCGGATAGTGAGGGGCTGCTGGGTGAGGCGTGCAGGTGAGACCTCCGGATAGTGAGGGGCTGCTGGGTGAGGCGTGCAGGTGAGACCCCCGTATAATGAAGGCCCCGTTACACATAACGATGTCCCAGCGATCAGCGACGCTGGTTTTTAATGTAAACATTGGGTATCTAAAAGCCGCGTGGCTCTTAGATATCCGCTGTTTACCTTAGATACTTGCGTGCAGCGTTGCTGATCGTTTGTCTCCCGCGATGTGCGCTGGCCAGCGGGAGACCAATGATCAAAAAAATGGCCCAAGATGATTCTGGACGATCAGCGATGCGGAGGGCGGTCGCTGATGCGTCACAAAATCAGCGATCTCGCTAGTGATCTCGCTGTGTGTGACGGGGCCTTGAGGGGCAGCGGAGGAGGCATGCAGGTGAGACCCCCGGATAGTGAGGGGCTGCTGGGTAAGGCGTGCAGGTGAGACCCCCGTATAGTGAGGGGCATCAGGTAAGACCCCCGGATAGTGAGGGGCAGCATGAGTTGTGCAGGTGAGACCCCCGTATAGTGAGGGGCAGCATGAGTTGTGCAGGTGAGACCCCCGGATAGTGAGGGACAGCTGGGGGAGGTGTGCAGGTGAGACCCCCGCATAGTGAGGGGCAGCAGGAGTTGTGCAGGTGAGACCCCCGGATAGTGAGGGGCAGCAGGAGTTGTGCAGTTGAGACCCCCGGATAATGAGGGGCAGCTGGGGGAGGTGTGCAGGTGAGACCCCTGGATAGTGAGGGGCAGCAGGAGGAGGCATGCAGGTGAGACCCCCGGATAGTGAGGGGCAGCAGGAGTTGTGCAGGTGAGACCCCCGGATAGTGAGGGGCAGCAGGAGTTGTGCAGGTGAGACCCCCGGATAGTGAGGGGCAGTTGAGGGAGGCGTGCAGGTGAGACCCCCGGATAGTGAGGGGCAGCTGGGGGAGGCGTGCAGGTGAGACCCCCGGATAGTGTGAGGCAGCTGGGTGAGGCGTGCAGGTGAGACCCCCGGATAGTGAGGGGCAGCTGGGGGAGGTGTGACCCCCGGATAGTGAGGGGCAGCAGGAGTTGTGCAGGTGAGACCCCCGCATAGTGAGGGGCAGCAGGAGTTGTGCAGGTGAGACCCCCGGATAGTGTGGGGCAGCTGGGGGAGGTGTGCAGGTGAGACCCCTGGATAGTGAGGGGCAGCAGGAGGAGGCATGCAGGTGAGACCCCGGATAGTGAGGGGCAGCAGGAGTTGTGCAGGTGAGACCCCCGGATAGTGAGGGGCAGCTGAGGGAGGCGTGCAGGTGAGACCCCCGGATAGTGTGGGGCAGCTGGTGGAGGTGTGCAGGTGAGACCCCTGGATAGTGAGGAGCAGCAGGAGGAGGCATGCAGGTGAGACCCCCGGATAGTGAGGGGCAGCAGGAGTTGTGCAGGTGAGACCCCCGGATAGTGAGGGGCAGCTGAGGGAGGCGTGCAGGTGAGACCCCCGGATAGTGTGGGGCAGCTGGGTGAGGTGTGCAGGTGAGACCCCTGGATAGTGAGGGGCAGCAGGAGTTGAGCAGGTGAGACCCCCGCATAGTGAGGGGCAGCAGGAGTTGTGCAGGTGAGACCCCCGCATAGTGAGGGGCTGCTGGGGGAGGTGTGCAGGTGAGACCCCTGGATAGTGAGGGGCAGCAGGAGGAGGCATGCAGGTGAGACCCCCGGATACTGAGGGGCAGCAGGAGTTGTGCAGGTGAGACCCCCGGATACTGAGGGGCAGCAGGAAGAGGCGTGCAGGTGAGACCCCCCGCATAGTGAGAGGCAGCAGGAGGAGGCGTGCAGGTGAGATCCCCAGATCGTAAGAGGTAGCAGGAGGAGGCGTGCAGGTGAGACCCTCGGATCGTGAGAGGCAGCAGGAGGAGGCGTGCAGGTGAGACCCCCAGACCATGAGAGGCAGCAGGAGGAGGCGTGCAGGTGAGACCCCTGGATAGTGAGAGGCAGCAGGAGGAGGCGTGCAGGTGAGACCCCCGGATAGTGAGAGGCAGCAGGAGGAGGCGTGCAGGTGAGACCCCTGTATAGTGAGAGGCAGGAGGAGGCGTGCAGGTGAGACCTCCGGATCGTGAGAGGCAGCAGGAGGAGGTGTGCAGGTGAGACCCCCGGATCGTGAGAGGCAGCAGGAGGAGGTGTGCAGGTGAGACCCCCGGATAGTGAGAGGCAGCAGGAGGAGGCGTGCAGGTGAGACCCCTGGATAGTGAGAGGCAGGAGGAGGCGTGCAGGTGAGACCCCTGGATCGTGAGAGGCAGCAGGAGGAGGCGTGCAGGTGAGACACTCGGATAGTGAGGGGCAGCAGGAGGAGGTGTGCAGGTGAGACCCCCGGATCGTGAGAGGCAGCAGGAGGAGGCGTGCAGGTGAGACCCCTGGATAGTGAGAGGCAGGAGGAGGCGTGCAGGTGAGACCCCTGGATCGTGAGAGGCAGCAGGAGGAGGCGTGCAGGTGAGACCCTCGGATAGTGAGGGGCAGCAGGAGGAGGCATGCAGGTGAGACCCCCGGATAGTGAGGGGCAGCTGGGGGAGGTGCGCAGGTGAGACCCCCGGATAGTGAGGGGCAGCTGGGGGAGGTGTGCAGGTGAGACCCCCGGATAGTGAGGGGCAGCTGGGGGAGGTGTGCAGGTGAGACTCACTAGTGGCATGTACTGTACCCCCAGATGGTGACACGACGCAGTGGGAACCCTACAGATGAGACCTCGCGAGTTGTCCGGTCTGTTCACTCCCCCCATTATGAGAGGAGGGAAAGGGGGCACCACCGAGAGAGAGAAGAGCGAGGAAGTTGTAAAACCAAATGCTTCCGAGAAGACGAGACACCATGCTGACAATAGAGCAGATGTTCGGCCCGTGGTGTGCGGTGGCCCGTGGTCTGAGGCCTGTAATAAGACCCCCAGTGTTGATTAGACCCCACTACTATCCTCCACTGCCCCCCGGACCTGACAGTGATGGTGAGGATAATCTAGAGCAGGCAATAACGTTAAACCTCAGGAAGCTCGGCGTATAAGATGCGTTTACACTGTGGTAACCGTATACAGCATATATAACTAGGGACCCCCACACCAGAGGGACAGGGACCCCCACACCAGTGTGAGATTGTAGAGTGCCGGGCGTGCAGGTTGAGAGGAACATGTAGAGGGAAGGCCCCCGCGGACCGCCGCTAGCATTAGTTTACATAGTAAAGCCGAAAAAAGCCCTGTGTCCGTCCAGTTCAGCCTATAAAATTCTGTCAGAATAAATCCCCAGATCTACGTCCTTCTAAAGAACCTAATCCCTGTAAGATACAATATTGTTACGCTCCAGGAAGACATCCCGGCCTCTCCTGAACCCCTCGGCTGAGTTCGCCATCACCACCTCCTCAGGCAGGGAATTCCAGATACTCACTGCCCTAACAGTAAAGAATCCTCTTCTGTGTTGGTGGAGAAACCTTCCCTCCTCCAGACGCAGAGAATGCCCCCTTGTGACCATCACCTTCCTTGGTATAAACAGATCCTCAGAGAGATATTTATATTGTCCCCTTATATACTTATACACGGTTATTAGATCGCCCCTCAGTCGTCTTTTTTCTAGACTAAATAATCCTCGTTTTGCTAATCTCTCTGGGTATTGTAGTTCCCCATCAACTTTATTAATTTTGTTGCCCTTCTTTGTACTCGCTCTAGTTCCATTATATCCTTCCTGAGCACCGGTGCCCAAAACTGTACTCAGTACTCCATGTGCGGTCTGTCCAGGGATTTGTACAGAGGCAGTATAATGCTCTCATCATGTGTATCCAGACCTCTTTTAATGCACCCCATGATCCTGTTTGCCTTGGCAGCCGCTGCCTGGCACTGGCTGCTCCAGGTAAGTTTATCAGTAACTAGGATCCCCAAGTCCTTCTCCAGGTCAGATTTACCCAGTGGTTTCCCGTTCAGTGTGTAATGGTGATATTGATTCCTTCTTCCCATGTGTATAACCTTACATTTATCATTGATAAACCGCATCTGCCACCTTTCAGCCCAAGTTTCCAGCTTATCCAGATCCATCTATAGCAGAATACTATCTTCTCTTGTATTGACTGCTTTACATAGTTTTGTATCTGCAAATATCGATATTTTACTGTGCAAACCTTCTACCAGATCGTTAATAAATATGTTGAAGAGAAGAGGTCCCAACACCGACCCCTGCGGTCCCCACTGGTCACAGCGACCCAGTTAGAGAATATACCATTTATAACCCCCCTCTGCTTTCTATCACTCAGCCAGTTACTTACCCATTTACAAACATTTTCCCCCAGACCCGGCATTCTCATTCTGTGTACCAACCTCTTGTGTGGCTCGGTATCAAACGCTTTGGAAAAATCAAGATCTACCACATCCAATGACTCGCCTTGGTCGAGTCTATAGCTTACCTCTTCATAAAAACTGACTAGATTGGTGTGACAGGAGCGATTCCTCATAAACCCATGCTGATATGGAGTTACACAGTTATTCTCAGTGAGATCATCCAGAATAACATCCCTCAGAAACCCTTCACATATCTCACCAACAATAGAGGTTACACTTACTGGCCTATAATTTCCAGGTCACTTTTAGAGCCTTTTTGAATATTGGTACCACATTTGCTATGCGCCAGTCCTGTGGAACAGACCCCGTCACTATATAGTCCTTAAATATAAGAAATAATGGTTTGTCTATTACATGACTTAGTTCTCTTAGTACTCGTGGGTGTATGCCATCCGGACCTGGAGATTTATCTATTGTAATCTTATGTAGCCTGTTTCGCCCCTCTTCTTGGATTAGATTGGTGACCCCTAATATCGGGTTTTCTTGGTCTCTCAGCATTTCATTTTCCACCGTGAATACCGTGGAGAAGAAGGTGTGTAATATATTCGCTTTTTCCTCGTCATCTGCAACCATTCTTCCCTCACAGTTTTATAAGGCTCCTACACGGTCACTTATGATTCTGTTACTACTGATATTGGTGGAGAACAGTTTGGGATTAGTGTTACTCTCCTTTGTGCTTCTCTGTCTCCTTTTTGGCAGCTGTAATTAGTTTTTTATATGAAGTATTCTTCCTGTAGTTGTTAGATCCTCAGCGGGGCCGTCCTGCTTTAGTAGTGTCAATGCTTTCTTGTTACTGGTATCCTATTTTTCGGACCATAAGACACACTTTTTTCCTCCAAAATTTTTGGGGAAAGTGGGGGGTGCGTCTTATGGTCGCAATATACTAACCTCCGCGATCATGGCTGGTGCAGGTGCCGCAGGGCTCTGTAGTGTGGTGGTGGCAGCAGGCTGTGCTCCAGTGCAGGGGTAGCGGCTCTCTATCCTCCGGTGCAGGGGCGGTGGCTCCGCCGGCATTTCCTCCAAGCTCGGAGGCCCCCGCACATCCCTTGCTGGCCGCCGCCATATTGCGGTGGCCTCTGGGAAGATGGCCGCCGGGAAGATGGCCGCCAGTCCGGGGACTGCGCATGCGCAGGTTCAGATCTCGTCCCGAGATCTTGGGGGACGAGATCTCATTGCCGAGATTTGAATCTCGTCCCCCGAGATCTCGGGACGAGATCTGAACCTGCACATGCGCCGGACCGGTGGCCATCTTCCCGGCGTCCATGTTCCCGGAGGCCACCGCAACATGGCAGCGGCCAGCAAGGGATGTGCGGGGGCCTCCGGGCTTGGAGGAAATGCCGGCAGAGCCACCACCCTCACCCCACAGAGCCCAGCTGCCCCAGCACAGCTTCCACAGCCCAGCTAGCCCAGCCCAGCTGCCCCAGCACAGCTTCCACAGCCCAGCTGCCCCAGCACAGCCCAGCTGCCCCAGCACAGCTGCCCCAGCACAGCCCAGCTGCCCCAGCACAGCCCAGCTGCCCCAGCACAGAGCCGCCACCGCACGAGCCTGGACCACTGAATGACCCCTGTGACCACTCCTCCACCTGTGCCGGATCCCTTCCCAGGTAAGCTGAATTTGGACTGTAAGACGGACCCCCATTTGACACATTATTTCTTCTGAAAATTGGGGATTGTCTTATGGTCCGAAAAATACGGTGATCGCCCCTCTTACTTTTTTGTTTGGCCACATTGGGTTTTTCCTATTTCTGGTCCTTTTATTCCCACAAGGTATAAACCGCTTACGGCGCCTATTTAGGATGTTCTTACACATTCCCATTTATTTTCTGTATTCTTATTTCTGAGGACATTGTCCCAGTCACCAGATTAAGGACATCTCTAAGCTGGTCAGACTTTACCTTCCTAAAGTTCGGTGTTTCTGTGACTCCCTGACAAGTCCCCCGAGCGAAACACAAGTGACACTGTACAATATTGTGGTCGCTATTTCCTGCAGATCTGTTATTCTGTCCGGTCTGTTAGATAGTATTAGGTGTAAAGTGCGGCTCCTCTGGTCGGATTCTGCACCAATAGTGAGAGATAATTCTTCTTGGCTATTAGTGGAAACCTGTCGCCTTTATGGGTTTCGCAGGTCTCTGTTTCCCAGTTAATATCCGGGTAAAGTCCCCCATAACAAGGCCCTCCTTATGGGTTGCAGCTTCATCTATCTGCCTTAGTAGTAGACTTTCCATGACTTCTGTTATATTTGGGGGGTGTAACAGACCCCAAAGAGAATTTTGTTACTATTTTTCCCTCCATGTATTTCCACCCATATGGACTCGACATCCTCATTCCCTTCGCTAATATTCTCCCTTAAAGTGGACTTTAGACAAGACTTTACATAAAGACAAACCCCTCCTCCTCCTCTCCGATTGTTACGATCCTTTCTAAACAGACTGTCACCCTGTAAGGTAACTGCCCGGTCACAGCTTCCATCTCACCATGTCTCGGTTATTCCCACTAGGTCATAGTTACCTGTAGATGTTTCTGCTTCTAGTTCTTCCATCTTGGTTGTCAGGCTTCTGGCGGTTGCGATCATGCATTTTAGAGGATTTTGTTTTGTTCCAGTCTCCTCCCTGTGGATTGTTTTAGACATTTTCTTCCCTCCCTTCGGAGTACGTTGTCTTGGATCTTCTTCTCCGCTCCTCATAGCCTTCATCAGTATAATATCTGGCTTCATGTTCGTGTCTAACGTTTTTCCTCCCGTCCCCTCTTCTTCTAGTATAGCGCCCTCCTGATGAGTGCAGCGAGTCTTCTGGCGAACGTCTGTTTCCCAGGTTTGTTTAGGTGTAGTCCGTCTCTGGCGAGGAGTCCATTGTGGTCCCTCTTTATGGATCATGATGTTTGCTGTCCCCCCCAGATAGTGATGTCCCCTGGGGGCGCCCCCATACTAGTGGCTGAAATAGTGTCACCTTTTACCCTGTACCCCAAAATAGTGTCACTCTGAAAGTCACCCACTGTTCACGGTGTCCTAGTGTAGTGTCACCTGGTGTGCCCTCCAATTACTGACACCCCCTTTAAAATTGTCACCCTCAACACCACACCCCAAAATAGTGACCAAAAGCGCCCCATAATTAGAACCCAAGGAAGATGCACCCCAGAACAAGTGTTCCCCCTCTGTACAGCAGTGCAGTCAACAACTAGTCCCCTTTGGGATGGCTGCCTATACTTCACTGCCCACCACAGCGGATGCCCCCAGTACCAACCTCCCCCCGGACCCTTCTGTGCATCTCCACTGTGCCCCTTCTGACACTCTCCTTCCAAATGGGACCCCATAAAAATGCCCCCTCCTCTATATACCCTAATCTACATGTTTTTCCTGACTGCGCCCCTGCAGGGCTCCATCGCGCCTTGGTATGAATGTCCTTCTGTATCAGTAGCCCCCCACAATCCCAGCTCCTGCCCCCTGGGGTTACAGTTGTCATCAATTCCCGGTCTTACCCCAGTGTTCCTCCTGTCATGTGTAAATATAAGGGGGCCCTGAACTTGGCCTCATTCTTTGTAAAATGATAGAGCCCCCAGGAAACTCACAAAATACCATCCTGCCACGTCCAACAGGACCCCCAAATGTGAGTAACAATCATCCAGAATAGAAGTGTGTGGGGGGGCACGGGATGACGTCCCTTATTCTGGATGGGGGGGCACGGGATGACGTCCCTTATTCTGGATGGGGGGGCACGGGATGACGTCCCTTATTCTGGATGGGGGGGGGGCACGGGATGACGTCCCTTATTCTGGATGGGGGGGGCACGGGATGACGTCCCTTATTCTGGATGGGGGGGGCACGGGATGACGTCCCTTATTCTGGATGGGGGGGCACGGGATGACGTCCCTTATTCTGGATGGGGGGGCGGCACGGGATGACGTCCCTTATTCTGGATGGGGGGGCGGCACGGGATGACGTCCCTTATTCTGGATGGGGGGCGGCACGGGATGACGTCCCTTATTCTGGATGGGGGGGCGGCACGGGATGACGTCCCTTATTCTGGATGGGGGGGCGGCACGGGATGACGTCCCTTATTCTGGATTGAAGGAGCGGGATAAACCTCTTAATCTGGATGCATTGTGGCGCACAGGATGACCTCTTATTATTTATGGGTGGGGGCCATGGTATTACCTCTCACTCTGGATGGCTGGGGCAGGGGATGACCTCTCTTACTCTCTTATTCTGGTTGGGGGGTACGGGTTGACTTCTCTTATTTTGGATGGGGGCCCAGGATTAGGTCTCTTATTCTGAATGGGTTGGGGCATGGGATGACTTCTCTTCTGGATGAGGGGCAGCTTGGTAGTGCCTCCTCTGGTCCTGGGCTGTCTTGTATCTATCTTTTTGGTCTCTTCTTTCCTGATAGCGCTCTTTTGTCCCTCTGACCCCCAATACTCAGTAGCGCCACCTTTGGTCCATCATGCATTTTAGCTCTCTGCCCTGCCCCTCTGACGCCCACTGCTAACTTACATAGTAACATAGTTAGGCAAGGCCATCCAGTTCAGCCTATATTCTGTCAGAATAAATCCCCAGATCTTCGTCCTTCTAAAGAACCTAATCGCTGTAAGATACAATATTGTTATGCTCCAGGAAGACATCCAGGCCTCTCTTTAACCCCTCGACTGAGTTCGCCATCACCACCTCCTCAGGCAGGGAATTCCAGATTCTCACTGCCCTAACAGTAAAGAATCCTCTTCTATGTTGGTGGAAAAACCTTCTCTCCTCCAGACGCAGAGAATGCCCCCTTGTGACCGTCGCCTTCCTTGGTATAAACACATCCTCGGAGAGATATTTGTATTGTCCCCTTATATACTTGTACATGGTTATTAGATCGCCCCTCAGTTGACTTTTTTTCTAGACTAAATAATCCTAATTTTGCTAATCTCTCTGGGTATTGTAGTTCCCCCCCCATCCCCTTTATTAATTTTGTCTCCCTCCTTTGTACTCGCTCTAGTTCCGTTATATCCTTCCTGAGCACCAGTGCCCAAAACTGTACACAGTACTCCATGTGTAGTGTAACCAGGGATTTGTACAGAGGCAGTATAATGCTCTCATCATGTGTATCCAGACCTCTTTAATGCACCCCATGATCCTGTTTGCCTTGGCAGCTGCAGCCTGGCACTGGCTGCTCCAGGTAAGTTTATCTTTAGTTAGGATCCCCAAGTCCATTTCATGTCCGATTTACCCAGTGGTTTCCCGTTCAGTGTGTACTGGTGATATTGATTCCTTCTTCCCATGTGTATAACCTCACATTTATCATTGTTATACCGCATCTGCCACCTTTCAGCCCAAGTTTCCAACCTATCCAGATCCATCTGTAGCAGAATACTATCTTCTCTTGTATTGACTGCTTTACATAGTTTTGTATCATCTGCAAATATCGATATTTTACTGTGTAAACCTTCTACCAGATCGTTAATAAATATGTTGAAGAGAAGAGGTCCCAACACCGACCCCTGCGGTCCCCACTGGTCACAGCGACCCAGTTAGAGAATATACCATTTATAACCCCCCTCTGCTTTCTATCACTCAGCCAGTTACTTACCCATTACACACATTTTCCCTCAGACCTGGCATTCTCATTCTGTGTACCAACCTCTTGTGTGGCACGGTATCAAACGCTTTGGAAAAATCAAGATCTACCATGTCCAATGACTCACCTTGGCCCAGTCTATAGCTTACCTCTTCATAAAAGCTGATTAGATTGGTGTGACAGGAGCAATTCCTCATAAACCCATGCTGATATGGAGTTACACAGTTATTCTCAGTGAGATAATCCAGAATAACATCCCTCAGAAACCCTTCACATATCTCACCAACAATAGAGGTTAGACTTACTGGCCAATAATTTCCAGGTCACTTCTAGAGCCTTTGTGAATATTGGTACCACATTTGCTATGCTCCAGTCCTGTGGAACAGACCCCGTCGCTATAGAGTCTCTGAATAAAAGAAATAATGGCTTGTTGATTACATGACTTAGTACTCTTAGTACTCGTGGGTGTATGCCATCCGGACCCGGAGAATTATCTATTGTACTCTTATGTAGCCGGTTTCGCCCCTCCTCTTGGGTTAGATTGGTGACCCTTAATATCGGGTTTTCTTTGTCTCTTGGCATTTCACCTAGTATTTCATTTTCCACCGTGAATACCGTGGAGAAGAAGGTGTGTAATATATTCGCTTTTTCCTCGTCATCTACAACCATTCTTTCCTCACAGTTTTATAAGGCTCCTGCACTGTCACTTATGATTCTGTTACTACTGATATAGGTGAAGAACAGTTTGGGATTAGTGTTACTCTCCTTTGTGCTTCTCTGTCTCTTATTTGGCAGCTGTAATTAGTTTTTTATATGAAGTATTCTTCTCCCTGTAGTTCTTAGATCTTCAGCGGGGCCGTCCTGCTTTAGTAGTGTCAATGCTTTCTTGCTACTGGTAATCGCCCCTCTTACTTCTGTGTTTAGCCACATTGGGTTTTTCCTATTTCTGGTCCTTTTATTCCCACAAGGTATAAACCGCTTACGGCGCCTCTTTAGGATGTTCTTATACAGTTCCCATTTATTATCTGTATTCTTATTTCTAAGGACATTGTCCCAGTCACCAGATTAAGGAGATCTCTAAGCTGGTCAGACTTTGCCTTCCTAAAGTTCGGTCTTTCTGTGACTCCCTGACAAGTCCCCCGAGCGAAACACAAGTGACGCTGTACAATATTGTGGTCGCTATTTCCTGCAGATCTGTTATTCTGTCCGGTCTGTTAGATAGTATTAGGTGTAAAGTGCGGCTCCTCTGGTCGGATTCTGCGCCAATAGTGAGAGATAATTCTTCTTGGCTATTAGTGGAAACCTGTCGCCTTTATGGGTTTCGCAGGTCTCTGTTTCCCAGTTAATATCCGGGTAAAGTCCCCCATAACAAGGCCCTCATTATGGGCTGCAGCTTCATCTATCTGCCTTAGTAGTAGACTTTCCATGACTTCTGTTATATTTGGGGGGTGTAACAGACCCCAATGAGAATTTTGTTATTTTTCCCTCCATGTATTTCCACCCATATGGACTCGACATCCTCATTCCCTTCGCTAATATCTTCCCTTAAAGTGGACTTTAGACAAGACTTTACATAAAGACAAACCCCCCCTCCTCCTCTCCGATTGTTACGATCCTTTCTAAATAGACTGTCACCCTGTAAGGTAACTGCCCGGTCACAGCTTCCATCTCACCTGTTAGGTCATAGTTACCTGTAGATGTTTCTGCTTCTAGTTCTTCCATCTTGCTTGTGAGGCTTCTGGCGGTTGCGAGCATGCAGTGTAGAGGATTTTGCTTTGTTCCAGTCTCCTCACTGTGGATTGTTTTAGAAATGTTCTTATCTCCCTTCGGAGTACGTTGTCTTGGGTCTTCTTTGCCGCCCCTCATATCCTTAATCAGTATATCCTTTGGTCTGCCATGTCCCTCTGACTCCCACTGCTCAGTAGCGCCTCCTTTGGTCTGTCGTGCCCGGTTGCTCTCTTGCCTGTCCTTCTGACCCCCACTGCTCAGTTGCACCTTTTTTGGTCCGTCATGCCCGGTAACTCTCTGCCCTGTCCCTCTGACTCCCACTGCTCAGTAGCGCCTCCTTTGGTCCATCATGCCTGGTAGCTCTCTGCCCTGTCCCTCTAACTCCCACTGCTCAGTAGCGCCTCCTTTGGTCCGTCATGCCCGGTTGCTCTCTTTGCTGTCCCTCTGACCCCCACTGCTCAGTAGCGCCTCCTTTGGTCTGGGCCTGCCCAGTCACTCTCTGCCATGTCCCTCTGACCCCCAGTGCTCAGTAGTGCCTCCTTTGGTCCGTCATGCCCGGTTGCTCTCTTTGCTGTCCTTCTGACCCCCACTGCTCAGTAGCGCCTCCTTTTGGAACATAATGCCCGGTAGCTCTGTCATGTCCCTCTGACCCCCAGTGCTCAGTAGTGCCTCCTTTGGTCCGTCATGCCCGGTTGCTCTCTTTGCTGTCCTTCTGACCCCCACTGCTCAGTAGCGCCTCCTTTGGAACATAATGCCCAGTCGCTCTCTGCCATGTCCCTCTGACCCCCAGTGCTCAGTAGCGCCTCCTTTGGTCCGTCATGCCCGGTTGCTCTCTTTGCTGTCCCTCTGACCCCCACTGCTCAGTAGCGCCTCCTTTGGTCTGGGCCTGCCCAGTCACTCTCTGCCATGTCCCTCTGACCCCCAGTGCTCAGTAGTGCCTCCTTTGGTCCGTCATGCCCGGTTGCTCTCTTTGCTGTCCTTCTGACCCCCACTGCTCAGTAGCGCCTCCTTTTGGAACATAATGCCCGGTAGCTCTGTCATGTCCCTCTGACCCCCAGTGCTCAGTAGTGCCTCCTTTGGTCCGTCATGCCCGGTTGCTCTCTTTGCTGTCCTTCTGACCCCCACTGCTCAGTAGCGCCTCCTTTGGAACATAATGCCCAGTCGCTCTCTGCCATGTCCCTCTGACCCCCAGTGCTCAGTAGCGCCTCCTTTGGTCCGTCATGCCCGGTTGCTCTCTTTGCTGTCCCTCTGACCCTCACTGCTCAGTAGCGCCTCCTTTGGTCTGGGCCTGCCCAGTCCCTTTCTGCCATGTCCCTCTGACCCCCAGTGCTCAGTAGCGCCTCCTTTGGTCCGTCATGCCCGGTTGCTCTCTCATTTGCCCAGTGTTGGTTCTCTAATTCTGTGTTTCCTTTCTCCTCAGTTACCTTTCCTATTTGGGAGCCCCCCGCACAGACCTGTCGCTCCCTGCTGTCAGTGACGTTTCGGCGCTGTATGGATTAGGACTTTATGACTTTGGAGAGAAACGTGGGATCCAGCCGCAGGTCCATTACCAGACGGTGGAGGTGGATGGTGGGGGATCACTGATCAGCCTCTGACACTGAACCAGGGGGCGTTAGGAGTGCGGAGCCCTCAACTTTATATGATCGTGACTGCTGTGGACATCTGGGGGCAGTGCCTTTCATCCTGTAAACATGGTATAAAAAAGTACACCCCACCTACTAGACCCTCCCTCCTTGCAGGGGGCACTGTGTGACTGTGGGGAACGGACTGGCTGTGACTGGACTCGGTGTCCGCGCTGGGAGGTGACGGGGTCTCATCACTGGAACGTTTTACACTGTAGATTATTTTTATGGAGTTTTGTATTTTTTTGTAGCAAATTAAATAAGGTTTGTTATTAAGTGTCCTGTGAGGCGATTGGCTCATTCCTATGGGGGCGGAGCTCTACAAACCTGTACCAATCCTGTAGTGGTGGTGTGTCCTAGAATGGGTGGGCAATGAACTGTCTCAAAGGGGCATATCAGAAACGGGGTCTTCTGCGGAGGCTGAACCAATATGAGCGATGACCTAGAATTCCAAGCGTTGTGTGTGTGAACCTGACCTGAACCTAGGGGACGGGTCTGCCCAGGTCAGGTACACACTGCACCCGGCAGACTGCCCGCACCACCAGGGAGCTACAGTCCTCTGGTTGTACCTATCTGGTCTGAACTCTAGGCTGTCACTGTCCGGGGGAGGTTTGTGGCCCCAGGGTCACTACGCAACAGGGGGTTGGTCAGCGGACGGCACAACGCTCACTCAACTGGAAGGTAAAGGGGAGAGGAAGGCCCTAACAAAAGGGAATGAGGGATGGGACACCTGAGCTCCAACCTGAGCCTGTCCTTGCACTCCCCTAACGCCCTAAGAGGGTCCTTCCCCTCCCCCCGCCGTCACAAACCTTGTTCCTCAGTGTCATCCCACACTGGTCGACAAGGGCGCTAGCCTCACCCCTGCAGCTGGTGCAACACGGGGTGGTGACAAGCATGAGACAGACAAGGTAAAAACACAAAACTTAGCTCCAGGCACCGCTGCCAAGCGCCACACCGTAGAGGACACGGAGAAGGACTCCGAACTCCAGAAGTAGCTGATACAGAGCTGCAAGTGCAAGGCTGGTCTCCATAGAACAACCATCACCATCCTCTGTCTCCAAACACAAACAGCCCCCTCATGCCCTCTCCTGCTCCCACCTGCTAACACTTTCTCTGCTCCTTCTCACTGCTGGTGATATCTCTCCAAATCCTGGTCCTCCTCACCACATTCCCACAGTCATTTCTACCTCCCATCCACGCTCTATCACAACCTTCCGTAACCACTCCAACCTTATACCCATTCACCCAGCCCCCGCTTCCCCAGTCCCACTAACAGGAGCTCTGTGGAACGCTCGCTCTGTCTGCAACAAGCTTTCCTACATCCATGATCTTTTTGTTACTACCAAACTCTCCTTCCTCGCCATCACCGAAACCTGGCTCACCCCTTCTGACACAGCCTCTCCTGCTGCACTTTCGTATGGCGGCTTCCACCTTTCTCACACCCCCCGCCCCAGCAGCAAACATGGTGGAGGAGTTGGTTTTCTCCTGTCAGATACCTGCTCCTTCACCCCAATCCCACTGCCACCCTCTGTTACCCTCCCTTCCTTTGAGGTGCACTCTGTGCGCATCTACTCCCCCTCCAACCTCCAACTGGCTGTCATCTACCGCCCCCCAGGGCCAGCCACCACCTTCTTTGACCACTTCACCACCTGGTTACTTCATTTCCTTTCCGCGGACATCCCTACTATCATCATGGGCGACTTCAACATCCCCATTGACACTTCCCTCTCAGCTGCCACTAAACTTCTATCTCTCACTTCCTCCTTCGGCCTCACTCAATGGTCTTCTACAGCCACCCACAAAGATGGCCACACACTGGACCTCATCTTCACCCGCCTCTGCTCCCTATCTAACCTCTCTAACTCACCTCTTCCTCTCTCTGACCACAACCTGCTCACATTCTCTTCCCTCTTCACTCCATGTCTACAATCCCCACCCCACAAACTTTCACACCCTCGCAGGAATCTTAAACACCTTGACCTACACTCATTCTCCGAATCCCTCCTCCCTCTTACAGATATAAGTTCCTTACACAATGCGGATGACGCTGCCGCTCTATATAACACCACAATAGCTGTAGCTTTGGAATCCGCTGCCCCACTTACACATACCAAAACTCGCAAAATCAACAGACAGCCCTGGCACACCAGCCTGACCAAAGAGCTGAGGCGAGCTTCCAGGGCTGCTGAGCGCAGATGGAAAAGATCCCACTCCAACGAGCATTTCATCGCATTCAAACAGTCCCTCACTACTTTCAAGACCACACTCGCCACAGCTAAACAAACCTACTTCTCATCTCTCATATCCTCCCTGTCTCACAACCCTAAACAGTTATTCAACACCTTCAATTCTCTCCTCCGCCCCCCAGCACCTCCTCCCTCCCCACTCATCTCAGCTGAAGACTTTGCCTCATTTTTCAAGCAGAAAATTGATAACATCAGGGACAGTTTTGGTCAACAACCCCCAGAGCCCTTCCTCCCGACTTCCCAGCCCTCCACCTTCAAAACCAACTTCTCCACCATTACAGAAGATCGACTCTCCACTCTACTCTCAAGATCACATCTCACCACCTGTGCACTCGACCCGATCCCATCCCACTTCATCCCAAACCTCACCACAGTCTTCATCCCAACCCTAACCCATCTCTTCAACCTATCACTAACAACTGGTGTTTTCCCCTCAAGCTTTAAACATGCCTCCATCACACCTATCCTCAAAAAGCCCTCTCTTGACCCATCCTCTGCATCTAGCTATCGCCCTATATCACTTCTCCCATACGCCTCCAAGCTACTGGAACAACACGTCTACCTTGAACTGTCCTCCCATCTCTCTTCTTGCTCCCTCTTCGACCGCTTACAATCTGGCTTCCGGTCACACCACTCCACTGAAACTGCCCTTACTAAGGTCACCAATGACCTCTTAACTGCCAAGAGCAAGCGACACTACTCTGTCCTCCTCCTCCTGGACCTGTCGGCTGCCTTTGACACAGTGGACCATTCCCTATTATTACAGACCCTCTCATCCCTCGGCATCACAGACTTGGCCCTCTCCTGGATCTCATCATACCTAACAGACCGGACATTCAGCGTCTCCCACTCACACACCACCTCCTCACCTCGCCCCCTATCTGTCGGAGTCCCACAAGGTTCAGTCCTAGGGCCCCTGCTGTTCTCTATTTACACCTTTGGCCTGGGACAGCTCATAGAATCTCATGGCTTTCAGTATCATCTTTATGCTGATGACACACAGATCTACATCTCTGGACCAGATATCACCTCCCTACTAACCAGAATCCCTCAATGTCTGTCCACTATTTCATCCTTCTTCTCCACTAGATATCTGAAACTCAACATGGACAAAACAGAATTCATCATCTTTCCCCCATCTCACGTGACCCCCCCTACGAACCTATCAATTACAGTAAATGACTGCCCACTCTCCCCAGTCCCACAAGCTCGCTGCCTCGGAGTAATCCTTGATGCTGATCTCTCCTTCAAACCACATATCCAAACCCTTTCCACTTCCTGCCGACTTCAACTCAAAAATATTTCACGCATCCGTTCATTCCTCACCCAAGAATCTGCAAAAACCCTAGTCCATGCCCTCCTCATCTCTCGCCTTGACTACTGCAACCTCATGCTCTGCGGCCTCCCCTCAAACACTCTCGCACCCCTCCAATCTATTCTAAACTCTGCTGCCCGACTAATCCACCTGTCCCCCCGCTATTCCCCAGCTTCTCCCCTCTGTCAATCCCTTCACTGGCTCCCAATTGCCCAGAGACTCCATTACAAAACCCTAACCATGACATACAAAGCCATCCACAACTTGTCTCCTCCATACATCTGTGACCTCGTCTCCCGGTACTTTCCTGCACGCAACCTCCGATCCTCACAAGATCTCCTTCTCTACTCCCCTCTTATCTCCTCTTCCCACAATCGCATACAAGATTTCTCTCGCGCATCACCCCTACTCTGGAACTCTCTACCACAACATATCAGACTCTCACCTACCATCGAAACCTTCAAAAAGAGCCTGAAGACCCACCTCTTCCGACAAGCCTATAACCTGCAGTAACCACCGATCGACCAAACCGCTGCACGACCAGCTCTACCCTCGCCTACTGTATTATCACCCATCCCTTGAAGATTGTGAGCCCTCGCGGGCAGGGTCCTCTCTCCTCCTGTACCAGTTATGACTTGTATTGTTTAAGATTATTGTACTTGTTTTTATGTATACCCCCCTCACATGTAAAGCGCCATGGAATAAATGGCGCTATAACAATAAATAATAATAATAATAATCACCAGCAGCCAGCTGATGCATCAGGAGACTATGTAAAGGATGGTGGAAGTGGTCACCACCCCCATCAGCTGACCAGCAACTCAGCAGCTGCCACCAAGGAAACTTACATTAAACCCTGCTCGCCTGAAAGGAAAAAAAGCTACGTTTAAATTATAGTGGACAGTTCCCCCCTTTCAACGAGGGGTCTCTGGACCCTTAACACTGGACCTCACCGGAAATGACATACGGTGAGGACGCCTTGACCCACTAGGATTCACTTCCGCAGTCACCTGATCCTTAGGTTTACGCAAACAGTCCAATGGAGCTGGCAATAACGTAGACTCCGGAGGCGCAACTAATCTCCAGAGCGCCGACCTGGGGAATGAGTTGTGTACCTGCATTACTGGGGGTAACTCCAACTGGAAAGTCCCCGGGCTGAGAATGGCCGACACCCGATACGGTCCTATCACCCTAGAACTTCAGGCCCCAGCAGCACACTTCCACGTACTCATTCACACACAGGTCCAGACCGAAACGTTTATTTCCACACATACGGTTGCCAACCGACCGTAATCTCCCTGAGGAACAGACAACAGAGGCGTCCCCCTGTGTCACCAAACTCATACCCTCACAACATTCAGGTGGAACCACCACCCTCCCCTGACCCCTCCTCCTGAGAGGACTCCGACACTCGGTGAGGGTTGAATCCTGCCCCTACTCCATGGCAGCACATCTGCTGCCCCCACTGCAGAAGAAGGGGTAGGTTTAAGAAGGACTGCAGAGGCAGTAGCTCCCAGGCAACAGTCCTTGCAAGACTGGTCCCAACTGACTACTTCACTGGACCGCCAATCAATGACTGGGTTGTGTCTCTTCAGCCAGGGAAGGCCTAGGATAATGGGAGTTGGCATACCCTTCAAGACGCAGCATGACAGGACTCATGAAGAGTCCCTATACGCAGGTTAATATCTACGACTTGGGTCACTCTCTGGCTGAGAGGAACAGAGTCAATAGCCTGAACACTAATGGGTCTCACCAGTGTCCTACCCATCAGACCATGGATCTGAACAAAGCAAGAATCCATCAGATTGACTCCCGCTCCACTAGCCACAAGCACCGGTACAGTCTCGGTAACACTGCCAACGACCACTTCAGCAGGTAAGGTACACTGAGAGAAAAGATGGAGGAAATATACACACCCTGGTCGCCTCCCTCTACACGACCAGGGGAACGTGGCTTTTGAGATGGGGAACATACTTTGGCGCAAGCTGGGCAGACATTGATGTAATGACCCATAAGACCAAAGTAGAAACATGCCCCCATCCCACGGCGAACCACAGCCAACCCCGTTTGAGAGGCAACTCTTTCCACCTGCATGGGTTTGTCCGTCTGCAACCAGTGTGTCCTCCCAAGAAAGAACAATGGGGCAGATTCGGTGTATGTCTCTCCCTGAGGTGTCTAGCCACCTGTATAGCAAGGACCATGGCAGCCTCCAACGACCCAGGAGTAGCATACTGCACCAGAATATCCTGAAGCCTAGCTGACACCCTGACAAAAATGGCTCCTATAAGAAGGGTCATGCCACTGCGTATCAGTGGCCCATCTCCGAAACAGCAGTACTCCTCAGCCGGCCGCCCATCCTGCTTGATGATCTCACGAAGTTGAGACTCAGCCAGGGAGACGCCATCAGGATCCCCATACACCAGCGCCAATGCCGTGAAAAACTCATGCACCGACCGCAAAGATGGTGAATCGGTCGGCAGGGAGAAGGCCCATGATTGGGGATCCCCCTTGAAAAGAGAGACTATAATCCCCACATGCTGTTCCTCACACCCTGAAGAACCAAGGCGAAGCCTGAAATATAACTTACAAGCTTTCTTGAACACAATAAACTTATCTCTCCCTCCATAGAACCTGTCAGGGAGAGATATTTTGGGTTCCCGTTAACCTGGACATGAACCGAGACCAAGAACCCAGACACCTGCTGAAGCTGCTTCACCACCTGAGACCCGCAGCCCCGTTACCTCTTCTGTGAGGGTCTGGATCAGGCGAGCAAAAGCCTCTGCTTGAGCCATAGGTTCACCGGAAAAAATATGGGTTGGTGAGAGTCACGACCCAACAGGGGGTTGGTCAGCAGACGGCACAATACACACTCAACTGGATGGTAAAGAGGAGAGGAAGGCCCTGTCGATAGGGAATGAGGGATGGCACACCTGAGCTCCAACCTGAGCCTGTTCCTGCACTCCCCTAACTCCCTAAGCGGGTCCTTTCCCTCCCCCTGCAGCCATCACAAACCTGCCCTGGCTAGTGCACTGGCCAGCAAGTGCGCTAGTCTCACCACTGCAGATGGTACAAATGCAGGGGATAGTGACAAGCACGAGACAGACAAGGTAAAAACACAAAACTTAGCTCCAGGCACCGCTGCCAAGCTCCACACCGTAGAGGACACAGAAACAGGTCCCCGAACTCCAGAAGTAGCTGATACAGCGCTGACACCAGAGAGCTGCCCACTCATCAGCTGGTCTCCATAGAATAACTATGACCAGCAGTCAGCTGATGCATCATGTGACAAGTAAAGGATGGTGGAAGTGGTCACCACCCGCGTCAGCTGACCAGCAACTCAGCAGCTGCCACCAAGGAAAACTGACATTGACCCCTGTTGGCCTGAAAGGAAAAAAAGCTACATTTAAATTATAGTGGAACCAGAGCTGCCACAAATCCAAAAATGGATCGTGACACCCAGGCCGTCACTGTCCGGGGGCGTCTGTGGCCAGCTCTGTCTGGGTAGTCTGTGACCCTGGGCCGCCTCTGTCCGGGGTAGTCTGTGACCCTGGTCCGTCTCTGTCCGGGGTAGTCTGTGACCCTGGGCCGTCTCTGTCCGGGGTAGTCTGTGACCCTGGGCCGTCTCTCCAGGGTAGTCTGTGACCCTGGGCCGTCTCTGTCCGGGGTAGTCTGTGACTGTAACGGGGTCTACCAAGCTGGGGTACCTCTTTCAGTACCACCCCGTGTTTTCAGAGGTCCGCTCTGCGTTGGCTGGAGTCTGAATGAATGACGCTGGCTGGAATTCCTTGGTTACATGGGCGCATATAAAAGATCACTGCTTCTCCATGTATTTCCAGTCTGACAACACTTTACTCACAGGACACAGAATATATCACACAGATACAGAGGGCAGGCCAATAGAAAAGCGGCAGGCCAGACATGCATTACAAAAGCCATAGGTGGCTGGAGCCTGCCGATGTTTATTGTGGGAATTACAATGGTGGGGGGAGGGCGGACAAAAGGAGAATATCGTGTCCCATCTGCCCAGGGGCGCAGCCTGTGGGCTGATGCATTAGGGACATGCATCTCACATAGAACCTATTATACATACATATAACTGCACAACATATTCTGGGTGCTGAGTGGTTCTGTAACACGGCTCACCTTTTCAGCGACGCGATCGGCATACACAGTCTGATCCTCAACGGATCGGTTTGGGGATGACTGAAGTTTATGGGGTTGGTACAAGTTCCGTTTGTCGACTTAGTCCATCGGCGTTACCGTTTTGTTTGCTGGGTCTGAGGTGGATGGTGAAGTCCAGAGGTTGTAGGGCTAAACTCCACCGCAGCAATCTGGTGTTGTCTCCGGAGACCCGATTAAGCCAGACTAGGGGATTATGGTCCGCTAGGAGAGAAAACTGTCGTCCATACAAATATGGTTGCAACTTCTTGAGTGCCCATACTACCGCCAGGCACTCCTTCTCGATGGCCGCATAGCTTACTTCACGGGGCAGTAGTTTCCGACTCAGATAAGCTACCGGGTGTTCTTGGCTCAGTACTGCCCCCAATCCAAACATAGAAGCGTCTGTGTGAACCAGGAAACGTTTAGTTGGATCGGGTGCGGCCAATACAGGGGTATTGGTGAGGGCGTCCCTTAGTTGGCGGAAGGCTTCCTCACAATCTGAGCTACAGGTTACCTGGCGGAGTTGGTTCTTACGGGTCAGATCAGTGAGGGGCTTGGCTACGCTGCTGTAATTGGGAACGAATTTCCTATAATACCCCGCTGTCCCTAGAAACGCCATGACCTGGGTTTTAGTGCGTGGGATGGGCCATTTGGCTATGGCCTCAATCTTGGCTGGTTCTGGTCACTGTTTCCCACTTCCCACCCAATGCCCTAAATACTGAACCTCTGCTTTGCCCACGTGACACTTGTTTGGGTTCAGGGTGATTCTGGCCTGGTGGATAATGTCCAATACTGTTTCTAGGTGATTTAGATGCTCTTCCCATGTCGCACTGTAGATGGAGATGTCGTCCAGGTAGGCACAAGCATAGTCCTGGAGACCATCCAGAAGCCGGTCAGCCAGCCTTTGGAAGGTCGCCGGGGCATTCTTCATCCCGAATGGCATAACTCGAAACTGGAATAAGCCGAACGGGGTGACAAATGCCGACTTGGGAATAGCGTCAGGACAAAGGGGAATCTGCCAGTAGCCTTTGCATAGATCGATGGTGGTCAAATACTTTGCCCTCGCCAGCCGGTCTAACAACTCATCCACACGCGGCATGGGGTATGCATCCGTCACTGTTTTCTCATTGAGCCTACGATAGTTCACACAAAACCGTGTAGTCCCATCCTTCTTGGGCACTAACACTACGGGGGATGCCCAGGGACTATCTTGACTCTTCAATGACCCCTAAAAGCAGCATCTCTTGTATCTCTTGTCGCATCCCCTCTCGTACAGACTCAGGGACGCGGAAGAGGTTTTGTCGCAGGGGGGTCTGATCCTGGGTCTCAACCTTGTGTTGTGCCAGGCGAGTGTACCCTGGTCTCCCCGAAAACATCCTCTGTCGCTGCCTCAACAACTCCTCCTCCTGCTGTCTCTCCCGGGGACCTAGGTCTTCACCCAAGTGTACCTGGTCCCATGTTTTAGACTGAGTCCTTTCCCCTAAGACATCCGGCAAGGGAAGTCCGGCTAAATCCTCTGCTTCAGGTGCACAGATGGCCACTACCTCTTCAGGGCACTCCCGGTAGGGCTTCAGCATATTCACGTGGAACATGCGGATAACCCTGGGGTCGTCACAATCGGCGACATTATAGGTTGTGTCGGCTATTTTCCCCACTACCTGGTAGGGCCCCTGCCATGCAGCTTGAAACTTGTTCTGCTTAGTGGGCTCTAACACCAGGACCTTCTGTCCTATTTCCAAAGTGCGCTCTCTGGCCCTCCGATCGTACCATATGCGCTGGCGCCGCTGGGTCGCCTGCATGTTCTCACGTACAGCCTGAGTCAGCTCCTGTAGGCGGTCCTGGAATTCCAGCACATAGGGTACAATAGGTACCCCTTCTATGTGGCCCTCCCCTTCCCAGTGTTCCAGCACTAAGTCTAGGGGTCCCCTTACCCGTCTCCCGTATACCAGCTCGAACGGGGAGAACCCCGTGGATTCTTGGTGCATCTCCCGATAGGCAAACAGGAGGTGTGGCAAGAATTTCTCCCAGTCCCTGTAGGTCCTGGTAAAAGTCCCAATGAGCTGTTTTAATGTCCCGTTAAAGCGTTCACACAACCCATTGGTTCGCGGGTGGTACGGGGCGCTTCTAATGGACTTTACGCCGCACAGCTTCCACAGTTGGTTGGTCACCTCTGCTGTAAACTGGGTACCCTGGTCCGAGATAATCTCCCGGGGAAATCTAACCCATGAGAAAACCTGGAGCAGGGCGGCCGCCACCGTCTCTGCCAGTATGTTAGGTAACGCAACCGCCTCTGGATACCGTGTGGCATAATCTACCACTGTCAATATATACTTTTTCCCTGACGGGCTGGGTTTGGCTAACGGCCCTATCAGATCGACCGCTACTCGGCTAAATGGTTCCTCCACAATGGGGAGGGGGCGTAATTTGGCCTTGCATCGATCCCCCCTCTTGCCAATGCGCTGGCAACTGTCACAGGTCTGGCAGTACTGACGAACATCATAGGTTACCCCCGGCCAAAAGAAGTTTTGTGTGAGACGATGCCTGGTGCGACTGACGCCGAAGTGCCCGGCCAAGGGTATATCATGAGAGATTCGCAGTAGCTCCTGCCTATACTTCTTGGGAACTGCCAGCTGTTGTTTTATAGTGGGGCTCATCCCTGTGTGGTGCTGCTCTGTGATCCCGTAGAGGAGTCCCTGCTTCCATACAAACTGTTCCCCTTCCAGTACTCCTCTCCCCTCCTGTGCCTTCCCACGATATCCCTCTAATGAAGGATCCTCAAGTAACTCCCTCTTAAATTCATCTGGGGTGGCCCAAGAAATGTGTCTGGCTATGGGAATACGTGTAGGGCTGGGATGTCTTACCTGGGCCTCCTCTGAGTGTGATTCCACCTCCGCAGCTCGAGCTTGTCTCCGGGTGGTCACAGGATATGTCTCAGCCAGAGGGGCCACCGAGAATGCAGACAACATGGGCCCCAAGTCATTTCCCAGCAAGACGTCTGCAGGCAAATCATCAAGCCGACCTCAACAAGGCCATCCCTGACTCCCCAGTTCAGGTGAATCCTGGCAGTGGGCAGTCGATGTATGGCTCCCCCTGCTACACGGACTGCCACAGTCCGGTCCGTCTTCTCTTGGTCCCGGACAAGATGAGGCTTCACAAGGGTCAAAGTTGCCCCGGAATCTCTTAGTTCCTGCATACGTTTCCCATTAACCCACACGACCTGTCGATGCTGTTGTCGATTATCTGCCCGGGCTGCCTGCACGGGGTCTACTTCATGCAGCACTTCCTCCATCTCTTCCACCCCTTGGTTAGTCGTAGCCCCCAATGCCAGGTCAGCTTTGCCTTGGTAGCAGTGTACAGCAGCCCGGCTGAAGGTAGCTGTTCCCGCCTTTGGCCACTGGGTATGCTGAGTCCGGTTGGGACATTGTCTTTGCAGGTGGCCCAGCTGACGGCAGGTGTGGCATCGCGCCCCAGGGGGACTGTGGTAGGCTGGGTTTCTAGCTGGTCCCCCTACAGTCTTCGGTGGTTTGGGGCCCTCCAGGTCCATGGGCGGGCCCCTAGTGACCATCTTTGATCCGGACAACTGCGGCCTCCTGGCATCATAATGTTCATCGGCCAGACGAGCGGCTTTCTCAAGAGTCGTTGGCCGCCTGTCCCGAAGCCATTCCTGTGTCTCGGTGTTTAGTCCATTAAAGAATCGTTCTAACAAGAAGAGCTGGAGGACGTCCTCCTTAGTGGTTGCTTGGCTCCCTTGTACCCACTGTAGCAGTGACCGCCGAAATTTACAGGCCCATTCAGCGTGGGTATCGGTTACGCGTTTTATAAGTCCGCGGAACTTTTGGCGCTATGCCTCTGGTGTCAGCGCATACCGGGCCAAGATCACTTCTTTGATCTGCTCATAGTCCATACAATCCTCATCAGGTACCGTGCGATAGGCGTCCGCTGCCCGGCCTGTCAGCTTGCTGGCCAGAATCTGAACCCGTTCCTCCGGCTTTACTTGATGAAGGGCACACTGCCGCTCAAAGTCCTGCAGAAAGCCATCAATGTCTTCCTCTGCCTCCCCCAACTGTCGGAAGGCATTGTACTGGATCTTTTTGTGGCTTACTGTTGAAGGTACCTGGTCGAAGGCCAGAGCTCCCCCTGCTCGCTGACTCTCCTCTCTCCGCTCTGCCATCTCCATCTTGGCCAGCTCCACTTTGGTCCGCTCTGCCATCTCCATCTTGGCTAGCTCTATCCTGGTCCGCTCGGCCATCTTTTCCTTCAGATCAGTACGCACATCAGCCATCACCTCTCGTATGATCTCTACCGCATGGTTTGGGCCATAGAACGCCAGTCTGTTCTTTACCTCCCTCTGGAATTCGGTCTCCTCTACATTCACATTGGGGGGCGCTGCACTGTCGTGTTCCATGATGGCTGCTATCAAATCCGCTTTTGTTTTGTTGCTGGCGATCAACCCTCGGGCTTCCACCAGATCTTTTAATGTAGTCCTCTTTAACTTCTGGTAGTTGTTTTCCATTCATTCCTTTCCTCCTGTAGAAAGGGTATCAAATCCCGCTGTCTGCCACCAGTGTAACGGGGGCTACCAAGCAGGGGTACCTCTTTCAGTACCACCCCCGTGTTTCTGCGTTGGCTGGAGTCTGAATGAATGACGCTGGCTGGAATTCCTTGGTTACATGGGCGCATATAAAAGATCACTGCTTCTCCACGTATTTCCAGTCTGACAACACTTTACTCACAGGACACAGAATATATCACACAGATACCGAGGGCAGGCCAATAGAAAAGCGGCAGGCCAGACATACATTACAAAAGCCGCAGGTGGCCGGAGCCTGCCGATGTGTACTGTGGTAATTACAAAGGTGGGGGAAGGGCGTACAAAAGGAGAATATCGTGTCCCCTCTGCCTAGGGGCGCAGCCTGTGAACTGATGCATTAGGGACATGCATCTCACATGGAACCTCTTATACATACATATAACTGCACAACATATTCTGGGTGCTGAGTGGTTCTGTAACACATAACAGTGACCCTGGGCCGTCTCTGTCAGGGGTATTCTGTGACCCTGGGCCGCCTCTGTCCGGGGTAGTCTGTGACCCTGGGCCGTCTCTGTCCGGGGTAGTCTGTGACCCTGGGCCGTCTCTGTCCGGGGGGGTCTGTGACCGCGTGCAGTCTCTGTGTGGGGGGGGGGGTCTGTGACCCCGGGCCGTCTCTGTGGCATATTCCTGTATCCCCTTCCTGCCGTGTAATGTAGCTGTGAATCACTCCGCGGAGGCACAGCGTGAGTTCACGAGCTTTGATTGCTGATGTCTAACCCTATCCTGGCATCGTACTGATCAGCTGACCCTCACCGTTGACCCGCTGGCAGAGTGTCTGGGAGGCTGCTGCTGATGCCACCACACTGTGCAGCCGTCATCTCCACTCTACAGTACAGTGATCTAATGATCGCACCTTCCAGACCCAGAAACCGAGTTAAAAAAAAAAGTTTTAAAACCTATAGAAAGTTTACAAGTCTGAACCGTCCACCTTTTCCTAAAAGTCTAGAAATAACAGTAGATGTGTTTGGTAGCGTAGAAGGACCTTCACGGTCTGGTGTCCTCTTCACTTGACCGTGACCGCAGTATCGGGGGGGCGGCCAACGTCTCGTTCTCGACATGTTTTTCAGTCCACTATGTGGCAAAGTGAATGGTGACAAAACTACGACACTTCCCGTGAAAAACCTCATTCGCCTGTCAGTGGAGAAATAAACAGTTATGGCTCCTGTAAATTGTCAATGCCTGAAGACTGAACATGCGTCACCCGACCGGAGATTTCCCGGTGTCACACAGTCATGGCGCTGACCAAAGGCCAAAGCACGTATGGCAGCTAAAGTCTGCCCTTGTAGACCCAGCCGTAGACACCTCACTGCTGGAAGCCACCACCGGATCACAGCTGTGTGCTGCCCCCTGTGTACGGGCGCTGACATGGCGGGGAGGTCTTCGGCAGAGCTGCTGTCTGCTTTCCACACCTGGCTCTGATCTCCAGTTGTAGATGGCCGCACGCCGTGCTTTATTCCTGGGCGCACAGTGTGACTGCTCTTACTGTAAAGATCCCAGTAGGGGAGTCCCATCCGTCCACGCGGTTGGATTGTTGGTGTTTTCTAGCGGTGGTCGTGTGACCGAGTGTTCTGGATATATACAGTGTATACAGCAAAATGCCGGACAAGACTCGCACAGCGTCTGCCGGGATGGCAACAGCATCTAATAGTGCCCTGTACCCCGTCCCCCATACCGTCACACGGGACGTCACGCTGACATTTATACGGCCCTGTACCCCGTCCTCCATACCGTCACACGGGACGTCACGCTGACATTTATACGGCCCTGTACCCCGTCCCCCATACTGTCACACGGGACGTTACACTGACATTTATACGACCCTGTACCCCGTCCTCCATACCGTCACACGGGACGTCACGCTGACATTTATACAGTGCTGTACCCCGTCCTCCATACCGTCACACGGGACGTCACGCTGACATTTATACGGCCTGTACCCCGTCCTCCATACAGTCACAAGGGACGTCACGCTGACATTTATACGGCCCTGTACCCCGTCCTCCATACCGTCACACGGGACGTTACACTGACATTTATACGGCCCTGTACCCCGTCCTCCATACCGTCACACGGGACGTCACGCTGACATTTATACGGCCCTGTACCCCGTCCTCCATACCGTCACACGGGACGTTACGCTGACATTTATACGACCCTGTACCCCGTCCTCCATACCGTCACACGGGACGTCACGCTGACATTTATACAGTGCTGTACCCCGTCCTCCATACCGTCACACGGGACGTCACGCTGACATTTATACGGCCTGTACCCCGTCCTCCATACAGTCACAAGGGACGTCACGCTGACATTTATACGGCCCTGTACCCCGTCCTCCATACCGTCACACGGGACGTCACGCTGACATTTATACGGCCCTGTACCCCGTCCTCCATACCGTCACACGGGACGTTACCCTGACATTTATACGGCCCTATACCCCGTCCCCCATACCGTCACACGGGACGTAACGCTGACATTTATACGGCCCTGTACCCCGTCCCCCATACCGTCACACGGGACGTCACGCTGACATTTATACGGCCCTATACCCCGTCCCCCATACCGTCACACGGGACGTCACGCTGACATTTATACGGCCCTATACCCCGTCCTCCATACCGTCACACGGGACGTTACACTGACATTTATACGGCCCTGTACCCCGTCCTCCATACCGTCACACGGGACGTCACGCTGACATTTATACGGCCTGTACCCCGTCCTCCATACCGTCACACGGGACGTTACGCTGACATTTATACGGCCCTATACCCCGTCCTCCATACCGTCACACGGGACGTTACACTGACATTTATACGGCCCTGTACCCCGTCCCCCATACCGTCACACGGGACGTCACGCTGACATTTATACGGCCTGTACCCCGTCCTCCATACCGTCACACGGGACGTTACGCTGACATTTATACGGCCCTGTACCCCGTCCCCCATACCGTCACACGGGACGTCACGCTGACATTTATACGGCCCTATACCCCGTCCTCCATACCGTCACACGGGACGTCACGCGGACATTTATACGGCCCTATACCCCGTACTCCATACCGTCACACGGGACGTCACGCTGACATTTATACGGCCCTGTACCCCGTCCTCCATACCGTCACACGGGACGTCACGCTGACATTTATACGGCCCTGTACCCCGTCCCCCATACCGTCACACGGGACGTCACGCTGACATTTATACGGCCCTGTAAGCTTATTCTGTCCTGCTCCTGCTCGCACAGCTGAGGGTTCGGTGCATTATATCACGATTGCCCCAGGTCTGTACTCAGCACATTCGTCCTTGTAGGATGGCGCCTCTCTCTGGCGGAGCCTGTGGAGAAGATGATGCTGTAGCAGAGCCGAGCACCAGGGGGCGCACTGCTCCTGTGTCATCGCTGTGCAGACTATTGTCAGTCTTTCCTCAGAATTCTGCTGCCGCTCAGCCTGGGATGGAGGCAGCGCTGCGTGGTCTGTGGCAGGGATGGAGGCAGCGCTGCGTGGTCTGTGGCAGGGATGGAGGCAGCGCTGCATGGTCTGTGGCAGGGATGGAGGCAGCGCTGCGTGGTCTGTGGCAGGGATGGAGGCAGCGCTGCATGGTCTGTGGCAGGGATGGAGGCAGCGCTGCGTGGTCTGGGGCAGGGATGGAGGCAGCGCTGCGTGGTCTGGGGCAGGGATGGGGGCAGCGCTGCGTGGTCTGGAGCAGGGATGGAGGCAGCGCTGCATGGTCTGGAGCAGGGATGGAGGCAGCGCTGCATGGTCTGGGGCAGGGATGGAGGCAGCGCTGCATGGTCTGGAGCAGGGATGGAGGCAGCGCTGCATGGTCTGGGGCAGGGATGGAGGCAGCGCTGCATGGTCTGGAGCAGGGATGGAGGCAGCGCTGCATGGTCTGGAGCAGGGATGGAGGCAGCGCTGCATGGTCTGTGGCAGAGATGGAGGCAGCGCTACATGGTCTGGGGCAGGGATGGAGGCAGCGCTGCATGGTCTGTGGCAGGGATGGAGGCAGCGCTACATGGTCTGGGGCAGGGATGGAGGCAGCGCTACATGGTCTGGGGCAGAGATGGAGGCAGCGCTGCATGGTCTGGGGCAGGGATGGAGGCAGCGCTACATGGTCTGGGGCAGGGATGGAGGCAGCGCTACATGGTCTGTGGCAGGGATGGAGGCAGCGCTGCATGGTCTGGGGCAGGGATGGAGGCAGCGCTACATGGTCTGGGGCAGGGATGGAGGCAGCGCTGCGTGGTCTGTGGCAGGGATGGAGGCAGCGCTACATGGTCTGGGGCAGGGATGGAGGCAGCGCTGCATGGTCTGGGGCAGGGATGGAGGCAGCGCTACATGGTCTGGGGCAGGGATGGAGGCAGCGCTGCGTGGTCTGTGGCAGGGATGGAGGCAGCGCTACATGGTCTGTGGCAGGGATGGAGGCAGCGCTACATGGTCTGTGGCAGGGATGGAGGCAGCGCTGCATGGTCTGGGGCAGGGATGGAGGCAGCGCTACATGGTCTGGGGCAGGGATGGAGGCAGCGCTGCATGGTCTGGGGCAGGGATGGAGGCAGCGCTACATGGTCTGTGGCAGGGATGGAGGCAGCGCTACATGGTCTGTGGCAGGGATGGAGGCAGCGCTGCATGGTCTGGGGCAGGGATGGAGGCAGCGCTACATGGTCTGGGGCAGGGATGGAGGCAGCGCTGCGTGGTCTGGAGCAGGGATGGAGGCAGCACTGCATGGTCTGGGGCAGGGATGGAGGCAGCGCTGCATGGTCTGGAGCAGGGATGGAGGCAGCGCTGCATGGTCTGGGGCAGGGATGGAGGCAGCGCTGCATGGTCTGGGGCAGGGATGGAGGCAGCGCTGCATGGTCTGGAGCAGGGATGGAGGCAGCGCTGCATGGTCTGGGGCAGGGATGGAGGCAGCGCTACATGGTCTGGGGCAGGGATGGAGGCAGCGCTACATGGTCTGGGGCAGGGATGGAGGCAGCGCTGCATGGTCTGGGGCAGGGATGGAGGCAGCGCTACATGGTCTGGGGCAGGGATGTAGGCAGCGCTACATGGTCTGGGGCAGGGATGGAGGCAGCGCTGCATGGTCTGGGGCAGGGATGGAGGCAGCGCTGCATGGTCTGTGGCAGGGATGGAGGCAGCGCTGCATGGTCTGTGGCAGGGATGGAGGCAGCGCTACATGGTCTGTGGCAGGGATGGAGGCAGCGCTACATGGTCTGTGGCAGGGATGGAGGCAGCGCTACATGGTCTGGGGCAGGGATGGAGGCAGCGCTACATCGTCTGGGGCAGGGATGGAGGCAGCTCTTCATGGTCTGGGGCAGGGATGGAGGCAGCGCTGCATGGTCTGTGGCAGGGATGGAGGCAGCGCTGCATGGTCTGTGGCAGGGATGGAGGCAGCGCTGCATGGTCTGTGGCAGGGATGGAGGCAGCGCTGCATGGTCTGGGGCAGGGATGGAGGCAGCGCTGCATGGTCTGCGGCAGGGATGGAGGCAGGGCTACATGGTCTGGGGCAGGGATGGAGGCAGCGCTACATGGTCTGGGGCAGGGATGGAGGCAGCGCTACATGGTCTGGGGCAGGGATGGAGGCAGCGCTACATGGTCTGGGGCAGAGATGGAGGCAAGGCTACATGGTCTGGAGCAGGGATGGAGGCAGCGCTACATGGTCTGTGGCAGGGATGGAGGCAGCGCTGCATGGTCTGGGGCAAGGATGGAGGCAGCGCTACATGGTCTGGGGCAGGGATGGAGGCAGCACTACATGGTCTGTGGCAGGGATGGAGGCAGCGCTGCATGGTCTGTGGCAGGGATGGAGGCAGCGCTGCATGGACTGTGGCAGGGATGGAGGCAGCGCTGCATGGTCTGTGGCAGGGATGGAGGCAGCGCTGCATGGTCTGTGGCAGGGATGGAGGCAGCACTACATGGTCTAGAGCACGGATGGGGGCAGCGCTACATGGTCTGGGGCAGGGATGGAGGCAGCGCTACATGGTCTGGGGCAGGGATGGAGGCAGCGCTACATGGTCTGTGGCAGGGATGGAGGCAGCGCTACATGGTCTGGGGCAGGGATGGAGGCAGCGCTGCATGGTCTGTGGCAGGGATGGAGGCAGCGCTACATGGTCTGGGGCAGGGATGGAGGCAGCGCTACATGGTCTGGGGCAGGGATGGAGGCAGCGCTACATGGTCTGGGGCAGGGATGGAGGCAGCGCTGCATGGTCTGTGGCAGGGATGGAGGCAGCGCTACATGGTCTGGGGCAGAGATGGAGGCAAGGCTACATGGTCTGGAGCAGGGATGGAGGCAGCGCTACATGGTCTGTGGCAGGGATGGAGGCAGCGCTGCATGGTTTGGTGCAGGGATGGAGGCAGCGCTACATGGTCTGTGGCAGAGATGGAGGCAGAGCTACATGGTCTGTGGCAGGGATGGAGGCAGCACTACATGGTCTGTGGCAGAGATGGAGGCAGAGCTACATGGTCTGGGGCAGGGATGGAGGCAGCGCTACATGGTCTGTGGCAGGGATGGAGGCAGAGCTACATGGTCTGGGGCAGAGATGGAGGCAGAGCTACATGGTCTGGGGCAGGGATGGAGGCAGCGCTGCATGGTCTGGGGCAGGGATGGAGGCAGCGCTGCATGGTCTGTGGCAGGGATGGAGGCAGCGCTGCATGGTCTGGGGCAGGGATGGAGGCAGGGCTACATGGTCTGTGGCAGGGATGGAGGCAGCGCTACATGGTCTGGGGCAGGGATGGAGGCAGCGCTACATGGTCTGTGGCAGGGATGGAGGCAGCGCTACATGGTCTGTGGCAGGGATGGAGGCAGCGCTACATGGTCTGTGGCAGGGATGGAGGCAGCGCTGCATGGTCTGTGGCAGGGATGGAGGCAGCGCTGCATGGTCTGTGGCAGGGATGGAGGCAGCGCTGCATGGTCTGGAGCAGGGATGGAGGCAGCGCTGCATGGTCTGTGGCAGGGATGGAGGCAGCGCTACATGGTCTGTGGCAGGGATGGAGGCAGCGCTACATGTTCTGGGGCAGGGATGGAGGCAGCGCTACATGGTCTGTGGCAGGGATGGAGGCAGGGCTACATGGTCTGGGGCAGGGATGGAGGCATCGCTACATGGTCTGTGGCAGGGATGGAGGCAGCGCTGCATGGTCTGGGGCAGGGATGGAGGCAGCGCTGCATGGTCTGTGGCAGGGATGGAGGCAGCGCTACATGGTCTGTGGCAGAGATGGAGGCAGAGCTGCATGGTCTGTGGCAGGGATGGAGGCAGCGCTGCATGGACTGTGGCAGGGATGGAGGCAGCGCTGCATGGTCTGTGGCAGGGATGGAGGCAGCGCTGCATGGTCTGTGGCAGGGATGGGGCAGCGCTGCATGGTCTGGAGCAGGGATGGTGGCAGCGCTACATGGTCTGGGGCAGAGATGGAGGCAGCGCTGCATGGTCTTTGGCAGAGATGGAGGCAGCGCTGCATGGTCTGTGGCAGGGATGGAGGCAGCCTTGCATGGTCTGTGGCAGGGATGGAGGCAGCGCTGCATGGTCTGTGGCAGGGATGGAGGCAGCGCTGCATGGTCTGTGGCAGGGATGGAGGCAGCGCTGCATGGTCTGGGGCAGGGATGGAGGCAGCGCTGCATGGTCTGTGGCAGGGATGGAGGCAGCGCTGCATGGTCTGTGGCAGGGATGGAGGCAGGGCTACATGGTCTGGGGCAGGGATGGAGGCAGCGCTACATGGTCTGGGGCAGGGATGGAGGCAGCGCTACATGGTCTGGGGCAGGGATGGAGGCAGCGCTGCATGGTCTGTGGCAGGGATGGAGGCAGCGCTACATGGTCTGGGGCAGGGATGGAGGCAGCGCTGCATGGTCTGGGGCAGGGATGGAGGCAGCGCTACATGGTCTGTGGCAGGGATGGAGGCAGCGCTGCATGGTCTGTGGCAGGGATGGAGGCAGCGCTGCATGGTCTGGGGCAGGGATGGAGGCAGCGCTACATGGTCTGGAGCAGGGATGGAGGCAGCGCTACATGGTCTGTGGCAGGGATGGAGGCAGCGCTGCATGGTCTGGGGCAGGGATGGAGGCAGCGCTACATGGTCTGTGGCAGAGATGGAGGCAGAGCTACATGGTCTGTGGCAGAGATGGAGGCAGCGCTACATGGTCTGTGGCAGGGATGGAGGCAGAGCTACATGGTCTGGGGCAGGGATGGAGGCAGCGCTGCATGGTCTGTGGCAGGGATGGGGCAGCGCTGCATGGTCTGGAGCAGGGATGGAGGCAGCGCTACATGGTCTGGGGCAGAGATGGAGGCAGCGCTGCATGGTCTTTGGCAGAGATGGAGGCAGCGCTGCATGGTCTGTGGCAGGGATGGAGGCAGCCTTGCATGGTCTGTGGCAGGGATGGAGGCAGCGCTGCATGGTCTGTGGCAGGGATGGAGGCAGCGCTGCATGGTCTGTGGCAGGGATGGAGGCAGCGCTGCATGGTCTGGGGCAGGGATGGAGGCAGCGCTGCATGGTCTGTGGCAGGGATGGAGGCAGCGCTGCATGGTCTGTGGCAGGGATGGAGGCAGCGCTACATGGTCTGGGGCAGGGATGGAGGCAGCGCTACATGGTCTGGGGCAGGGATGGAGGCAGCGCTACATGGTCTGGGGCAGGGATGGAGGCAGCGCTACATGGTCTGTGGCAGGGATGGAGGCAGCGCTGCATGGTCTGTGGCAGGGATGGAGGCAGCGCTACATGGTCTGGGGCAGAGATGGAGGCAGCGCTGCATGGTCTGGGGCAGGGATGGAGGCAGCGCTGCATGGTCTGTGGCAGGGATGGAGGCAGCGCTGCATGGTCTGTGGCAGGGATGGAGGCAGCGCTGCATGGTCTGGGGCAGGGATGGAGGCAGCGCTACATGGTCTGGAGCAGGGATGGAGGCAGCGCTACATGGTCTGTGGCAGGGATGGAGGCAGCGCTGCATGGTCTGGGGCAGGGATGGAGGCAGCGCTACATGGTCTGTGGCAGAGATGGAGGCAGAGCTACATGGTCTGGGGCAGGGATGGAGGCAGCGCTACATGGTCTGTGGCAGGGATGGAGGCAGAGCTACATGGTCTGGGGCAGGGATGGAGGCAGCGCTGCATGGTCTGGGGCAGGGATGGAGGCAGCGCTGCATGGTCTGTGGCAGGGATGGAGGCAGCGCTGCATGGTCTGGGGCAGGGATGGAGGCAGAGCTACATGGTCTGTGGCAGGGATGGAGGCAGGGCTACATGGTCTGTGGCAGGGATGGAGGCAGCTCTACATGGTCTGGGGCAGGGATGGAGGCAGCGCTACATGGTCTGTGGCAGGGATGGAGGCAGCGCTACATGGTCTGTGGCAGGGATGGAGGCAGCGCTGCATGGTCTGTGGCAGGGATGGAGGCAGCGCTGCATGGTCTGTGGCAGGGATGGAGGCAGCGCTGCATGGTCTGGAGCAGGGATGGAGGCAGCGCTGCATGGTCTGGGGCAGGGATGGAGGCAGCGCTACATGGTCTGTGGCAGGGATGGAGGCAGAGCTACATGGTCTGTGGCAGGGATGGAGGCAGCGCTACATGGTCTGTGGCAGAGATGGAGGCAGAGCTACATGGTCTGTGGCAGGGATGGAGGCAGCGCTACATGGTCTGTGGCAGAGATGGAGGCAGAGCTACATGGTCTGTGGCAGGGATGGAGGCAGCGCTGCATGGTCTGTGGCAGGGATGGAGGCAGCGCTGCATGGTCTGTGGCAGGGATGGAGGCAGCGCTGCATGGTCTGGGGCAGGGATGGAGGCAGCGCTACATGGTCTGGAGCAGGGATGGAGGCAGCGCTACATGGTCTGTGGCAGGGATGGAGGCAGCGCTGCATGGTCTGGGGCAGGGATGGAGGCAGCGCTACATGGTCTGTGGCAGAGATGGAGGCAGAGCTACATGGTCTGGGGCAGGGATGGAGGCAGCGCTACATGGTCTGTGGCAGGGATGGAGGCAGAGCTACATGGTCTGGGGCAGGGATGGAGGCAGCGCTGCATGGTCTGGGGCAGGGATGGAGGCAGCGCTGCATGGTCTGTGGCAGGGATGGAGGCAGCGCTGCATGGTCTGGGGCAGGGATGGAGGCAGAGCTACATGGTCTGTGGCAGGGATGGAGGCAGGGCTACATGGTCTGTGGCAGGGATGGAGGCAGCTCTACATGGTCTGGGGCAGGGATGGAGGCAGCGCTACATGGTCTGTGGCAGGGATGGAGGCAGCGCTACATGGTCTGTGGCAGGGATGGAGGCAGCGCTGCATGGTCTGTGGCAGGGATGGAGGCAGAGCTACATGGTCTGTGGCAGGGATGGAGGCAGCGCTACATGGTCTGTGGCAGAGATGGAGGCAGAGCTACATGGTCTGTGGCAGGGATGGAGGCAGAGCTACATGGTCTGTGGCAGGGATGGAGGCAGGGCTACATGGTCTGTGGCAGGGATGGAGGCAGCGCTACATGGTCTGGGGCAGGGATGGAGGCAGCGCTACATGGTCTGTGGCAGGGATGGAGGCAGCGCTACATGGTCTGTGGCAGGGATGGAGGCAGCGCTGCATGGTCTGTGGCAGGGATGGAGGCAGCGCTGCATGGTCTGTGGCAGGGATGGAGGCAGCGCTGCATGGTCTGGAGCAGGGATGGAGGCAGCGCTGCATGGTCTGGGGCAGGGATGGAGGCAGCGCTACATGGTCTGTGGCAGGGATGGAGGCAGCGCTACATGTTCTGGGGCAGGGATGGAGGCAGCGCTACATGGTCTGTGGCAGGGATGGAGGCAGGGCTACATGGTCTGGGGCAGGGATGGAGGCATCGCTACATGGTCTGTGGCAGGGATGGAGGCATCGCTACATGGTCTGTGGCAGGGATGGAGGCAGCGCTGCATGGTCTGGGGCAGGGATGGAGGCAGCGCTGCATGGTCTGTGGCAGGGATGGAGGCAGCGCTACATGGTCTGTGGCTGAGATGGAGGCAGAGCTGCATGGTCTGGAGCACGGATGGATACAGGGCTACATGGTCTGGGGCAGGGATGGAGGCAGCGCTGCATGGTCTGGAGCACGGATGGATACAGGGCTACATGGTCTGGGGCAGGGATGGAGGCAGCGCTACATGGTCTGGGGCAGGGATGGAGGCAGCGCTACATGGTCTGGGGAAGAGATGGAGGCAGGGCTACATGGTCTGGAGCAGGGATGGAGGCAGCGCTGCATGGTCTGGGGCAGGGATGGAGGCAGCGCTACATGGTCTGGGGCAGAGATGGAGGCAGCGCTGCATGGTCTGTGGCAGGGATGGAGGCAGCCTTGCATGGTCTGTGGCAGGGATGGAGGCAGCGCTGCATGGTCTGTGGCAGGGATGGAGGCAGCGCTGCATGGTCTGGGGCAGGGATGGAGGCAGCGCTGCATGGTCTGTGGCAGGGATGGAGGCAGCGCTGCATGGTCTGTGGCAGGGATGGAGGCAGCGCTACATGGTCTGGGGCAGGGATGGAGGCAGCGCTACATGGTCTGGGGCAGGGATGGAGGCAGCGCTACATGGTCTGGGGCAGAGATGGAGGCAGGGCTACATGGTCTGGAGCAGGGATGGAGGCAGCGCTGCATGGTCTGTGGCAGGGATGGAGGCAGCCTTGCATGGTCTGTGGCAGGGATGGAGGCAGCGCTGCATGGTCTGTGGCAGGGATGGAGGCAGCGCTGCATGGTCTGTGGCAGGGATGGAGGCAGCGCTGCATGGTCTGTGGCAGGGATGGAGGCAGCGCTGCATGGTCTGTGGCAGGAATGGAGGCAGGGCTGCATGGTCTGGGGCAGGGATGGAGGCAGCGCTGCATGGTCTGGGGCAGGGATGGAGGCAGCGCTACATGGTCTGGGGCAGGGATGGAGGCAGCGCTACATGGTCTGGGGCAGAGATGGAGGCAGGGCTACATGGTCTGGAGCAGGGATGGAGGCAGCGCTACATGGTCTGTGGCAGGGATGGAGGCAGCGCTGCATGGTCTGGGGCAGGGATGGAGGCAGCGCTGCATGGTCTGTGGCAGAGATGGAGGCAGAGCTACATGGTCTGTGGCAGGGATGGAGGCAGCGCTACATGGTCTGTGGCAGGGATGGAGGCAGCGCTACATGGTCTGGGGCAGGGATGGAGGCAGGGCTACATGGTCTGGGGCAGGGATGGAGGCAGCGCTACATGGTCTGTGGCAGAGATGGAGGGAGCGCTACATGGTCTGGGGCAGGGATGGAGGCAGCGCTGCCTGGTCTGGGGCAGGGATGGAGGCAGCGCTGCATGGTCTGTGGCAGGGATGGAGGCAGCGCTGCATGGTCTGGGGCAGGGATGGAGGCAGAGCTACATGGTCTGTGGCAGGGATGGAGGCAGGGCTACATGGTCTGTGGCAGGGATGGAGGCAGCGCTACATGGTCTGGGGCAGGGATGGAGGCAGCGCTACATGGTCTGTGGCAGGGATGGAGGCAGCGCTACATGGTCTGTGGCAGGGATGGAGGCAGCGCTGCATGGTCTGTGGCAGGGATGGAGGCAGCGCTGCATGGTCTGGCAGGGATGGAGGCAGCGCTACATGGTCTGGGGCAGGGATGGAGGCAGCGCTACATGGTCTGTGGCAGGGATGGAGGCAGCGCTACATGTTCTGGGGCAGGGATGGAGGCAGCGCTACATGGTCTGTGGCAGGGATGGAGGCAGGGCTACATGGTCTGGGGCAGGGATGGAGGCATCGCTACATGGTCTGTGGCAGGGATGGAGGCAGCGCTGCATGGTCTGGGGCAGGGATGGAGGCAGCGCTGCATGGTCTGTGGCAGAGATGGAGACAGAGCTGCATGGTCTGTGGCAGGGATGGAGGCAGCGCTGCATGGACTGTGGCAGGGATGGGGCAGCGCTGCATGGTCTGGAGCACGGATGGAGGCAGCGCTGCATGGTCTGGGGCAGGGATGGAGGCAGCGCTGCATGGTCTGTGGCAGGGATGGAGGCAGCGCTGCATGGTCTGGGGCAGGGATGGAGGCAGCGCTACATGGTCTGGGGCAGAGATGGAGGCAGGGCTACATGGTCTGGAGCAGGGATGGAGGCAGCGCTGCATGGTCTGGGGCAGGGATGGAGGCAGCGCTACATGGTCTGGGGCAGAGATGGAGGCAGCGCTGCATGGTCTTTGGCAGAGATGGAGGCAGCGCTGCATGGTCTGTGGCAGGGATGGAGGCAGCGCTGCATGGTCTGGAGCAGGGATGGAGGCAGCGCTGCATGGTCTGTGGCAGGGATGGAGGCAGCGCTGCATGGTCTGTGGCAGGGATGGAGGCAGCGCTGCATGGTCTGTGGCAGGGATGGAGGCAGCGCTGCATGGTCTGGGGCAGAGATGAGGCAGCGCTGCATGGTCTGTGGCAGGGATGGAGGCAGCGCTACATTGTCTGTGGCAGGGATGGAGGCAGCGCTGCATGGTCTGTGGCAGGGATGGAGGCAGCGCTGCATGGTCTGTGGCAGGGATGGAGGCAGCGCTGCATGGTCTGTGGCAGAGATGGAGGCAGCGCTGCATGGTCTGTGGCAGGGATGGAGGCAGCGCTGCATGGTCTGGGGCAGGGATGGAGGCAGCGCTACATGGTCTGTGGCAGAGATGGAGGCAGCGCTGCATGGTCTGTGGCAGGGATGGAGGCAGCGCTGCATGGTCTGGGGCAGGGATGGAGGCAGCGCTGCATGGTCTGGGGCAGGGATGGAGGCAGCGCTGCATGGTCTGTGGCAGGGATGGAGGCAGGGCTACATGGTCTGTGGCAGGGATGGAGGCAGCGCTGCATGGTCTGTGGCAGGGATGAGGCAGCGCTGCATTGTCTGTGGCAGGGATGGAGGCAGCGCTGCATGGTCTGTGGCAGGGATGGAGGCAGCGCTGCATGGTCTGTGGCAGGGATGGAGGCAGCGCTGCATGGTCTGGGGCAGGGATGGAGGCAGCGCTGCATGGTCTGTGGCAGAGATGGAGGCAGCGCTACATGGTCTGTGGCAGGGATGGAGGCAGCGCTACATGGTCTGTGGCAGGGATGGAGGCAGCGCTACATGGTCTGTGGCAGAGATGGAGGCAGCGCTGCATGGTCTGTGGCAGGGATGGAGGCAGCGCTGCATGGTCTGTGGCAGGGATGGAGGCAGCGCTACATGGTCTGTGGCAGGGATGGAGGCAGCGCTGCATGGTCTGTGGCAGGGATGGAGGCAGCGCTGCATGGTCTGTGGCAGGGATGGAGGCAGCGCTATATGGTCTGGGGCAGGGATGGAGGCAGCGCTACACGTTCTGGATCAGGGATGGAGACAGCGCTACACGGTCTGGGGCAGGGATGGAGGCAACGCTACACGGTCTGTGGCAGGGATGGGGCAGCGCTGCACGGTCTGGGGCAGGGATGGAGGCAGAGCTGCACGGTCTGGGGCAGGGATGGAGGCAGCGCTGCACGGTCTGTGGCAGGGATGGGGGCAGCGCTACACGGTCTGGGGCAGGGATGGAGGCAGCGCTGCATGGTCTGTGGCAGGGATGGGGGCAGCGCTACACGGTCTGGGGCAGGGATGGAGGCAGCGCTGCACGGTCTGTGGCAGGGATGGAGGCATCGGCAGGGATGGAGGCAGCGCTGCATGGTCTGTGGCAGGGATGGAGGCAGCGCTGCATGGTCTGTGGCAGGGATGGAGGCAGCGCTACATGGTCTGTGGCAGAGATGGAGGCAGCTCTGCATGGTCTGTGGCAGGGATGGAGGCAGCGCTGCATGGTCTGTGGCAGGGATGGGGCAGCGCTGCATGGTCTGGAGCCGGGATGGGGGCAGCGCTGCATGGTCTGTGGCAGGGATGGGGGCAGCGCTGCATGGTCTGTGGCAGGGATGGGGGCAGCGCTGCATGGTCTGTGGCAGGGATGGAGGCAGCGCTGCATGGTCTGTGGCAGGGATGGAGGCAGCGCTGCATGGTCTGTGGCAGGGATGGAGGCAGCGCTACATGGTCTGTGGCAGGGATGGAGGCAGCGCTACATGGTCTGTGGCAGAGCTGCATGGTCTGTGGCAGGGATGGAGGCAGCGCTGCATGGTCTGTGGCAGGGATGGAGGCAGCGCTGCATGGTCTGTGGCAGGGATGGAGGCAGCGCTGCATGGTCTGTGGCAGGGATGGGGCAGCGCTGCATGGTCTGGAGCACGGATGGGGGCAGCGCTGCATGGTCTGTGGCAGGGATGGAGGCAGCGCTGCATGGTCTGTGGCAGGGATGGGGCAGCGCTGCATGGTCTGTGGCAGGGATGGAGGCAGGGCTACATGGTCTGGGGCAGGGATGGAGGCAGCGCTACATGGTCTGGGGCAGAGATGGAGGCAGGGCTACATGGTCTGGAGCAGGGATGGAGGCAGCACTGCATGGTCTGTGGCAGGGATGGAGGCAGCGCTACATGGTCTGGGGCAGAGATGGAGGCAGCGCTGCATGGTCTGGGGCAGGGATGGAGGCAGCGCTACATGGTCTGGGGCAGAGATGGAGGCAGCACTGCATGGTCTGTGGCAGGGATGGAGGCAGCATTGCATGGTCTGTGGCAGGGATGGAGGCAGCGCTGCATGGTCTGTGGCAGGGATGGAGGCAGCGCTACATGGTCTGTGGCAGGGATGGAGGCAGCGCTACATGGTCTGGGGCAGGGATGGAGGCAGTGCTACATGGTCTGGGGCAGAGATGGAGGCAGCGCTACATGGTCTGGGGCAGGGATGGAGGCAGCGCTGCATGGTCTGGGGCAGGGATGGAGGCAGCGCTACATGGTCTGGGGCAGAGATGGAGGCAGCGCTGCATGGTCTTTGGCAGAGATGGAGGCAGCGCTGCATGGTCTGTGGCAGGGATGGAGGCAGCATTGCATGGTCTGTGGCAGGGATGGAGGCAGCGCTGCATGGTCTGTGGCAGGGATGGAGGCAGCGCTGCATGGTCTGGGGCAGGGATGGAGGCAGCGCTGCATGGTCTGTGGCAGGGATGGAGGCAGCGCTGCATGGTCTGTGGCAGGGATGGAGGCAGGGCTACATGGTCTGGGGCAGGGATGGAGGCAGCGCTACATGGTCTGGGGCAGGGATGGAGGCAGCGCTACATGGTCTGGGGCAGAGATGGAGGCAGGGCTACATGGTCTGGAGCAGGGATGGAGGCAGCGCTGCATGGTCTGGGGCAGGGATGGAGGCAGCGCTACATGGTCTGGGGCAGAGATGGCGGCAGCGCTGCATGGTCTGTGGCAGGGATGGAGGCAGCGCTACATGGTCTGTGGCAGGGATGGAGGCAGCGCTGCATGGTCTGTGGCAGGGATGGAGGCAGCGCTGCATGGTCTGTGGCAGGGATGGAGGCAGCGCTGCATGGTCTGGGGCAGGGATGGAGGCAGCGCTGCATGGTCTGGGGCAGGGATGGAGGCAGCGCTGCATGGTCTGGGGCAGGGATGGAGGCAGCGCTACATGGTCTGTGGCAGAGATGGAGGCAGCGCTACATGGTCTGTGGCAGGGATGGAGGCAGCGCTACATGGTCTGTGGCAGAGATGGAGGCAGCGCTGCATGGTCTGTGGCAGGGATGGAGGAAGCGCTGCATGGTCTGTGGCAGGGATGGAGGCAGCGCTACATGGTCTGTGGCAGGGATGGAGGCAGCGCTGCATGGTCTGTGGCAGGGATGGAGGCAGCGCTGCATGGTCTGTGGCAGGGATGGAGGCAGCGCTGCATGGTCTGTGGCAGGGATGGAGGCAGCGCTGCATGGTCTGTGGCAGGGATGGAGGCAGCGCTACATGGTCTGTGGCAGGGATGGAGGCAGCGCTGCATGGTCTGTGGCAGGGATGGAGGCAGCGCTGCATGGTCTGTGGCAGGGATGGAGGCAGCGCTACATGGTCTGTGGCAGGGATGGAGGCAGCGCTGCATGGTCTGGGGCAGGGATGGAGGCAGCGCTGCATGGTCTGGGGCAGGGATGGAGGCAGCGCTACATGGTCTGTGGCAGAGATGGAGGCAGCGCTACATGGTCTGTGGCAGGGATGGAGGCAGCGCTACATGGTCTGTGGCAGGGATGGAGGCAGCGCTACATGGTCTGTGGCAGAGATGGAGGCAGCGCTGCATGGTCAGTGGCAGGGATGGAGGCAGCGCTGCATGGTCTGGGCCAGAGATGGAGGCAGCGCTACATGGTCTGTGGCAGGGATGGAGGCAGCGCTACATGGTCTGTGGCAGGGATGGAGGCATCGCTGCATGGTCTGTGGCAGGGATGGAGGCAGCGCTGCATGGTCTGTGGCTGGGATGGGGGCAGCGCTGCATGGTCTGTGGCAGGGATGGAGGCAGCGCTACATGGTCTGTGGCAGGGATGGAGGAAGCACTGCATGGTCTGTGGCAGGGATGGTGGCAGCGCTGCATGGTCTGTGGCAGGGATGGTGGCAGCGCTGCATGGTCTGGGGCAGGGATGGAGGCAGCGCTGCATGGTCTGTGGCAGGGATGGAGGCAGGGCTACATGGTCTGGGGCAGGGATGGAGGCAGCGCTACATGGTCTGTGGCAGGGATGGAGGCATCGCTGCATGGTCTGTGGCAGGGATGGAGGCAGCGCTGCATGGTCTGTGGCTGGGATGGGGGCAGCGCTGCATGGTCTGTGGCAGGGATGGAGGAAGCACTGCATGGTCTGTGGCAGGGTTGGAGGCAGCGCTACATGGTCTGGGGCAGGGATGGAGGCAGCGCTACATGGTCTGTGGCAGAGATGGAGGCAGCGCTACATGGTCTGGGGCAGGGATGGAGGCAGCGCTGCCTGGTCTGGGGCAGGGATGGAGGCAGCGCTACATGGTCTGGGGCAGGGATGGAGGCAGCGCTACATGGTCTGGGGCAGGGATGGAGGCAGCGCTGCATGGTCTGTGGCAGGGATGGAGGCAGCGCTACATGGTCTGGGGCAGGGATGGAGGCATCGCTGCATGGTCTGTGGCAGGGATGGAGGCTGCTGTTGGGGGCAGTGTTGGTGGGAGCAAACAGCTGTAGTTTGGGGGGTGCATGCGGCTACTGTTGGGGGCAGGGGGCTGCTGGTGGTGGGAGTGAACAGTTGTAGTTTGGGGGGTGTATGCGGCTGCTGTTTGGGGCAGGAGGCTGCGGTTGGGAGCGAACAGCTGTAGTTTGGGGGGTTTATGTGGCCACTGTTGGTGGGAGCAAACAGCTGTAGTTTAGGGGGGGTGCATGCGGCTACTGTTGGGGGCAGGCGGCTGTTGGTGGGAGTGAACAGCTGTAGTTTGGGGGGTGCATGCGGCTGCTGTTGGGGGCAGGTGGTTGCTGTTGGTGGGAGTGAACAGCTGTAGTTTGGGGGGGTGCATGCGGCTGCTGTTGGGGGCAGGAGGCTGCTGTTGGGAGCCAACAGCTGTAGTTTGGGGGGGTACATGCGGCTGCTGTTTGGGGCAGGAGGCTGCGGTTGGGAGCGAACAGCTGTAGTTTGGGATTGTATACGGCTACAGGCATCTGCTGTTGGTGGGAGCAAACAGCTGTAGTTTGGGGGGTGCATGCGGCTGCTATTGGGGGCAGTAGTTGGGGGGTGCATGCGGCTACTGTTGGGGGCAGGCAGCTGTTGGTGGGAGCGAACGGCTATAGTTTGGGGGGTGCACGCGGCTGCTGTTGGTGGGAGCGAACAGCTGTTGTTTAGGGGGGTGCATGCGGCTGCTGTTGGGGGCAGGAGGCTGCTGTTGGTGGGAGTGAACAGCTGTAGTTTGGGGGGTGCATGCGGCTGCTGTTGGGGGCAGGAGGCTGCTGTTGGTGGGAGTGAACAGCTGTAGTTTGGGGGTGCATGCGGCTGCTGTTGGGGGAGAGCCGTGTTATGGTTTAGGCAGGGGTTTGGTGCAGTCCTCAGATGACCACAATGTTCGGTCCCTGACTTTTCTATGTTTGTTGAATTTTGCATCATTTTATTTCCCTAATGCCTCAGAGGAAACTGCGCCTCCTTGGAGATAAAATGTCCTAATTTACATCTTGAGCAACAAGAAGGACGTCCCCCCCATTACTGTGCCAGCAACATGTTTGGTATCCATCCTACATCTCCCCCAATATACAACCCCTCTATACTGGATGTTATGTAGCCAGATACTAACCTGCCGCCATATAATGTTCAGGCTAAAGAAGTCCCTATGAAATGTAACTTTCATTCCTTTATTTTAAAAAGCCATAATTCTATCAGGAGTGAGATATGGACCCGTAGATAACGTAAATCTTACCTTGGACTTCGCCCTACTTTGCAGCAGCTCTTGGCACCCTAATCCTGATGGTTGCCCCTGTGCCATGACAGACACCATCAACAGACAGTTGCCCTGATGGCCCTAGGCATCCATCCACCTACCCACATATCGATCCGCCCATCCATACTCCCACACACCCATTCTCCTATCCATCCACTCATCCATCCACCCACACCCATCTATCCACCCACACGCCCATCCATTCACCCACACACCCATCCACCTACACACTCATGCACACACCCATCCACCCACCCATTCATCCATCCACACACCTATCCATCCATCCACCAACCCACCCATCCATCCAAAATCCACCTATCCATCCATCCAAAATTCACCCACCCATCCATCCATCGACACACCCATCCTTCCATCGAAACACCCACCCATCCACCAACCCACACACTCATCCACCCACACACCCATCCATCCACCCACCATCAATCCACCTATCCATCCACCCATAATGAAGGTGTCTGGATGCAACGAGCAGATATCACGAGGCAGAACCAGTCAAGGGTTGATAAAATTCTATTTATATACACCAGTAACTTTACACAATTAGTGTTAGTAACTTTGCAATTTAACAGTAAGGGAATAACAACAGGTTTAGAACAAGCAAGAAAATGTTTTACTATTTAACATTGGTGTCCTTTTCACAAAAGGCGGTGCACCCAGTCATTGGAGTCACCATATGAGTTCTCTCTGAAGCTCTGGCCCTAGCGGAGGTCACCGGGATTTCCCGCTAGTCACAAGTCTCTTTCTGATGTCGTCTATCAATGCCCATTGAGCCTCCCACTCACACGCCGGCTCCCTCCCAACCTGTAATCCTAAGCCCAACCGACCCCGGTACTGTGGATAGCTGGAAGTGATGGCCCTGTTTTCTCTGTCTGTTTCTCCGCAATCTCCTCACAGATCTTTTCGGGTTGACCGTTGGCGGAAGTCTCTTGTGCTCGGAGTGGAGTGGACTAGTCCTCGGCTTTTGACAGGCGACATTGGGCCTTGGAGACTTGACCAGCGCAGGATGCAGATCCTGGCTCCGACTAGCGTAGGGTGGCACTTGGAGGTCTCCCTCAGGGAATCTGGACCTTGCCAGGCAGCGACCGGCACCTTGGGGGCACAGACTTCCCACTGAGGCTTGTCAAGTTGTTCTAAGCGGTGTATCTGGAGCACGTCTGCTCCGCTCTCTTCCCTGGTGCCAGATTTCCTCATGGTCTATCCATTCACCCTTCGACTCAACCATCCATCCATCAGGCTACCTTCTGTTTGTTATATATATATAGTGCATTCAGCATCCGGTGTGACCCTCCTTTGGAGACGGGCCAATGGGGGTCTGATTTTCTCCTTTCCTCAATTTTCTTCTGCTGAACCTCCTGACTGAGTGAGGGGAAATACGTTGGGACTGAAACCACCAAGAATTCGCCTAAGAATTGAGCTTGATCATTCAGGGGTCTTGAGTGACCATGTTCTTATTACGATGGCCTTTTTTATAAGTCCTCCATGTACTTTATTTATGACTAACCGTTTGTACAGAATTAGAAAAACATTCTTCCAGATTCGACATCTCTCATCTACGTGTTTGAATCTGGTATTGCAACTCCTGCCCAGTCACTTAAAAATCCAGCAAAGCCAATGCACAGGTGTGGTGCTGGTCTTTTACATCTAACTCTTACCCTATTGAAGGTTCCTGTGATGCACTTCTTGTAGCGTTGGCCATTATGTGGTCAGGAGGACTCTATATCATCACTCACTTGTGCTCTGCCACAGGTCTGGGAGATCAGAGTTCGCGGCTCAGGCTTCTTAGCCATGTATCTGGTCTCATGGAATTCATTACATTGGTAGGAGAAAATTCAGTGATGTCTAGAAATGTCCCAGATGACGCATGAGGTATGCACTGTCACGTCACCCCACAGACTTACATTACATGTACTTTCACAGGGACGTGTTGCCCTGGTCAGAAAGGGTCTTGGAGGAAACATTTGCCGTTTGCTCAGGGTTGGTGACAAGTGTTGTATTACTAGTCCTAAACTCAAAGTTCTCTGACTTTTGATGTAGAAGATTTGTTCATGACGATGAGTCTGGAGAAGAATTTATGTACACCCCAAACAACAAGTAGAGAAGACCCTGAACCAAACCATCTCCAAAGAACTGCCTGACAGCCCAAGATACTGGAAGAATCGAGAACTTCATCTTGAGACCTACCACCTGACCATCACTGAGTTCACAGTACAGGAGGCCATTATTAGAGAAAGTGTGACTGGAGACCACCGTTGTGGGATGCAAGATACTGGAAGATGGCTCTAAGGAGCCAGAAGTTCATCGTATTGGATGCTTTCACTGCCTCTGAGGTTACAGTACAGGAGGCCATTATTAGAGAAGATATTGTAAGAGGGTCAGGGACTAGCCCTGTAAATGTTGATACTACTGTTTGCTTGTACATGATTGCCATATTTGAATGTCTTGTATTTATGTATCTGTGCATTATGTGTAAGCTGTACATACGTGTTTATTGCCATATTGTAATTTATGAGTTAGGGACAGTGCAGTTAGTAAAAAGGACACTAGATGGGGGCACTAAGTACAACTCATAATAGAGCACAGTTGTAGGTCACTTCAGAGTTAATTAGAGGAGTGGTAGCTGGGAACTAGGGAGAGAGATTTCCTAGTTTAGAGTCAGTCAGGGGTGGACCCTGGGTGCTGTCAGAGTTCCTGTTCCAGAGCTGTGTAGCTGCCACACAAAGTGTGAAGTGAATCCCTAGCCATCCTTCGTAGATGTGGGAGAATTGTGCAGTGCAGAGACAAGTGCAGTGTATGGTATCTGCAGCAGTGAAGAAGTCACTGAGGAAAGGTCAGTCTAAGTCTGGGTGCTGACGAAGTAGTCGAGTGGGCCACCAGCGAGTTCTCGGGCAGTATAACCAGAAGGGGGTGGACAACCTAGTAGATAATTCTGTGCCTGGACTGAAGTCGGTTCCAGAGAGAAAGATCGAAGTGCCATTTTCACCGGGCTCCTCGTCCTGCTGTAACTTTGTGGTCCACTCTGGTGTAGCTGAAGAAGCTAGGGAAAGCTGAAGAAGATGTGTTGCTGGAACCGTGTCAAGTGTCCTAAAGGTGTATTGGATGTGCTGTGTCCTGAGGAAAATAAATCTTTCATGTTTGAAGTTATCCTGGACTCTGGCTCTAGTCCTTTGAACCCCAGGAAGAATGTGGGACGCACCAGGGATGAAGAACCTGCCAGCACATTGAGTACAGGATGTGCTGATGTGTCCACCCCCTGACCGTATTATTACAGTATGACAGAAGACCACCACTGCTGGATGCAAGATACTGGAAGCCGCCTCTTTGGAGCCAGAAGTTCATCCTACCAGATGCTTTCACCGCTACTAAGGTCACAAAGCTGATGGCAACCATTAGAGAGACGGTCACATGATATCTACATGGCGTGACAGCAGAAGACCAACCCTATGGGAAAAGAAAAGTTCCAGAATAAAAGATGATAGAAGACAACTGTGTTAAATTAGAACTTTATCCTTCAGGACACTACAATCACCACTAAGGTGAAGGTGTAGGAGGCCATAATTTGACATGGAGATGCATGACATATTCATGGAGTGTACCAGGATGACACCACTTGTGTCCAAGAAGGTCAGTGAAAAAGGACAAGATGCTGGAAGACAGCGCTAAAGAGCCAGAACTTCATTCACAACTATGACACTCCTAGTGGGGGAGGCGACCATTACAGAGTGGGTCACACCTGGCATCAAAGAGATGGATTGAGAAGACCACCACAGTCCAGGAGGAAGAGCCACAAAACACAAGCTGCTAGAAATTGTATAAGAAGTTTAGAATTTCATCCTGGAATCTACAGTACGCTCTCACCCCTGGTGATGTCAAGTGCAAGAGACGCCGTCAGAGAAATGCAGACATGAAATCTACAGGAGCTTCTCACAAAATTAGAATATCATCAAAAAGTGATTTTGTTTCAGTTCTCCAATACAAAAAGTGACTCTCTATTCTATAGAGTCATTACACACAGAGGGATCTATGTCACGGGTTTATTTCTGGTAATAAAATATACATTGCTTTATTAAAGTACATATAAGACACACATACATGATAAAAGGAGATGTGTATACCAGGGTATCACAAGTACATGGCATCCAAAAATGGAAATAGGGGCTCAAAACACAGTGCTATACCGCCAGAAAGAGAAAATTCAATATGATCATGATGTGGGCGTTGTATTATAATTTACTAAAGTCATGTGCCCCCATATATCATATGCTGCTGTAATAATGAACAAAGAAAATCCTGAATGTGGACATCATCCTGACGGTAAATCAGGGGACATAATACAAACAAGTTTTTCCCCAAAAAGAGATGGTTATAATAACAGTCCCTCATGAAGGAATATACATGACCTGTGACACCGCGATCCCCGACGCGCGTTTAAATACATATTTACCTTCTAACCAATGTGATTTTATGGGCTACAATATGTATGATATATTTATCTTAGAGATTGGTCTGTACACTGTTATGTGCTACTTAGTGGATAACTCTTGCACTATGATCCCTTACACACTGTTATGGAATAATTAGGCTATTTTATATATCTAAAAACCCTCTTTATACTGTGTATTGGCAATTCATATTCTATTATAATATCGAGATGGCTTTGAACTCTTGATGCGTTACGTTACATATCTCTGTAACTGCATTTATTGGTATGGCACATATTTGTGCACATTTATATATACATATTGGTGTGAGTATGCACTTGTATATATACATCTGAGTCCTCATTTCTTTGAGGTGTGTTGTACTAGTCACTATATGTGCAGTTTGAACAGGATACTGCTCTCTGTGCATATTACCTTTAATATATTCCATATATGTATATCCTTGGTGGGAAGTGTTATAGCCCCCTTCTTTAAAGACTACAATACTATATTAAATTTGGATATATTGCTGTGCATTATGTAACATGCAGCACAGGTTCACATCTTCATCTCTTAGTATTCTCTAATATTTTCCAAAATATCATTTCAATCCTTCCGTATATTTGTAATACAATATTGAATCCTTGGTATCGAGTCTTTATACTATTTTATTCAGCGCCACTTGGAGCTCTGCGCACACACTGTATAGAGGCGTCTGTTTGATGTGCGGGCCGTCTCTCCCTCCTTACACGTCGGGCGGGGGAGTGGCTTACATGTCCTCAGCGCCATCTTGCAACGTGGTGGGTTGCCATGGTTGCGCGTCATCTCAGGCCCTCCTCATCTGTCTCCACATCGTGACGTGTGCGGTGGGAGTGGCTGAGGGGCCGGGAGGCGCGCGCCATGATGACGCCACACGCCGGGCTCCATTCCTTTCAGGTGTAAGAAATTTTTCGGTAATTATACTGCTATATATGACCCCATATACCTTGGATCCACTATAACTCACCTCCCAGGACGAAGCTAAGGCGAAACGCGCGTCGGGGATCGCGGTGTCACAGGTCATGTATATTCCTTCATGAGGGACTGTTATTATACCCACCTCTTTTTGGGGAAAAACTTGTTTGTATTATGTCCCCTGATTTACCGTCAGGATGATGTCCACATTCAGGATTTTCTTTGTTCATTATTACGGCAGCATATGATATATGGGGGCACATGACTTTAGTAAATTATAATACAGCGCCCACATCATGATCATATTGAATTTTCTCTTTCTGGCGGTATAGCACTGTGTTTTGAGCCCCTATTTCCATTTTTGGATGCCATGTACTTGTGATACCCTGGTATACACATCTCCTTTTATCATGTATGTGTGTCTTATATGTACTTTAATAAAGCAATGTATATTTTATGGCAACACGCTTCCTTAGTCTGTTTGGTTCACATATTTGGTGGGAAGCGCCATGTGTTCTAAGGCCCTTGTTGTGGGAATAATTATTTCTGGTAATGTTGAGGATTATGTCTTACAGCCAATGAGAACCCAAAAGTCATTATCTCAGGAAATTAGAATAATTAAAAAACACCTGTACATGCTCCTAAGGATTTATAAAGGTCCCTTGGTAGCTCCACAACGATGGGGAAGACTGCTGACCTGACAGATGTCCAGAAGGCAGTCACTGACACACTCCACAAGGAAAGTAAATTTTACATTTCATTTGAAAATCAAGGTCCCAGAGTCAGTTGTGTGAAAAAGTGTTCACCCCCTTCCTGATTTCCTATACTTTTGCATGTTTTTCACTTAAATGTTTCCGATCACCAAACAAATGTAAATATTAGACAATGATAACACAAGTAATCACAAGATGCAGCTTATAAATGAAGGTCTTTATTATTAAGGTAAAAAGAAAGCCAAACCTACAGGATCCTGTGTGAGAAAGTGATTGCCCCTAAACCTAATAACTGATTGGGCCGCCCTTAGCAGCGACAACCACAATCAAGCGTTTGAGATAACTGCAGTGAGGCTTTTCCAACGCTCTGGAGGAATTTTGGCCACTCATCTCCGAAGAATTGTTGTAAGTCATCCACATTGGAGGTTTCTGAGCATGAACTGCCTTTTTAAGGTCACAGCATCTCAATCAGATTACGGTCAGGACTTTAGGCCACTCCTGTCATGATCCCAGTGCAGGTTTTTGTGCTGCACGTCAGGGGTTAATGTCTGGAGCTCAGTGCAGGTTTTGACTTGCACACCTCCGGTTAATGATTGTGGCCTCTTTTTGGTTCTGGGAGAGCTTCTTAAACCCCTGGGAAGCTCCAATCCCTGCCAGTTATACTTTTACCTTTGGCCGAGTGTGCTGACCCCTGTGTGCCTGTTTGTTGCTATAGCTTGTTTATATGGTTCTGATCCGGTTCTGTTCCCCGTTGTGAGTTTGCCTGTTGATTCTGTACTGCGCTACCCTCCCTGTGTATGACTCATTGCCTGTGATCTGACTACTCTCTGCTCGCCCCTCTTGTACCTTGCAGCTATCTCTGTGTGTGACTCATTGGCTACGTCCTGACTATCCTCCCTGTCTATGCCCCTTGGTAACTTTGTCTCGCAGTTACCCTGCTAGGAGTTCTCTTGCAGCTCCTAGCTCTGTGGAGTTTAGGCCACGCCCCCAGCAGTCACATGCTTCAGGTCCTGCTGTTCTGAAGTACGCACCTACTCGGCAGCTGCCCGCTCCACAGGTATCTTTGAGCACAGTTCGATTAACTCAGGACACGCGCACTGGCTCAGTGAACAAGCTCAGTGCGGTGTTCCTGACATAACTGGCCTGCTATTTTTTTTTTCTTTCCTCACTTCTGCAGCATGGACCCAATGTGTGCTTTATCTGAGCAGGTGAAATGCTTGACTCAGTCGCTGCAGAAGCTTAGTTTGGAACACCAAGCTCTGGCCCAGTCCCAACGGCGGGTGGAGGACTCAGTTCAGGGGGTGCTTTCAGCAGGTGGGGAATAGCAATGTCATTTTAGTCCCACCCGAATCCCCGGTTAAATTGCCAGATACGTTTGCTGGTAACAAAGATGATTTCAGGGCATTTAAGGAGGGCTGTAAGATCTTTTTCTCTTTGAGACCCCGCTCCTCTGGGGATGAGAAACAGAGGGTGGGGATGGTGATGTCCCTGCTTAGGGGTCCCCACAAGCCTGGGCATTTTCACTTTCCTCTTCTGCCCCTGAGAGAATGACTGTGGATGCGTTTTTTGAAGCCTTAGGGCTTATTTATGATGAGCCTGATAGAGTGCGTTTGGCTGAGGACAAGATGATGAGTGTCTGTCAGGGGGAGCACTCGGCCGAGTGGTTCTGTACTGAATTGAGACGTTGGGCAGCGGAGATTTCCTGGAGTGATGCCGCTGTTCCACAGCGGTTTCTGGACTTAGCTGGTATTTTGTTTTTTCCTCCTTCGGTGACTCATCATAACACTTACTCCTAGACAAGCCTGTTGGTCACTTTTTTTTTCACGATTTCCGTTCTCCATCACTTTTCGACCGGGGTCGAAAAATGTTAAAGCGCATGCCCTGTCCAGAAGTTTTGACCCGGTGTCTCCCCCCGAGCAGCCATCCTCCATTCTTCCCCCAGGGGTGGTAGTGGCGGGGGTCTCAACTGAGTTGGAACAAGAAATTCTAAGGGCTCAGGCCTTAGCTCCGGCAACCAGGCCAGGGGATAAATTGTTTGTTCCAGATTTATTGCGGCCTAGACTTCTGCAGGAGTTTCATGAGTCTAGGCTGAGTGCTCATCCAGGTATCACGGCCACTAGAGAGGCAGTAGCCAGAGGTTTTTGGTGGCCTTCACTAAGGTCCGATGTCAAGAAATTTGTTTCTGCTTGTGTGTGTGCCCGTTCCAAAAGCTCGCAGAACCAGCCGGCTGGGGAACTCATACCTTTACCGTTTCCTGATAGGCCATGGACTCATCTTTCCAAGGATTTTATTACCGGCCTTCCACCTTCCAGGGGCAATACCGTGATCTGGGTGGTGGTGGATAGGTTTTCTAAACAAGCCCATTTCATTCCCTTGGCAGCATTACCCTCAGCAGAAACATTGTCAAGGTTGTTTGTGCAGCATGTGGTCCGATTGCATGGGGTACCCATGAATGTGGTGTCTGACAGAGGTGTGCAGTTTGCGGCCAAATTTTGGAGGGCGTTCTGTATGAAATTGGGCATCTCACTCTCCTCGTCGGCATATCAGCCGGAGAGTAATGGTCAGACAGAACGCACCAATCAATCCCTGGAACAAATTCTCAGGTGTCTGACCTCCACCAGACAGGAGGATTGGTGTGATGCGTTACCGTTGGTGGAATTCGCTTTTAACAACCGGGTGAGTCAGTCCACCAACATGTCCCCATTCCTGATTAACTATGGGTTTAATCCGCATTTTGGGGAGTTTTCTCGGGTGGTTTCCGGTTGTCCAGGGGTAGAGGGGTCCGTTCAATGGTTAAAAAACCTCTGAGCTGAAGTCCAGTGTAATATCTCTCGGGCCCAGGGGAGGTACAAATATTTTGCTGACAAAAAGAGAGCCTCGGGAGACATGTTTCAGGTGGGAGAGAAAGTTTGGCTTTCCACACGTAACATCAACTTAAAGGTACCATCAGCTAAGTTGGGACCAAAGTTCATTGGTCCGTACGAGATTATGGAGATAGTCAACCCTGTGGCATATAGGTTGCGTCTCCCCGCCTCCTTAAAAATATCCAATGTGTTCCATAAATCTCTGTTGAAATCCGTAGGTTCTGTCAAAGAGGACTCTGAGCCTGTTGTTCCTCCAGTGCTGGTGGAGGGTCAATTGGAGTATGAGGTCGGACATATTGTGGACTCTCGGCGGGTGCGCCGCTCTTTGCAGTATCTGGTCCACTGGAAGGGATATGGACCAGAGGAGCGCTCATGGGTCCCTGCTCGCTCTGTACATGCAGATCGCCTGGTTCGGGCTTTCCATGCCAAGTACCCGGGGAAGCCTGGGGGTCCAGAGGCCCCTCGTTGAGAGGGGGGTACTGTCATGATCCCAGTGCAGGTTTTTGAGTTGCACGTCAGGGGTTAATGTCTGGAGCTCAGTGCAGGTTTTGACCTGCACACCTCGGGTTAATGATTGTGGCCTCTTTCTGGTTCTGGGAGAGCTTCTTAAACCCCTGGGAAGCTCCAATCCCTTTCAGTTATACTTTTGCCTTTGGCCGAGTGTGGTGACCTCCGTGTGCCTGTGCCTGTTCGTTGATATAGCTTGTTTATATGGTTCTGACCCGGTTCTGTTCCCCGTTGTGAGTTTGCCTGTTGATTCTGTACTGCGCTACCCTCTCTGTGTATGACTTATTGCCTGTGATCTGACTACTCTCTGCTCGCCCCTCTTGTACCTTTGCAGCTATCTCTGTGTATGACTCATTGGCTATGTCCTGACTATCCTCCCTGTCTATGCCCCTTGGTAACTTTGTCTCGCAGTTACCCTGCTAGGAGTTCTCTTGCAGCTCCTAGCTCTCTAGAGTTTAGGCCACACCCCCAGCTGTCACGTGCTTCAGGTCCTGCTGTTCTGAGGTACGCACCTATTCGGCTGCTGCCCGCTCCACAGGTATCTTTGAACACAGTTCGCTTTACTCAGGACACACACACTGGCTCAGTGAGAAAGCTCAGTGTGGTGTTCCTAACAACTCCAAAGCCTTAACTTTGTTTTCCTTAAGCCATTCATAGGTGGACTTGGCATGTTTTTGATCATTATCCAGCTACATAACCCAAGTGTGCTTCAGCTTGAGGTCACGCACAGATGGTCGGACATTCTCCTTCAATATTTTCTGGTCGACAGCAGAATTTATGGTTCCATTTATCGCAGCAAGTCTTCCAGGTCCTGAAGCAGCAAAACAGCCCCACACCATCACACTTCCACCACCATATTTTACTGTTGGTATGTTGTTCCTTTTCTGAAATGCTGTGTTACTTCTACGCCAGATGTAATGGGACATACACCATCCAAAAAGTTCAAATTTTTTCTCGTCAATCCACAGAGTATTCTCCCAAAAGTCTTGAGGATCATCAAGATGTTTTCTGGCAAAAATGACATGCGCCTTTATGTTCTTATTGCTCAGTGGTGGTTTTTGTCTAGAACTGTCTTGAAACTGGCTTTGCAGGCCATGTTTGCCCAGTCTCTTTCTTATGTTGAAGTCCTGAACGCTGACCTTAACTGAGACAAGTGGGACCTGCAGCTCTTTAGATGTTAATCCAGAGTGTTAATACAGAGTGTAAAAGTTGGACCATTCACTTCGGACACCTTGGTCACAAACATCGGGGCACCTCAGGGGTGTGTTTTGTCCCCGTTACTGTTTTCTCTCTATACGAATGATTGCATCTCTTCAGCAGACTCAGTAAAAATCTTGAAATTTGCCGATGATATGACACTGATTGGTCTCATCAGGGGAAATGCTGAAGACTTGTATCGGAGTGAGGTGGAAAGAATATGTGACTGGTGTAAAGCCAATAATCTTGTACTCAACACTAAAAAAACTGCTGAGATGGTTGTGGATTTTAGGAAAGATCAACATGAGATACTTCCAATCTACATCCATGACAAAGTGGTTCTTAGGGTCACAGAGACCAAATTCCTTGGTGTTATCATCTCTCATGATCTTAAATGGGGGAAAAACGTGGATGCTGTTATAAGAAAAGCACAACAGAGGATGTTCTTCCTGCGTCAGCTGAAAAGATATGGTTTGTCTAAGAATCTGCTGATCTTATTCTTTAATGCTGTCATCAGATCTGTAATTTGTTCCTCTCTGATAGTCTGGTATGGGGGAGCCACTGCGCATGACAAACTCCGCTTACAAAGGACTTTCAGAACAGCAGAGAGAATTATAGGCTCCCCCCTGCCTAAAATCCAGGATCTTTATGATAAGAGTATTCGATCCCACGCATTGAAAATTTCATCCGATCCCTCTCACCCGGGACACTCCTCATTCCAACTACTCCCTTCAGGACGTCGCTTCAGAGTCCCCAAATGCAGCACCAACCGCCATATGAACAGCTTCTATCCACTCTCTGTTCAACAATTAAATCGTCATGTGTAGACTATATACTGTATCTGTCTTGTTAGATGTTACTTGTTGTATCTGTTGTTATATATTATGTTGCCTCTTTGCCACAAAGAATTCCTTGTATATATGTAATATGTACTTGGCGATAATAAATTTGATTGATTGATTGATTGAATCCAATGAAAAGACAATGTGTGCATATGCCCTAATGAAAAGAAATAAGTACAAACTCAAGTGCATTAAATAATTAACATAGGGTATTTAGTAAACACTGTTTTTGATCAAAAAAAGCATAAAGCTGTCCCACCATGACAAGGTATTGGGACAGTAACTACACTCTAATGTTAAAACCTACCTAGTGTGAACAGTGGCAGAGAGTCACCAGGTCCCAACCGGACACCCAGCTTTTGAAGGACTATATATGAACTGCCCAGCTCAGTGAAAAGGGGGCTGCACCCTATTGTACGGAACACAAAATTACTGAAGAAAAAAACTGAAAACTGTGCCGGAGTATGACTTGGAAACATGCATGATGTAAAGGCATGTTCACACTGGCCATAGAAACAAGCAAAACTAACAAAAAGACAATGTGTGCTTTTTGGATGTTGTGGGGAATTTTGTGACCTCTTTGGAGAGTTGTTGCTATGTTCTTGGAGTAATTTCGGTCAGCTGGCCACTCCTGTGAAGGTTCACAATCACCACTATTCCATGTTTTCGCCATTTGTGGATTATGGTTCTCACTGTGGTTCGCTGGAGTTGCACAGCTTTCGATATGGCTTTATAACCTTTACCAGACTGATAGATGCCAATTACTTTGTTTCACATTTTTTTCAGAATTTCTTCGGATTGCGACTTTTGAGGACTTTTGGTCTACTTCATTTTGTCAGTCAAGTCCTATTTAAGTGATTTCTTGATTGAGAACAGGTGTGGTAGCAATCAGGCCTGTGTGTGACTGGGGAGTGTGACCTCAGCTTTCCAAAGATGTGATAAACCACAGGTAATTTATGTTTTAATGGGGGGGCAATCACTTTTCACACAGGGCCCTGGAGGTTTGGATTTTATTTTTCCCTTGATAATAAAGACCTTGATTTATAAACTGCATTTTGTTGTAACGTAGTCTTTCTCTTAATGAAACATTTAAGTGTGCAAACCTGCAAAAGAAAGGAAATCGGCAAGGGGTGAACACTTTTTCACTCAACTGTGTAGTGGTAGAGAGGGCCTGAAATATTGTGATCTGCACAGATAAGATAGATACACAATTGTATGGCCACAGGACAAGCAGCTGAAACCAGCAGAGTGAAGCTTTGCGGTGGATAATACTGCTTTGTGAGGCACTAGGCCCCTTTCACACATCAGTTTTTTGCTCTCAGTCGTAATTTGTCGAATTTAAAAAAAAAAAACGGATTTTGTGACTGATGCCGTTGGATCCATTTTTTCTCATCGACTTGTATTAGCGACGGATGGCCTCACATTTCATCCGTCGTTCGCCGGATCCGTCGAATGTTGTTTGGCCGGAGACAACGTCAAAAAAATTGGACAGCGACGGATCTGTCGCCGTCTGTCGTTTGCTAGAATGGAGGCCTATGGGCGCTGAATCCGTTGTAATCCGTCAAATCAAAGAATCCAGCAACAGATTCTGTTTTTTTTAAACTGAGCATGCTCCAATTTATTATTTACTATCAAATTCTAGATAGCTAACCCCCAATTAGGAAAGGTATATAAACCTGCCAGGTAGGGCTTCACTCATCAATGTCCAAGCCAGCCAGCGGGAATCCAGCCAGCCCGCCACCAGCCCGAGTCCACCCAGCGGGAATCCAGCCAGCCCGAGTCCAGCCAGCGGGAATCCAGCCAGCCCGAATCCAGCCAGCGGGAGTCCAGCCAGCCCGAGTCCAGCCAGCGGGAATCCAGCCAGCCCGAGTCCAGCCAGCGGGAGTCCAGCCAGCCCGAGTCCAGCCAGCGGGAATCCAGCCAGCCCGAGTCCAGCCAGCGGAAATCCAGCCAGCCCGAGTCCAGCCAGCGGGAATCCAGCCAGCCCGAGTCCAGCCAGCGGGAATCCAGCCAGCGGGAATCCAGCCAGCCCGAGTCCAGCCAGCGGAAATCCAGCCAGCCCGAGTCCAGCCAGCGGGAATCCAGCCAGCCCGAGTCCAGCCAGCGGGAATCCAGCCAGCCCGAGTCCAGCCAGCGGGAATCCAGCCAGCCCGAGTCCAGCCAGCGGAAATCCAGCCAGCCCGAGTCCAGCCAGCGGAAATCCAGCCAGCCCGAGTCCAGCCAGCGGGAATCCAGCCAGCCCGAGTCCAGCCAGCGGGAATCCAGCCAGCCCGAGTCCAGCCAGCGGAAATCCAGCCAGCCCGAGTCCAGCCAGCGGGAATCCAGCCAGCCCGAGTCCAGCCAGCGGGAGTCCAGCCAGCCGGCAGCCAGCCCGAGTCACAGTGTCCAGGCAAGCAATTTTTTTTTTCATTACTGTCCTTGTATTTCAATAAAGAGCTGTGTAGCTCCTACTTTGTTAAAAAAAATTAAAAAAGGGAGTTAAAAAATATTAAAATTGTTCCAAACAATGCCATCTATAGTATCATGTCACCAAGGTACCTTCCGTTCCCAGGGATGCATTGCGCTAATCACCTGAGATGACGTCGCTGTCTCGCGAGCGTGATGTCACAAAGATCCTTCACGCAAAGCATCCCTGGGAACGTAACGTAACGGGAGCGCCGCTGAGGAGATCGGGGACCGTCAGAAAGTGAGACTAACCATATATATATATATATTTTTTACATTCAGTAGTAAAAAGTTGGTCACACTTGTCAAGCACTATGCTTGTGTGACCAACCTGCCAATCACTTTTCCAAGCAATGCTTCAAATCACTTGGAAAGCGCAAGCGTTCTGCAAGCTAAAAACGCTTGTGTTTTGCAGGAAAACGCATGCGAATTCCGCATGCGTTTTACCCGCGGCAGAGAGTTGCGGAAATGCTGAGGACAATGCTGCAGCGTGGGCACTTAGCCTTATAGTCTTCCGATTCTAGGGCTGAACGTAGAGGTCCTCAAAGCGCCTCCCAGGGCCGTTGGCGTGAGCATCAGGGCAGTCAGCAGAGAGTAAGCTTTTTTATGGTTTGGTTTTTGCATTTTTCAACTTCATGTGGATGATTTGAGTGTAATGTTTGTGTTTTTTGTCTTTTTTATCAGGCTTCACAGCGTGCTCCCGACTCTGACGGTGAGGAGGCAGGAATAGACATCGACCTCCTTATCAATGAGAGCGGGAGCCGCTGTGGAACATGGGGGACCACCGCCACCACTCCGATCTTCTTGTGACCCGTCGGCTCTGGGAGGAAGTTTGCCACCAAGCGGTTGAAGGTTGGGAGGACCTCGGGCCCAGAATCTAGCGTGTAAGTGTTCACAGTTCAGTAAGTGATGTCGCAGGATGTAATGTGCTGTAACCAATTTGTGCTGTCACTTTCCAGGTGACAGGGTTGTCACGCAGTGGCGGTCACTCAGGGATCGCTTCAAGATGGAGTTCAACGGTGCAGATTTTTCCGTGCGGATTTGCTGCGGTTTTGAATCCGCAGAAAGAAATGACATGTCAGTTCTTTCTGCGGATTCCGCTGCGGTTTACCATCTGCTCCATTGTAGAGGTGATAAACCACAGAGCAGAACTGCAGGCTAATCCGCAGCGTGTGCACATAGCTTTATTGTCTTTCATTTATTTAATGATAAGCTACAATACTTTGGTTAAAATAAAAAAAATGAATGGTGAAAAAAACGGATCTGTCGAAACAGAGAAGAATCGGATAAAAAAACTGATGTGTAAGGGGCCTAATACTCAGGTTCTAAAGTATCATCATAAGGAAAAAAAATAGATCATTGTGGGGCAGCACGGTGGCTCAGTGGTTAGCACTGTATGGTGGCTCAGTGGTTAGCACTGTATGGTGGCTCAGTGGTTAGCACTGCACGGTGGCTCAGTGGTTAGCACTGTATGGTGGCTCAGTGGTTAGCACTGTATGGTGGCTCAGTGGTTAGCACTGTATGGTGGCTCAGTGGTTAGCACTGCACGGTGGCTCAGTGGTTAGCACTGTATGGTGGCTCAGTGGTTAGCACTGCACGGTGGCTCAGTGGTTAGCACTGTATGGTGGCTCAGTGGTTAGCACTGTATGGTGGCTCAGTGGTTAGCACTGCATTGTGGCTCAGTGGTTAGCACTGCATGGTGGCTCAGTGGTTAGCACTGCATGGTGGCTCAGTGGTTAGCACTGTACGGTGGCCCAGTGGTTAGCACTGTATGGTGGCTCAGTGGTTAGCACTGTACGGTGGCTCAGTGGTTAGCACTGCACGGTGGCTCAGTGGTTAGCACTGTATGGTGGCTCAGTGGTTAGCACTGTATGGTGGCTCAGTGGTTAGCACTGCATGGTGGCTCAGTGGTTAGCACTGCATTGTGGCTCAGTGGTTAGCACTGTATTGTGGCTCAGTGGTTAGCACTGTATGGTGGCTCAGTGGTTAGCACTGCATTGTGGCTCAGTGGTTAGCACTGCATGGTGGCTCAGTGGTTAGCACTGTACTGTGGCTCAGTGGTTAGCACTGTACGGTGGCTCAGTGGTTAGCACTGCATGGTGGCTCAGTGGTTAGCACTGTATGGTGGCTCAGTGGTTAGCACTGTACGGTGGCTCAGTGGTTAGCACTGTACGGTGGCTCAGTGGTTAGCACTGTATGGTGGCTCAGTGGTTAGCACAGCACGGTGGCTCAGTGGTTAGCACTGTATGGTGGCTCAGTGGTTAGCACAGCACGGTGGCTCAGTGGTTAGCACTGTATGATGCCTCAGTGGTTAGCACTGTATGGTGGCTCAGTGGTTAGCACAGCACGGTGGCTCAGTGGTTAGCACTGTATGATGCCTCAGTGGTTAGCACTGTATGGTGGCTCAGTGGTTAGCACTCAGCCTTGCAGCGCTGGAGTCCTGGATTCAAATCCCACCAAGGGCAACATCTGCCAGGAGTTTGTATGTTCTCCCCGTGTTTGCGTGGGTTTCCTCTGGGTATGCCGGGTTCCTCCCACATTCCAAAGACATACTGATAGGGAATCTAGATTGTGAGCCCCATTAGGGACAGTGATGATAATGTCTGTAAACCGCTGCGGAATTAATGGCGCTATAAAAATGACCACATACTGATCTATCCCAGAAAGGCACACAGTGTCCCATAGAAGGAGACACACTACGGGAAGAGAAATGCACATAGCTTTACACTACCCCTCTATCCCAGTGTAACAGGCCAGATTAACCCCAGAATATACCCGGGGTTACAGTGGCCTAGGCCAGTTTATACCCCTCCGGGTCACAATATACCCCAGCTGCTGAAGATCAGATTTTTCATGCTTTTGAGAACTATCAAAAACGGGGCCCCAGGCAGCACAAGGGGGCCGAAGACATTGCACAAGATTGAGTGATATACTCAAGAACGGGGCCCCAGACATCGCACAGGGGAGCAGAGACAGCATACAGAGGCCCTGCGCGTTGTCTCTTCCCCCCCCTTGCGTGATGTCTCTTCCCCCCTGTGCACTGTCTGGGGCCCCGTGTACTGCCTGGGACCCCGTTCGCTGTCTCTGCCCCCCCGTGTGTTGCCTGGGGCACCTGATGCTGTCTGGGACCCCGTTCGCTGTATCTGCCCCCTGTGTGCTGCATGGGGCCTCGTTACTGATGGTTCTCAAAAGTGTGAAAAATCTGATCTACAGCAGCTGGGGTATATTCTGGCCCAGAGGGGTATAAACTGGCCTAGGCCACTTTAATCCCAGGTATATTCTTGGCGGGGGGTTAATCAGACCTGTTACACCATGCTACACCTCCATCCTGTCCTGTATCTACTATTCCTGTACTGTACACAGCTCTACACTACACCTCCATCCTGTCCTGTATCTACTATTCCTGTACTGTACACAGCTCTACACTACACCTCCATCCTGTCCCGTATCTACTATTCCTGTACTGTACACACAGCTCTACACTACACCTCCATCCTGTCCTGTATCTACTATTCCTGTACTGTACACACAGCTCTACACTACACCTCCATCCTGTCCTGTATCTACTATTCCTGTACTGTACACAGCTCTACACTACACCTCCATCCTGTCCTGTATCTACTATTCCTGTACTGTACACACAGCTCTACACTACACCTCCACCCTGTCCTGTATCTACTATTCCTGTACTGTACACACAGCTCTACACTACACCTCCATCCTGTCCTGTATCTACTATTCCTGTACTGTACACACAGCTCTACACTACACCTCCATCCTGTCCTGTATCTACTATTCCTGTACTGTACACACAGCTCTACACTACACCTCCATCCTGTCCTGTATCTACTATTCTTGTACTGTACACACAGCTCTACACTACACCTCCATCCTGTCCTGTATCTACTATTCCTGTACTGTACACACAGCTCTACACTACACCTCCATCCTGTCCCGTATCTACTATTCCTGTACTGTACACACAGCTCTACACTACACCTCCATCCTGTCCTGTATCTACTATTCCTGTACTGTACACACAGCTCTACACTACACCTCCATCCTGTCCTGTATCTACTATTCCTGTACTGTACACACAGCTCTACACTACACCTCCATCCTGTCCTGTATCTACTATTCCTGTACTGTACACAGCTCTACACTACACCTCCATCCTGTCCTGTATCTACTATTCCTGTACTGTACACACAGCTCTACACTACACCTCCATCCTGTCCCGTATCTACTATTCCTGTACTGTACACACAGCTCTACACTACACCTCCATCCTGTCCTGTATCTACTATTCCTGTACTGTACACACAGCTCTACACTACACCTCCATCCTGTCCTGTATCTACTATTCCTGTACTGTACACACAGCTCTACACTACACCTCCATCCTGTCCTGTATCTACTATTCCTGTACTGTACACAGCTCTACACTACACCTCCATGCTGTCCTGTATCTACTATTCCTGTACTGTACACACAGCTCTACACTACACCTCCACCCTGTCCTGTATCTACTATTCCTGTACTGTACACACAGCTCTACACTACACCTCCATCCTGTCCTGTATCTACTATTCCTGTACTGTACACACAGCTCTACACTACACCTCCATCCTGTCCTGTATCTACTATTCTTGTACTGTACACACAGCTCTACACTACACCTCCATCCTGTCCTGTATCTACTATTCCTGTACTGTACACACAGCTCTACACTACACCTCCATCCTGTCCCGTATCTACTATTCCTGTACTGTACACACAGCTCTACACTACACCTCCATCCTGTCCTGTATCTACTATTCCTGTACTGTACACACAGCTCTACACTACACCTCCGTCCCGTATCTACTATTCCTGTACTGTACACAGCTCTACACTACACCTCCATCCTGTCCTGTATCTACTATTCCTGTACTGTACACAGCTCTACACTACACCTCCATCCTGTCCTGTATCTACTATTCCTGTACTGTACACAGCTCTACACTACACCTCCATCCTGTCCTGTATCTACTATTCCTGTACTGTACACAGCTCTACACTACACCTCCATCCTGTCCTGTATCTACTATTCCTGTACTGTACACAGCTCTACACTACACCTCCATCTTGTCCCGTATCCACTATTCCTGTACTGTACACACAGCTCTACACTACACCTCCATCCTGTCCTGTATCTACTATTCCTGTACTGTACACAGCTCTACACTATACCTCCATCCTGTCCTGTATCTACTATTCCTGTACTGTACACAGCTCTACACTACACCTCCATCTTGTCCCGTATCCACTATTCCTGTACTGTACACACAGCTCTACACTACACCTCCATCCTGTCCTGTATCTACTATTCCTGTACTGTACACAGCTCTACACTACACCTCCATCCTGTCCTGTATCTACTATTCCTGTACTGTACACACAGCTCTACACTACACCTCCATCCTGTCCTGTATCTACTATTCCTGTACTGTACACACAGCTCTACACTACACCTCCATCCTGTCCTGTATCTACTATTCCTGTACTGTACACAGCTCTACACTACACCTCCATCCTGTCCAGTATCTACTATTCCTGTACTGTACACACAGCTCTACACTACACCTCCATCCTGTCCTGTATCTACTATTCCTGTACTGTACACACAGCTCTACACTACACCTCCATCCTGTCCTGTATCTACTATTCCTGTACTGTACACACAGCTCTACACTACACCTCCATCCTGTCCTGTATCTACTATTCCTGTACCGTACACACAGCTCTACACTACACCTCCATCCTGTCCTGTATCTACTATTCCTGTACTGTACACACAGCTCTACACTACACCTCCATCCTGTCCTGTATCTACTATTCCTGTACTGTACACACAGCTCTACACTACACCTCCATCCTGTCCTGTATCTACTATTCCTGTACTGTACACACAGCTCTACACTACACCTCCATCCTGTCCTGTATCTACTATTCCTGTACTGTACACACAGCTCTACACTACACCTCCATCCTGTCCTGTATGTACTATTCCTGTACTGTACACACAGCTCTACACTACACCTCCATCCTGTCCCGTATCTACTATTCCTGTACTGTACACACAGCTCTACACTACACCTCCATCCTGTCCCGTATCTACTATTCCTGTACTGTACACAGCTCTACACTACACCTCCATCCTGTCCTGTATCTACTATTCCTGTACTGTACACACAGCTCTACACTACACCTCCATCCTGTCCTGTATCTACTATTCCTGTACTGTACACACAGCTCTACACTACACCTCCATCCTGTCCTGTATCTACTATTCCTGTACTGTACACACAGCTCTACACTACACCTCCATCCTGTCCCGTATCTACTATTCCTGTACTGTACACACAGCTCTACACTACACCTCCATCCTGTCCTGTATCTACTATTCCTGTACTGTACACACAGCTCTACACTACACCTCCATCCTGTCCTGTATCTACTATTCCTGTACTGTACACACAGCTCTACACTACACCTCCATCCTGTCCTGTATCTACTATTCCTGTACCGTACACACAGCTCTACACTACACCTCCATCCTGTCCTGTATCTACTATTCCTGTACCGTACACACAGCTCTACACTACACCTCCATCCTGTCCCGTATCTACTATTCCTGTACTGTACATACAGCTCTACACTACACCTCCATCCTGTCCTGTATCTACTATTCCTGCACTGTACACACAGCTCTACACTACACCTCCATCCTGTCCTGTATCTACTATTCCTGTACTGTACACACAGCTCTACACTACACCTCCATCCTGTCCTGTATCTACTATTCCTGTACTGTACACACAGCTCTACACTACACCTCCATCCTGTCCTGTATCTACTATTCCTGTACTGTACACACAGCTCTACACTACACCTCCATCCTGTCCCGTATCTACTATTCCTGTACTGTACACAGCTCTACACTACACCTCCATCCTGTCCTGTATCTACTATTCCTGCACTGTACACACAGCTCTACACTACACCTCCATCCTGTCCCGTATCTACTATTCCTGTACTGTACACACAGCTCTACACTACACCTCCATCCTGTCCCGTATCTACTATTCCTGTACTGTACACAGCTCTACACTACACCTCCATCCTGTCCTGTATCTACTATTCCTGTACTGTACACACAGCTCTACACTACACCTCCATCCTGTCCTGTATCTACTATTCCTGTACTGTACACACAGCTCTACACTACACCTCCATCCTGTCCCGTATCTACTATTCCTGTACTGTACACAGCTCTACACTACACCTCCATCCTGTCCTGTATCTACTATTCCTGCACTGTACACACAGCTCTACACTACACCTCCATCCTGTCCCGTATCTACTATTCCTCTACTGTACACACAGCTCTACACTACACCTCCATCCTGTCCTGTATCTACTATTCCTGCACTGTACACACAGCTCTACACTACACCTCCATCCTGTCCTGTATCTACTATTCCTGTACTGTACACACAGCTCTACACTACACCTCCATCCTGTCCTGTATCTACTATTCCTGTACTGTACACACAGCTCTACACTACACCTCCATCCTGTCCCGTATCTACTATTCCTGTACTGTACACAGCTCTACACTACACCTCCATCCTGTCCCGTATCTACTATTCCTGTACTGTACACAGCTCTACACTACACCTCCATCCTGTCCTGTATCTACTATTCCTGTACTGTACACACAGCTCTACACTACACCTCCATCCTGTCCTGTATCTACTATTCCTGTACTGTACACACAGCTCTACACTACACCTCCATCCTGTCCTGTATCTACTATTCCTGTACTGTACACACAGCTCTACACTACACCTCCATCCTGTCCTGTATCTACTATTCCTGTACTGTACACACAGCTCTACACTACACCTCCATCCTGTCCCGTATCTACTATTCCTGTACTGTACACAGCTCTACACTACACCTCCATCCTGTCCCGTATCTACTATTCCTGTACTGTACACAGCTCTACACTACACCTCCATCCTGTCCTGTATCTACTATTCCTGCACTGTACACACAGCTCTACACTACACCTCCATCCTGTCCTGTATCTACTATTCCTGTACTGTACACAGCTCTACACTACACCTCCATCCTGTCCTGTATCTACTATTCCTGCACTGTACACACAGCTCTACACTACACCTCCATCCTCTCCTGTATCTACTATTCCTGTACTGTACACACAGCTCTACACTACACCTCCATCCTGTCCCGTATCTACTATTCCTGTACTGTACACAGCTCTACACTACACCTCCGTCCTGTCCCGTATCTACTATTCCTGTACTGTACACACAGCTCTACACTACACCTCCATCCTGTCCTGTATCTACTATTCCTGTACTGTACACACAGCTCTACACTACACCTCCATCCTGTCCTGTATCTACTATTCCTGTACTGTACACAGCTCTACACTACACCTCATAGAATCATAGAATCATAGAATCGTAGAGTTGGAAGGGACCTCCTGGGCCATCTTGTCCAACCCCCTGCTCAAAGCAGGATTCGCTAAATCATTCCAGTCAGATGTCTGTCCAGCCTCTGTTTGAAGACTTCCATTGAAGGAGAACTCACCACTTCTCGTGGCAGCCTGTTCCACTCATTGATCACTCTAACTGTCAAAAAGTTTTTTCTAATATCTAATCTGTATCTCTTCCCATTCAGTTTCATCCCATTGCTTCTAGTCTTTCCTTGTGCAAATGAGAATAAAGTTGATCCTTCTACAATGTGACAGCCCTTTAGATATTTGTAGACAGCTATTAAGTCTCCTCTCAGTCTTCTCTTTTGCAAACTAAACATTCCCAAATCCTGCAACCTTTCCTCATAAGACAGGGTTTGCAGACCGGTCACCATTCTGGTCGCTCTTTTCTGAACTTGCTCCAGTTTGTTGATGTCTTTTTTAAAATGTGGTGCCCAAAACTGGACACAATATTCCAGATGAGGTCTGACCAAAGAGGAGTAGAGGGAAATAATGACTTCACGTGATCTAGACTGTATGCTTCTGTTAATACATCCTAGAATTGCATTTGCCTTTTTTGCTGCTGCATCACACTGTTGACTCATATTCAGTCTGTGATCTATTAGTATACCCAAGTCTTTTTCACATGTGCTGTCACTTAGCCCTATTCCTCCCATTCTATATATGCTTTTTTCATTTTTATTGCCCAGATGTAGTACTTTGCATTTCTCCCTGTTAAAAACCATTCTGTTAGTTGCTGCCCACTTCTCCAGTTTATTTAAATCTTTTTGAATCCTCTCTCTCTCTTCTCTAGTATTAGCTATCCCTCCTAGCTTTGTGTCATCAGCAAATTTAATCAGTTTACCCTCAATTCCTTCATCTAAATCGTTGATAAAGATGTTGAACAATACAGGGCCCAGGACAGAGCCCTGTGGTACCCCACTTGAGACATTCTTCCAACTGGATGTGCAGCCATTTACGACCACTCTTTGGGTCCGATCACTAAGCCAGTTATGAATCCACCTAACAGTTGCCTTGTCCATTCCATACTTAGTCATTTTTTCAATAAGGATTGTATGAGAGACTTTGTCAAATGCTTTGCTGAAGTCAAGATATACTATATCTACAGCATTTCCTTGATCCACCCAATCAGTGATTCCGTCATAGAAGGAAATTAAGTTAGTCTGACATGACTTATTAGTTACAAACCCATCCTGACTCTGTTTAATCACTTCATTCTTATCCAGGTATTGACATACATGTTGTTTAATAATTTGTTCAAAGATCTTTCCTGGTATAGAAGTCAGACTCACCGGACTATAGTTGCCTGGGTCCACCTTCCTCCCCTTTTTGAAGATAGGAACAACATTTGCTCTTCTCCAGTCTTCTGGCACTTCTCCTGTTCTCCAAGAATTTTCAAAGATTATGGAGAGGGGTTCAAAAATTTCTTCTGCTATCTCCTTCAGTACTCTGGGGTGTAATTCATCTGGACCTGGAGACTTGAATTCATTTAGGTTAGCTAAGTGTTTCCTCACTATCTTTCTGTTTATAGAGATCCTGGATTCTTCTATTCCCTTAATAGGACAGTGAATAACAGTTGATGTTGCATTTCCTTTCTGAGAGAAAACAGATGCAAAATAGGAATTTAAAAGTTCAGCCTTCTCAACATCCTGTCTTACCATTTCATCATTTTCATCCTGTAAAAATCCTATAGCATCTTTGACTTTTCTTTTACTTTTGACATATCCCCAAAATCCTTTATTATTGCTTTTGACCTCCATCCTGTCCTGTATCTAGTATTCCTGTACTGTACACACAGCTCTACACTACACCTCCATCCTGTCCTGTATCTACTATTCCTGCACTGTACACACAGCTCTACACTACACCTCCATCCTGTCCTGTATCTACTATTCCTGTACTGTACACAGCTCTACACTACACCTCCATCCTGTCCTGTATCTACTATTCCTGTACTGTACACAGCTCTACACTACACCTCCATCCTGTCCTGTATCTACTATTCCTGCACTGTACACAGCTCTACACTACACCTCCATCCTGTCCTGTATCTACTATTCCTGCACTGTACACACAGCTCTACACTACACCTCCATCCTGTCCTGTATCTACTATTCCTGTACTGTACACACAGCTCTACACTACACCTCCATCCTGTCCCGTATCTACTATTCCTGTACTGTACACAGCTCTACACTACACCTCCATCCTGTCCTGTATCTACTATTCCTGTACTGTACACACAGCTCTACACTACACCTCCATCCTGTCCTGTATCTACTATTCCTGTACTGTACACAGCTCTACACTACACCTCCATCCTGTCCTGTATCTACTATTCCTGTACTGTACACACAGCTCTACACTACACCTCCATCCTGTCCTGTATCTACTATTCCTGCACTGTACACACAGCTCTACACTACACCTCCATCCTGTCCTGTATCTACTATTCCTGTACTGTACACACAGCTCTACACTACACCTCCATCCTGTCCTGTATCTACTATTCCTGTACTGTACACAGCTCTACACTACACCTCCATCCTGTCCCGTATCTACTATTCCTGTACTGTACACAGCTCTACACTACACCTCCATCCTGTCCTGTATCTACTATTTCTGTACTGTACACAGCTCTACACTACACCTCCATCCTGTCCCGTATCTACTATTCCTGTACTGTACACACAGCTCTACACTACACCTCCATCCTGTCCTGTATCTACTATTCCTGTACTGTACACAGCTCTACACTACACCTCCATCCTGTCCTGTATCTACTATTCCTGCACTGTACACACAGCTCTACACTACACTTCCATCCTGTCCTGTATCTACTATTCCTGTACTGTACACAGCTCTACACTACACCTCCATCCTGTCCTGTATCTACTATTCCTGTACTGTACACAGCTCTACACTACACCTCCATCCTGTCCTGTATCTACTATTCCTGCACTGTACACACAGCTCTACACTACACCTCCATCCTGTCCTGTATCTACTATTCCTGTACTGTACACACAGCTCTACACTACACCTCCATCCTGTCCCGTATCTACTATTCCTGTACTGTACACAGCTCTACACTACACCTCCATCCTGTCCCGTATCTACTATTCCTGTACTGTACACAGCTCTACACTACACCTCCATCCTGTCCTGTATCTACTATTTCTGTACTGTACACAGCTCTACACTACACCTCCATCCTGTCCCGTATCTACTATTCCTGTACTGTACACACAGCTCTACACTACACCTCCATCCTGTCCTGTATCTACTATTCCTGTACTGTACACAGCTCTACACTACACCTCATAGAATCATAGAATCATAGAATCGTAGAGTTGGAAGGGACCTCCTGGGCCATCTTGTCCAACCCCCTGCTCAAAGCAGGATTCGCTAAATCATTCCAGTCAGATGTCTGTCCAGCCTCTGTTTGAAGACTTCCATTGAAGGAGAACTCACCACTTCTCGTGGCAGCCTGTTCCACTCATTGATCACTCTAACTGTCAAAAAGTTTTTTCTAATATCTAATCTGTATCTCTTCCCATTCAGTTTCATCCCATTGCTTCTAGTCTTTCCTTGTGCAAATGAGAATAAAGTTGATCCTTCTACAATGTGACAGCCCTTTAGATATTTGTAGACAGCTATTAAGTCTCCTCTCAGTCTTCTCTTTTGCAAACTAAACATTCCCAAATCCTGCAACCTTTCCTCATAAGACAGGGTTTGCAGACCGGTCACCATTCTGGTCGCTCTTTTCTGAACTTGCTCCAGTTTGTTGATGTCTTTTTTAAAATGTGGTGCCCAAAACTGGACACAATATTCCAGATGAGGTCTGACCAAAGAGGAGTAGAGGGAAATAATGACTTCACGTGATCTAGACTGTATGCTTCTGTTAATACATCCTAGAATTGCATTTGCCTTTTTTGCTGCTGCATCACACTGTTGACTCATATTCAGTCTGTGATCTATTAGTATACCCAAGTCTTTTTCACATGTGCTGTCACTTAGCCCTATTCCTCCCATTCTATATATGCTTTTTTCATTTTTATTGCCCAGATGTAGTACTTTGCATTTCTCCCTGTTAAAAACCATTCTGTTAGTTGCTGCCCACTTCTCCAGTTTATTTAAATCTTTTTGAATCCTCTCTCTCTCTTCTCTAGTATTAGCTATCCCTCCTAGCTTTGTGTCATCAGCAAATTTAATCAGTTTACCCTCAATTCCTTCATCTAAATCGTTGATAAAGATGTTGAACAATACAGGGCCCAGGACAGAGCCCTGTGGTACCCCACTTGAGACATTCTTCCAACTGGATGTGCAGCCATTTACGACCACTCTTTGGGTCCGATCACTAAGCCAGTTATGAATCCACCTAACAGTTGCCTTGTCCATTCCATACTTAGTCATTTTTTCAATAAGGATTGTATGAGAGACTTTGTCAAATGCTTTGCTGAAGTCAAGATATACTATATCTACAGCATTTCCTTGATCCACCCAATCAGTGATTCCGTCATAGAAGGAAATTAAGTTAGTCTGACATGACTTATTAGTTACAAACCCATCCTGACTCTGTTTAATCACTTCATTCTTATCCAGGTATTGACATACATGTTGTTTAATAATTTGTTCAAAGATCTTTCCTGGTATAGAAGTCAGACTCACCGGACTATAGTTGCCTGGGTCCACCTTCCTCCCCTTTTTGAAGATAGGAACAACATTTGCTCTTCTCCAGTCTTCTGGCACTTCTCCTGTTCTCCAAGAATTTTCAAAGATTATGGAGAGGGGTTCAAAAATTTCTTCTGCTATCTCCTTCAGTACTCTGGGGTGTAATTCATCTGGACCTGGAGACTTGAATTCATTTAGGTTAGCTAAGTGTTTCCTCACTATCTTTCTGTTTATAGAGATCCTGGATTCTTCTATTCCCTTAATAGGACAGTGAATAACAGTTGATGTTGCATTTCCTTTCTGAGAGAAAACAGATGCAAAATAGGAATTTAAAAGTTCAGCCTTCTCAACATCCTGTCTTACCATTTCATCATTTTCATCCTGTAAAAATCCTATAGCATCTTTGACTTTTCTTTTACTTTTGACATATCCCCAAAATCCTTTATTATTGCTTTTGACCTCCATCCTGTCCTGTATCTAGTATTCCTGTACTGTACACACAGCTCTACACTACACCTCCATCCTGTCCTGTATCTACTATTCCTGCACTGTACACACAGCTCTACACTACACCTCCATCCTGTCCTGTATCTACTATTCCTGTACTGTACACAGCTCTACACTACACCTCCATCCTGTCCTGTATCTACTATTCCTGTACTGTACACAGCTCTACACTACACCTCCATCCTGTCCTGTATCTACTATTCCTGTACTGTACACAGCTCTACACTACACCTCCATCCTGTCCTGTATCTACTATTCCTGCACTGTACACAGCTCTACACTACACCTCCATCCTGTCCTGTATCTACTATTCCTGCACTGTACACACAGCTCTACACTACACCTCCATCCTGTCCTGTATCTACTATTCCTGTACTGTACACACAGCTCTACACTACACCTCCATCCTGTCCCGTATCTACTATTCCTGTACTGTACACAGCTCTACACTACACCTCCATCCTGTCCTGTATCTACTATTCCTGTACTGTACACACAGCTCTACACTACACCTCCATCCTGTCCTGTATCTACTATTCCTGTACTGTACACAGCTCTACACTACACCTCCATCCTGTCCTGTATCTACTATTCCTGCACTGTACACACAGCTCTACACTACACCTCCATCCTGTCCTGTATCTACTATTCCTGTACTGTACACACAGCTCTACACTACACCTCCATCCTGTCCTGTATCTACTATTCCTGTACTGTACACAGCTCTACACTACACCTCCATCCTGTCCCGTATCTACTATTCCTGTACTGTACACAGCTCTACACTACACCTCCATCCTGTCCTGTATCTACTATTTCTGTACTGTACACAGCTCTACACTACACCTCCATCCTGTCCCGTATCTACTATTCCTGTACTGTACACACAGCTCTACACTACACCTCCATCCTGTCCTGTATCTACTATTCCTGTACTGTACACAGCTCTACACTACACCTCCATCCTGTCCTGTATCTACTATTCCTGCACTGTACACACAGCTCTACACTACACCTCCATCCTGTCCTGTATCTACTATTCCTGTACTGTACACAGCTCTACACTACACCTCCATCCTGTCCTGTATCTACTATTCCTGTACTGTACACAGCTCTACACTACACCTCCATCCTGTCCTGTATCTACTATTCCTGCACTGTACACACAGCTCTACACTACACCTCCATCCTGTCCTGTATCTACTATTCCTGTACTGTACACACAGCTCTACACTACACCTCCATCCTGTCCCGTATCTACTATTCCTGTACTGTACACAGCTCTACACTACACCTCCATCCTGTCCCGTATCTACTATTCCTGTACTGTACACAGCTCTACACTACACCTCCATCCTGTCCTGTATCTACTATTTCTGTACTGTACACAGCTCTACACTACACCTCCATCCTGTCCCGTATCTACTATTCCTGTACTGTACACACAGCTCTACACTACACCTCCATCCTGTCCTGTATCTACTATTCCTGTACTGTACACAGCTCTACACTACACCTCCATCCTGTCCTGTATCTACTATTCCTGCACTGTACACACAGCTCTACACTACACCTCCATCCTGTCCTGTATCTACTATTCCTGTACTGTACACACAGCTCTACACTACACCTCCATCCTGTCCTGTATCTACTATTCCTGTACTGTACACAGCTCTACACTACACCTCCATCCTGTCCTGTATCTACTATTCCTGCACTGTACACACAGCTCTACACTACACCTCCATCCTGTCCTGTATCTACTATTCCTGTACTGTACACACAGCTCTACACTACACCTCCATCCTGTCCTGTATCTACTATTCCTGTACTGTACACACAGCTCTACACTACACCTCCATCCTGTCCTGTATCTACTATTCCTGCACTGTACACAGCTTTACACTACACCTCCATCCTGTCCTGTATCTACTATTCCTGCACTGTACACACAGCTCTACACTACACCTCCATCCTGTCCTGTATCTACTATTCCTGTACTGTACACACAGCTCTACACTACACCTCCATCCTGTCCTGTATCTACTATTCCTGTACTGTACACAGCTTTACACTACACCTCCATCCTGTCCTGTATGTACTATTCCTGTACTGTACACACAGCTCTACACTACACCTCCATCCTGTCCTGTATCTACTATTCCTGTACTGTACACAGCTCTACACTACACCTCCATCCTGTCCTGTATCTACTATTCCTGTACTGTACACACAGCTCTACACTACACCTCCATCCTGTCCTGTATCTACTATTCCTGCACTGTACACACAGCTCTACACTACACCTCCATCCTGTCCCGTATCTACTATTCCTGTACTGTACGCGCAGCTCTACACTACACCTCCATCCTGTCCCGTATCTACTATTCCTGTACTGTACACAGCTCTACACTACACCTCCATCCTGTCCTGTATCTACTATTCCAGTACTGTACACAGCTCTACACTACACCTCCATCCTGTCCCGTATCTACTATTCCTGTACTGTACACACAGCTCTACACTACACCTCCATCCTGTCTTGTATCTACTATTCCTGCACTGTACACACAGCTCTACACTACACCTCCATCCTGTCCCGTATCTACTATTCCTGTACTGTACACAGCTCTACACTACACCTCCATCCTGTCCTGTATCTACTATTCCTGTACTGTACACAGCTCTACACTACACCTCCATCCTGTCCTGTATCTACTATTCCTGTACTGTACACAGCTCTACACTACACCTCCATCCTGTCCTGTATCTACTATTCCTGTACTGTACACACAGCTCTACACTACACCTCCATCCTGTCCTGTATCTACTATTCCTGCACTGTACACACAGCTCTACACTACACCTCCATCCTGTCCCGTATCTACTATTCCTGTACTGTACACGCAGCTCTACACTACACCTCCATCCTGTCCCGTATCTACTATTCCTGTACTGTACACAGCTCTACACTACACCTCCATCCTGTCCTGTATCTACTATTCCTGTACTGTACACAGCTCTACACTACACCTCCATCCTGTCCCGTATCTACTATTCCTGTACTGTACACACAGCTCTACACTACACCTCCATCCTGTCCTGTATCTACTATTCCTGTACTGTACACAGCTCTACACTACACCTCCATCCTGTCCTGTATCTACTATTCCTGCACTGTACACACAGCTCTACACTACACCTCCATCCTGTCCTGTATCTACTATTCCTGTACTGTACACACAGCTCTACACTACACCTCCATCCTGTCCTGTATCTACTATTCCTGTACTGTACACAGCTCTACACTACAACTCCATCCTGTCCTGTATCTACTATTCCTGTACTGTACACGCAGCTCTACACTACACCTCCATCCTGTCCTGTATCTACTATTCCTGTACTGTACACACAGCTCTACACTACACCTCCATCCTGTCCTGTATCTACTATTCCTGTACTGTACATACAGCTCTACACTACACCTCCATCCTGTCCTGTATCTACTATTCCTGTACTGTACACACAGCTCTACACTACACCTCCATCCTGTCCTGTATCTACTATTCCTGTACTGTGCATACAGCTCTACACTACACCTCCATCCTGTCCCGTATCTACTATTCCTGTACTGTACACAGCTCTGCACTACACCTCCATCCTGTCCCGTATCTACTATTCCTGTACTGTACACACAGCTCTACACTACACCTCCATCCTGTCCCGTATCTACTATTCCTGTACTGTACACACAGCTCTACACTACACCTCCATCCTTTCCTGTATCTACTATTCCTGTACTGTACACACAGCTCTACACTACACCTCCATCCTGTCCTGTATCTACTATTCCTGTACTGTGCATACAGCTCTACACTACACCTCCATCCTTTCCTGTATCTACTATTCCTGCACTGTACACACAGCTCTACACTACACCTCCATCCTGTCCCGTATCTACTATTCCTGTACTGTACACAGCTCTGCACTACACCTCCATCCTTTCCTGTATCTACTATTCCTGTACTATACACACAGCTCTACACTACACCTCCATCCTGTCCCGTATCCTCTATTCCTGTACTGTACACAGCTCTGCACTACACCTCCATCCTGTCCTGTATCTACTATTCCTGCACTGTACACACAGCTCTACACTACACCTCCATCCTGTCCCGTATCTACTATTCCTGTACTGTACACAGCTCTGCACTACACCTCCATCCTTTCCTGTATCTACTATTCCTGCACTGTACACACAGCTCTACACTACACCTCCATCCTGTCCCGTATCTACTATTCCTGTACTGTACACAGCTCTGCACTACACCTCAATCCTTTCCTGTATCTACTATTCCTGCACTGTACACACAGCTCTACACTACACCTCCATCCTGTCCCGTATCTACTATTCCTGTACTGTACACATCTCTACACTACACCTCCATCCTGTCCCGTATCTACTATTCCTGTACTGTACACGCAGCTCTACACTACACCTCCATCCTGTCCTGTATATACTATTCCTGTACTGTACACATCTCTACACGACACCTCCATCCTGTCCCGTATCTACTATTCCTGTACTGTACACGCAGCTCTACACTACACCTCCATCCTGTCCCGTATCTACTATTCCTGTACTGTACACACAGCTCTACACTACACCTCCATCCTGTCCCGTATCTACTATTCCTGTACTGTACACACAGCTCTACACTACACCTCCATCCTGTCCCGTATCTACTATTCCTGTACTGTACACACAGCTCTACACTACACCTCCATCCTGTCCCGTATCTACTATTCCTGTACTGTACACACAGCTCTACACTACACCTCCATCCTGTCCCGTATCTACTATTCCTGTACTGTACACAAAGCTCTACACTACACCTCCATCCTGTCTCGTATCTACTATTCCTGTACTGTACACGCAGCTCTACACTACACCTCCATCCTGTCCCGTATCTACTATTCCTGTACTGTACACGCAGCTCTACACTACACCTCCATCCTGTCCCGTATCTACTATTCCTGTACTGTACACGCAGCTCCACACTACACCTCCATCCTGTCCCGTATCTACTATTCCTGTACTGTACACGCAGCTCCACACTACACCTCCATCCTGTCCCGTATCTACTATTCCTGTACTGTACACGCAGCTCCACACTACACCTCCATCCTGTCCCGTATCTACTATTCCTGTACTGTACACGCAGCTCCACACTACACCTCCATCCTGTCCCGTATCTACTATTCCTGTACTGTACACGCAGCTCCACACTACACCTCCATCCTGTCCCGTATCTACTATTCCTGTACTGTACACGCAGCCCTACACTACACCTGCATCCTGTCCCGTATCTACTATTCCTGCACTGTACACGCAGCTCTACACTACACCTCCATCCTGTCCCGTATCTACTATTCCTGTACTGTACACAGCTCTACACTACACCTCCATCCTGTCCCGTATCTACTATTCCTGTACTGTACACACAGCTCTACACTACACCTCCATCCTGTCCCGTATCTACTATTCCTGTACTGTACATACAGCTCTACACTACACCTCCATCCTGTCCTGTATCTACTATTCCTATAGTATACACACAGCTCTACACTACACCTCCATCCTGTCCTGTATCTACTATTCCTGTACTGTACACACAGCTCTACACTACACCTCCATCCTGTATCTACTATTCCTGCACTGTATACAGCTCTACACTACACCTCCATCCTGTCCCGTATCTACTATTCCTGTACTGTACACACAGCTCTACACTACACCTCCATCCTGTCCCGTATCTACTATTCCTGTACACAGCTCTATACTACACCTCCATCCTGTCCTGTATCTACTATTCCTGTACTGTACACACAGCTCTACACTACACCTTCATCCTGTCCCGTATCTACTATTCCTGTACTGTACACACAGCTCTACACTACACCTCCATCTTGTCCCGTATCTACTATTCCTGTACTGTACACACAGCTCTACACTACTCCTCCATCCTGTCCCGTATCTACTATTCCTGTACTGTACACACAGCTCTACACTACACCTCCATCCTGTCCCGTATCTACTATTCCTGTACACAGCTCTATACTACACCTCCATCCTGTCCTGTATCTACAATTCCTGTACTGTACACACAGCTCTACACTACACCTCCATCCTGTCCCGTATCTACTATTCCTGTACTGCACACACAGCTCTACACTACACCTCCATCCTGTCCCGTATCTACTATTCCTGTACTGTACACACAGCTCTACACTACACCTCCATCCTGTCCCGTATCTACTATTCCTGTACTGTACACACAGCTCTACACTACACCTCCATCCTGTCCTGTGTCTACTATTCCTGTACTGTACACAGCTCTACACTACACCTCCATCCTGTCCCGTATCTACAATTCCTGTACTGTACACAGCTCTACACTACACCTCCATCCTGTCCTGTATCTACTATTCCTGCACTGTACACAGCTCTACACTACACCTCCATCCTGTCCCGTATCTACTATTCCTGTACTGTACACACAGCTCTACACTACACCTCCATCCTGTCCCGTATCTACTATTCCTGTACACAGCTCTATACTACACCTCCATCCTGTCCTGTATCTACTATTCCTGCACTGTACACAGCTCTACACTACACCTCCATCCTGTCCCGTATCTACTATTCCTGTACACAGCTCTATACTACACCTCCATCCTGTCCTGTATCTACTATTCCTGTACTGTACACACAGCTCTACACTACACCTTCATCCTGTCCCGTATCTACTATTCCTGTACTGTACACACAGCTCTACACTACACCTCCATCTTGTCCCGTATCTACTATTCCTGTACTGTACACACAGCTCTACACTACTCCTCCATCCTGTCCCGTATCTACTATTCCTGTACTGTACACACAGCTCTACACTACACCTCCATCCTGTCCCGTATCTACTATTCCTGTACACAGCTCTATACTACACCTCCATCCTGTCCTGTATCTACAATTCCTGTACTGTACACACAGCTCTACACTACACCTCCATCCTGTCCCGTATCTACTATTCCTGTACTGCACACACAGCTCTACACTACACCTCCATCCTGTCCCGTATCTACTATTCCTGTACTGTACACACAGCTCTACACTACACCTCCATCCTGTCCCGTATCTACTATTCCTGTACTGTACACACAGCTCTACACTACACCTCCATCCTGTCCTGTGTCTACTATTCCTGTACTGTACACAGCTCTACACTACACCTCCATCCTGTCCCGTATCTACTATTCCTGTACTGTACACACAGCTCTACACTACACCTCCATCCTGTCCTGTATCTACTATTCCTGTACTGTACACACAGCTCTACACTACACCTCCATCCTGTATCTACTATTCCTGCACTGTATACAGCTCTACACTACACCTCCATCCTGTCCCGTATCTACTATTCCTGTACTGTACACACAGCTCTACACTACACCTCCATCCTGTCCCGTATCTACTATTCCTGTACACAGCTCTATACTACACCTCCATCCTGTCCTGTATCTACTATTCCTGTACTGTACACACAGCTCTACACTACACCTTCATCCTGTCCCGTATCTACTATTCCTGTACTGTACACACAGCTCTACACTACACCTCCATCTTGTCCCGTATCTACTATTCCTGTACTGTACACACAGCTCTACACTACTCCTCCATCCTGTCCCGTATCTACTATTCCTGTACTGTACACACAGCTCTACACTACACCTCCATCCTGTCCCGTATCTACTATTCCTGTACACAGCTCTATACTACACCTCCATCCTGTCCTGTATCTACAATTCCTGTACTGTACACACAGCTCTACACTACACCTCCATCCTGTCCCGTATCTACTATTCCTGTACTGCACACACAGCTCTACACTACACCTCCATCCTGTCCCGTATCTACTATTCCTGTACTGTACACACAGCTCTACACTACACCTCCATCCTGTCCCGTATCTACTATTCCTGTACTGTACACACAGCTCTACACTACACCTCCATCCTGTCCTGTGTCTACTATTCCTGTACTGTACACAGCTCTACACTACACCTCCATCCTGTCCCGTATCTACAATTCCTGTACTGTACACAGCTCTACACTACACCTCCATCCTGTCCCGTATCTACTATTCCTGTACACAGCTCTATACTACACCTCCATCCTGTCCTGTATCTACAATTCCTGTACTGTACACACAGCTCTACACTACACCTCCATCCTGTCCCGTATCTACTATTCCTGTACTGCACACACAGCTCTACACTACACCTCCATCCTGTCCCGTATCTACTATTCCTGTACTGTACACACAGCTCTACACTACACCTCCATCCTGTCCCGTATCTACTATTCCTGTACTGTACACACAGCTCTACACTACACCTCCATCCTGTCCTGTGTCTACTATTCCTGTACTGTACACAGCTCTACACTACACCTCCATCCTGTCCCGTATCTACAATTCCTGTACTGTACACAGCTCTACACTACACCTCCATCCTGTCCTGTATCTACTATTCCTGCACTGTACACAGCTCTACACTACACCTCCATCCTGTCCCGTATCTACTATTCCTGTACTGTACACACAGCTCTACACTACACCTCCATCCTGTCCCGTATCTACTATTCCTGTACACAGCTCTATACTACACCTCCATCCTGTCCTGTATCTACTATTCCTGCACTGTACACAGCTCTACACTACACCTCCATCCTGTCCCGTATCTACTATTCCTGTACACAGCTCTATACTACACCTCCATCCTGTCCTGTATCTACTATTCCTGTACTGTACACACAGCTCTACACTACACCTTCATCCTGTCCCGTATCTACTATTCCTGTACTGTACACACAGCTCTACACTACACCTCCATCTTGTCCCGTATCTACTATTCCTGTACTGTACACACAGCTCTACACTACTCCTCCATCCTGTCCCGTATCTACTATTCCTGTACTGTACACACAGCTCTACACTACACCTCCATCCTGTCCCGTATCTACTATTCCTGTACACAGCTCTATACTACACCTCCATCCTGTCCTGTATCTACAATTCCTGTACTGTACACACAGCTCTACACTACACCTCCATCCTGTCCCGTATCTACTATTCCTGTACTGCACACACAGCTCTACACTACACCTCCATCCTGTCCCGTATCTACTATTCCTGTACTGTACACACAGCTCTACACTACACCTCCATCCTGTCCCGTATCTACTATTCCTGTACTGTACACACAGCTCTACACTACACCTCCATCCTGTCCTGTGTCTACTATTCCTGTACTGTACACAGCTCTACACTACACCTCCATCCTGTCCCGTATCTACTATTCCTGTACTGTACACACAGCTCTACACTACACCTCCATCCTGTCCTGTATCTACTATTCCTGTACTGTACACACAGCTCTACACTACACCTCCATCCTGTATCTACTATTCCTGCACTGTATACAGCTCTACACTACACCTCCATCCTGTCCCGTATCTACTATTCCTGTACTGTACACACAGCTCTACACTACACCTCCATCCTGTCCCGTATCTACTATTCCTGTACACAGCTCTATACTACACCTCCATCCTGTCCTGTATCTACTATTCCTGTACTGTACACACAGCTCTACACTACACCTTCATCCTGTCCCGTATCTACTATTCCTGTACTGTACACACAGCTCTACACTACACCTCCATCTTGTCCCGTATCTACTATTCCTGTACTGTACACACAGCTCTACACTACTCCTCCATCCTGTCCCGTATCTACTATTCCTGTACTGTACACACAGCTCTACACTACACCTCCATCCTGTCCCGTATCTACTATTCCTGTACACAGCTCTATACTACACCTCCATCCTGTCCTGTATCTACAATTCCTGTACTGTACACACAGCTCTACACTACACCTCCATCCTGTCCCGTATCTACTATTCCTGTACTGCACACACAGCTCTACACTACACCTCCATCCTGTCCCGTATCTACTATTCCTGTACTGCACACACAGCTCTACACTACACCTCCATCCTGTCCCGTATCTACTATTCCTGTACTGTACACACAGCTCTACACTACACCTCCATCCTGTCCTGTGTCTACTATTCCTGTACTGTACACAGCTCTACACTACACCTCCATCCTGTCCCGTATCTACAATTCCTGTACTGTACACAGCTCTACACTACACCTCCATCCTGTCCTGTATCTACTATTCCTGCACTGTACACAGCTCTACACTACACCTCCATCCTGTCCCGTATCTACTATTCCTGTACTGTACACACAGCTCTACACTACACCTCCATCCTGTCCCGTATCTACTATTCCTGTACACAGCTCTATACTACACCTCCATCCTGTCCTGTATCTACTATTCCTGCACTGTACACAGCTCTACACTACACCTCCATCCTGTCCCGTATCTACTATTCCTGTACTGTACACACAGCTCTACACTACACCTCCATCCTGTCCTGTGTCTACTATTCCTGTACTGTACACAGCTCTACACTACACCTTCATCCTGTCCCGTATCTACTATTCCTGTACTGTACACACAGCTCTACACTACACCTCCATCCTGTCCCGTATCTACTATTCCTGTACTGTACACAGCTCTACACTACACCTCCATCCTGTCCCGTATCTACAATTCCTGTACTGTACACACAGCTCTACACTACACCTCCATCCTGTCCCGTATCTACTATTCCTGTACTGTACACACAGCTCTACACTACACCTCCATCCTGTCCCATATCTACTATTCCTGTACTGTACACAGCTCTACACTACACTTCCATCCTGTCCCGTATCTTCTATTCCTCTACCATACACACAGCTCTACACTACACCTCCACCCTGTCCCGTATCTACTATTCCTCTACCGTACACACAGCTCTACACTACACCTCCACCCTGTCCCGTATCTACTATTCCTCTACCGTATACACAGCTCTACACTACACCTCCACCCTGTCCCGTATCTACTATTCCTGTACTGTACACACAGCTCTACACTACACCTCCATCCTGTCCCGTATCTACTATTCCTGTACTGTACACACAGCTCTACACTACACCTCCATCCTGTCCCGTATCTATTATTCCTGTACTGTACACACATACACTACACCTCCATCCTGTCCTGTATCTACTATTCCTGTACTGTACACACAGCTTTACACTACACCTCCATCCTGTCCCGTATCTACTATTCCTGTACCGTACACACAGCTCTATACTACACCTCCATCCTGTCCCATATCTACTATTAATGTACTGTGTCTTTCTCCTGTTCTTTTGCTTGCTCTCGGTTGTCCGTTGGGGGTGACTGATGGGTGTAGCTATGTTTTTTTTCACCGTGATGCTCCTGGTCCGGTTTGTTCTTTTGCTTCATTGCCCTTGGGGTTTGGGCACAGTATACACAGGTCAGGGGGTGATTATCTCCTAATTACCCCATTGTGCAGGTGAGGGGGGTAATCAGACACCTGCCAGCTCCCTGTGTACTTAGGGGCGATTCTTTTCAGTTGCTGACATCAATCTCTGGGAATTTTTTTGTGGTGGATTTCCCTGGGAGTTTTAAGACTTACGATAATGTTGCTGTGAATATCATATTGTTTATTGATTGGGGGATGTGTTACGGTGAGGATGATGGGAGTTCGAGCACTGATCACATTTTCTGGTGTTCGATCGTCATGAAGGTCGTCATATGCAGTCCCGTGTAGTAGGAGGGTAACGAGCGCTGATTTTTCTCTGTGTGATCCATTGGTGGTGACCACTGCCCATGTGAAAGGTCCTTAGTCTCTGAGGCTGGGGCAATGCCAGTCACAGGATGTTATTTGTGGGGTTGCCACTCTTCTGCCCTTAGTACATGGTCCAAACTGTGTTTTTCATGCAGTCGCCACTAGCAGGCGCTGGCGAGTTCCCGCCACCTGCGGTTGGTATTCGGAATTGGACGATTTTGTGTATGACCGGGGTCACACGGCACTGCCGCCGGCCTTCGGGACCGCGGCCGCAGGTATTTCTACCCAGCTGAGCGCTCCGGTCCTGAGTGCCGGGTATAGAGGCGAGAGACTCGCGCGAGTTTCTCACATTGCACTCACAAGTGTGATCCCGGCCTAATGTAGGATTTATTTTCTGTTTTTCATCCACTGAATTTGTGTTCTCAGCCCCGGGACCCGAATCTGTGCGTCGGTGCAGTGATACATCGTGTCCAGTGATGTACAGAGGTTTCCAGTTTGAAGATCGTCTCCGCCATCAGAGTGTCAGCTCTTGGACCCAGCGTGCCGGGGGAGGGGTGGCTATACCCAGATACATGATATAAACACCGCCACAGTGGACGCTCTGATTACTCAGAATGACTCATTTCCTAGCGCTGGTCCTCTCCCGCCGCTAACGAGTCCCACATGTTGCGGGGCTGATAACTAACTGCTTGCACATTGCCCAGGGCCTGCCCTGGAGAGGGGGCGCGAGGCTCCCGGCACCTCCACACCGCCAGCCCTGGAGAGGGGGCGCGAGGCTCCCGGCGCCTCCACACCGCCAGCCCTGGAGAGGGGGCGCGAGGCTCCCGGCGCCTCCACACCGCCAGCCCTGGAGAGGGGGCGCGAGGCTCCAGGCACCTCCACACCGCCAGCCCTGGAGAGGGGGCGCGAGGCTCCAGGCACCTCCACACCGCCTGCCCTAGAGAGGGGGCGCGAGGCTCCCGGCGCCTCCACACCGCCTGCCCTAGAGAGGGGGAGCGAGGCTCCCGGCGCCTCCACACCGCCTGCCCTAGAGAGGGGGAGCGAGGCTCCCGGCGCCTCCACACCGCCTGCCCTAGAGAGGGGGCGCGAGGCTCCAGGCACCTCCACACCGCCTGCCCTAGAGAGGGGGAGCGAGGCTCCCGGCGCCTCCACACCGCCTGCCCTAGAGAGGGGGAGCGAGGCTCCCGGCGCCTCCACACCGCCTGCCCTAGAGAGGGGGCGCGAGGCTCCAGGCACCTCCACACCGCCTGCCCTAGAGAGGGGGCGCGAGGCTCCCGGCACCTCCACACCGCCTGCCCTGGAGAGGGGGTGCGAGGATCCCGACACCTCCACAGCGCCAGCCCTGGAGAGGGGGCGCGAGGCTCCCTTCACCTCCACACCGCCTGCCCTAGAGAGGGGGCGCGAGGCTCCAGGCGCCTCCACACCGCCTGCCCTGGAGAGGGGGCGCGAGGCTCCCGGCACCTCCACACCGCCTGCGCCGGAGAGGGGGCGCGAGGCTCCCGGCACCTCCACACCGCCTGCCCTAGAGAGGGGGCGCGAGGCTCCCGGCACCTCCACACCACCTGCCCTAGAGAGGGGGAGCGAGGCTCCCGGCGCCTCCACACCGCCTGCCCTAGAGAGGGGGAGCGAGGCTCCAGGCACCTCCACACCGCCTGCCCTAGAGAGGGGGCGCGAGGCTCCAGGCACCTCCACACCGCCTGCCCTAGAGAGGGGGAGCGAGGCTCCCGGCGCCTCCACACCGCCTGCCCTAGAGAGGGGGCGCGAGGCTCCAGGCACCTCCACACCGCCTGCCCTGGAGAGGGGGTGCGAGGATCCCGACACCTCCACAGCGCCAGCCCTGGAGAGGGGGCGCGAGGCTCCCTTCACCTCCACACCGCCTGCCCTAGAGAGGGGGCGCGAGGCTCCAGGCGCCTCCACACCGCCTGCCCTGGAGAGGGGGCGCGAGGCTCCCGGCACCTCCACACCGCCTGCGCCGGAGAGGGGGCGCGAGGCTCCCGGCACCTCCACACCGCCTGCCCCGGAGAGGGGGCGCGAGGCTCCCGGCACCTCCACACCGCCTGCCCCGGAGAGGGGGCGCGAGGCTCTGGGCACTGACCAATCACAGGGCTGGAAAGAAAAAACTCTTCAAAACTGCTTGAGACATCAAAGAACAGCTCCAAAAACTCCCAAAGATGGAGCGTCCGCAATGCGAAACCCCTGTGTGTGCAAACGGCCGTATGTGCCGGAGAGGTCATGTTCCCCAGATACGGGGCTCCAGATGTGACCCCTGCGCCGCCAAATCGGGGAATGTAAAAGGAAAGGAGCATCAGAAATGCCACTCAGTACAATGTGGCTTATGACCGCCATTGTAACACCGGAGAAAACCGCTTCACCTGTGGCTGTAACACAGCAGGGAGAGGGGAAACCGTAGACCGTAAAAGCTGGGCACAATCTCTGCACCGACCATACCAAACCGCACTCCACACCCTGCACCCCCCAAAAACAAACCACACTCCATACCCTGCACCCCCAAAAACAAACCACACTCCATACCCTGCACCCCCAAAAACAAACCGCACTCCATACCCTGCACCCCCAAAAACAAACCACACTCCATACCCTGCACCCCCAAAAACAAACCGCACTCCATACCCTGCACCCCCAAAAACAAACCACACTCCATACCCTGCACCCCCAAAAACAAACCACACTCCATACCCTGCACCCCCAAAATCAAACCGCACTCCATACCCTGCACCCCCAAAAACAAACCACACTCCATACCCTGCACCCCCTAACAAACCACATTCCATACCCCTGCAACCCCCCAATAACAGACCGCACTCCATACCCTGAACCCGGCCATAAACCGCACTCCATACCCTGAACCCGGCCTTAAACCGCACTCCATACCCTGCACCCCCCAATAACAAACCACACTCCATACCCTGCAACCCCCCACTAACAGACCGCACTCCATACCCTGAACCCCACCATAAACCGCACTCCATACCCTGCACCCCCCAACAACAAACCACACTCCATACCCTGAACCCCCCAATAACCACACTCCATACCCTGCACCCCCCAATAACAAACCACACTCCATACCCTGCTCCCCCAAATAACAAACCACACTCCATACCCTGCTCCCCCAAATAACAAACCACACTCCATACCCTGCTCCCCCCAATAACAAACCGCACTACATACCCTGCACCCCCCAATAAAAAACCACACTCCATACCCTGCACCCCCCCAATAACAAACCGCACTCCATACCCCGCACCCCGCCATAACCTATCGCACTCCATACCCTGCACCCAATAGCAAACCACACTCCATACCCTGCACCCGCCATAACCTACCACACTCCATACCCTGCACCCCCCAATAACACCACACTCCATACCCTGCACCCCCCAATAACAAACCACACTCCATACCCTGCAACCCCCCAATAACAGACCGCACTCCATACCCTGAACCCCGCCATAAACCGCACTCCATACCCTGCACCCCCCAATAACAAACTACACTCCATACCCTGAACCCCGCCATAACAAACCACACTCCATACCCTGCACCCCCCAATAACAAACCACACTCCATGCCCTGCACCCCGCCATAATCTATCGCACTCCATACCCTGCACTCCCCAATAATAAACTGCACTCCATACCCTGCACCCCGCCATAACAAACCGCACTCCATACCCTGCACCCCCAATAACAAAACCACACTCCATACCCTGCACCCCCCATTAACAAACCACACTCCATACCCTGCACCCCGCCATAACCGCACTCCATACCCTGCACCCCCCAATAACAAACCACACTCCATACCCTGCACCCGCCATAACCTATCGCACTCCATACCCTGCACCCAATAGCAAACCACACTCCATACCCTGCACCCCCAATAACAAACCACACTCCATACCCTGCACCCCGGCATAACAAACCACACTCCATACCCTGCACCCCCCAACAAACCACACTCATACCCTGCACCCCCCAATAACACCACACTCCATACCCTGCACCCCGGCATAACAAACCACACTCCATACCCTGCACCCCCCCAACAAACCACACTCCATACCCTGCACCCCCCCAATAACACCGCACTCCATACGCTGCACCCCGCCATAACAAACCACACTCCATACCCTGAACCCCGCCATAACAAACCACACTCCATACCCTGCTCCCCCCAATAACAAACCACACTCCATACCCTGCACCCCCCAATAACAAACCACACTCTATACCCTGCTCCCCCCAACAAACCACACTCCATACCCTGCTCCCCCAAATAAACCACACTCCATACCCTGCTTCCCCCAATAACAAACCACACTCCATACCCTGCACCCCCCCAATCACAAACCGCACTACATACCCTGCACCCCCCAATAAAAAACCACACTCCATACCCTGCACCCCGCCATAACCGCACTCCATACCCTGCACCCCACCAATAACAAACCGCACTCCATACCCCGCACCCCGCCATAACCTATCGCACTCCATACTCTGCACCCAATAGCAAACCACACTCCATACCCTGCACCCCCAATAACAAACCAGACTCCATACCCTGCTCCTCCCAATAACAAACCACACTCCATACCCTGCACCCCCCAACAAACCACATTCCATACCCTGAACCCCGCCATAACAAACCACACTCCATACCCTGCTCCCCCCAATAACAAACCACACTCCATACCCTGCACCCCCCAACAAACCACACTCATACCCTGCACCCCCCCAATAACACCACACTCCATACCCTGCACCCCGGCATAACAAACCACACTCCATACCCTGCACCCCCCCAACAAACCACACTCCATACCCTGCACCCCCCCAATAACACCGCACTCCATACGCTGCACCCCGCCATAACCACACTCCATACCCTGCACCCCCAATAACAAACCACACTCCATACCCTGCACCCGCCATAACCTACCACACTCCATACCCTGCACCCCCCAATAACACCACACTCCATACCCTGCACCCCCCAATAACAAACCACACTCCATACCCTGCAACCCCCCAATAACAGACCGCACTCCATACCCTGAACCCCGCCATAAACCGCACTCCATACCCTGCACCCCCCAATAACAAACTACACTCCATACCCTGAACCCCGCCATAACAAACCACACTCCATACCCTGCACCCACCAATAACAAACCACACTCCATGCCCTGCACCCCGCCATAATCTATCGCACTCCATACCCTGCACCCCCCAATAATAAACTGCACTCCATACCCTGCACCCCGCCATAACAAACCGCACTCCATACCCTGCACCCCCAATAACAAAACCGCACTCCATACCCTGCACCCCCCCAATAACAAACCGCACTAGATACCCTGCAACCCCGCCATAACCGCACTCCATACCCTGCACCCCCCAATAACAAACCACACTCCATACCCTGCACCCCCCAATAACAAACCGCACTCCATACCCTGCACCCGCCATAACCTATCGCACCCCATACCCTGCACCCAATAGCAAACCACACTCCATACCCTGCACCCCCAATAACAAACCACACTCCATACCCTGCTCCTCCCAATAACAAACCACACTCCATACCCTGCACCCCCCAACAAACCACATTCCATACCCTGAACCCCGCCATAACAAACCACACTCCATACCCTGCTCCCCCCAATAACAAACCACACTCCATACCCTGCACCCCCCAACAAACCACACTCATACCCTGCACCCCCCCAATAACACCACACTCCATACCCTGCACCCCGGCATAACAAACCACACTCCATACCCTGCACCCCCCCAACAAACCACACTCCATACCCTGCACCCCCCCAATAACACCGCACTCCATACGCTGCACCCCGCCATAACCACACTCCATACCCTGCACCCCCAATAACAAACCACACTCCATACCCTGCACCCGCCATAACCTACCACACTCCATACCCTGCACCCCCCAATAACACCACACTCCATACCCTGCACCCCCCAATAACAAACCACACTCCATACCCTGCAACCCCCCAATAACAGACCGCACTCCATACCCTGAACCCCGCCATAAACCGCACTCCATACCCTGCACCCCCCAATAACAAACTACACTCCATACCCTGAACCCCGCCATAACAAACCACACTCCATACCCTGCACCCACCAATAACAAACCACACTCCATGCCCTGCACCCCGCCATAATCTATCGCACTCCATACCCTGCACCCCCCAATAATAAACTGCACTCCATACCCTGCACCCCGCCATAACAAACCGCACTCCATACCCTGCACCCCCAATAACAAAACCGCACTCCATACCCTGCACCCCCCCAATAACAAACCGCACTAGATACCCTGCAACCCCGCCATAACCGCACTCCATACCCTGCACCCCCCAATAACAAACCACACTCCATACCCTGCACCCCCCAATAACAAACCGCACTCCATACCCTGCACCCGCCATAACCTATCGCACCCCATACCCTGCACCCAATAGCAAACCACACTCCATACCCTGCACCCCCAATAACAAACCACACTCCATACCCTGCACCCCGGCATAACAAACCACACTCCATACCCTGCACCCCCCAACAAACCACACTCATACCCTGCACCCCGGCATAACAAACCGCACTCCATACCCTGCACCCCCAATAACAAAACCGCACTCCATACCCTGCACCCCCCCAATAACAAACCGCACTACATACCCTGCAACCCCGCCATAACCGCACTCCATACCCTGCACCCCCCAATAACAAACCACACTCCATACCCTGCACCCCGCCATAACCGCACTCCATACCCTGCACCCCCCAATAACAAACCGCACTCCATACCCTGCACCCGCCATAACCTATCGCACCCCATACCCTGCACCCAATAGCAAACCACACTCCATACCCTGCACCCCCAATAACAAACCACACTCCATACCCTGCACCCCGCCATAACCGCACTCCATACCCTGCACCCCCCAATAACAAACCGCACTCCATACCCTGCACCCGCCATAACCTATCGCACCCCATACCCTGCACCCAATAGCAAACCACACTCCATACCCTGCACCCCCCAACAAACCACACTCATACCCTGCACCCCCCAATAACACCACACTCCATACCCTGCACCCCGGCATAACAAACCACACTCCATACCCTGCACCCCCCCCAACAAACCACACTCCATACCCTGCACCCCCCAATAACACCGCACTCCATACGCTGCACCCCGCCATAACAAACCACACTCCATACCCTGAACCCCGCCATAACAAACCACACTCCATACCCTGAACCCCGCCATAACAAACCACACTCCATACCCTGAACCCCCCAATAACAAACCACACTCCATACCCTGCACCCCCCAATAACAAACCACACTCTATACCCTGCTCCCCCCAACAAACCACACTCCATACCCTGCTCCCCCAAATAACAAACCACACTCCATACCCTGCTTCCCCCAATAACAAACCGCACTACATACCCTGCACCCCCCAATAACAAACCACACTCCATACCCTGCTCCCCCAAATAACAAACCACACTCCATACCCTGCACCCCCCCAATCACAAACCGCACTACATACCCTGCACCCCCCAATAAAAAACCACACTCCATACCCTGCACCCCGCCATAACCGCACTCCATACCCTGCACCCCACCAATAACAAACCGCACTCCATACCCCGCCATAACCTATCGCACTCCATACCCTGCACCCAATAGCAAACCACACTCCATACCCTGCACCACCCAATAACAAACCACACTCCATACCCTGCACCCCCCCAATAAAAAAACCACACTCCATACCCTGCACCCCGCCATAACCGCACTCCATACCCTGCACCCCCCCAATAACAAACCGCACTCCATACCCTGCACCCACCATAACAAACCACACTCCATACCCTGCACCCACCATAACAAACCACACTCCATACCCTGCACCCACCATAACAAACCACACTCCATACCCTGCACTCTCCCAATAACAAACCACACTCCATACCCTGCACCCCGCCATAACAAACCACACTCCATACCCTGCACCCCGCCATAACAAACCACACTCCATATCCTGCACCCACCATAACCTACCACACTCCATACCCTGCACCCCGTCATAACAAACCACACTCCATACCCTGCACCCACCATAACCTACCACACTCCATACCCTGCACCCCGCCATAACAAACCGCACTCCATCTAATCTCAAGCCACAGCATCATCCACCATACAAGATACAGAATGCTCACAGCAGCACAGAGTATTTCAGTATGATGTCAGGGCTGCAGGCGACTTGTCAGTACATGACTGGAGCTCTGCTGCACCTCGCACCCTCAGCGCACAGCCTGCAGCACATTATCCCATAGCAGCCTCCATACAAAGCACATTAACCTCTAACCTCCAATTCTCCAAACTTTCCTGGACGGCCTCCAATCACTGATGAGTCCGGTCACTGAGCCCAACACCCTCCATTCATTGCTAAGGCTTCGGGGATTGCAAGGTCATTGCGTAAATGTAAGGAATGCATCAAAATATGTGAAAAGCTGAAAAAGTCCTCCCAGGGATCAGAGGCTGAACCAGCCGCACAAAAGAAAGACCCTGAACATGTGTCAAGTACATCTGCTATATGTATGGAGAATCTCAAAACTCAGACTGGCAGGAGAGGGATGACAACATGGTGGACCTTCTGCTACATCATCAGGTCTTAACCCCCGAAAACAATGAAATTAGCATCTCCAACAGATGAATTAGGACTTTCACCCACAGGACTTAGGGAGCTAAATCTAGCTCAGGTTATGTCACTATATGAAGTTATGTTTACATGTAATAAGTATGATATTATCTAACCATGCCTGTCACTAACACAGTGACTTTCACCCTCATTTATTAGGGAACCTAAGACCAGTTTAGATAAGTTGCATACCTGTAATATTATATATCTGTTCTAATTGGTTACAACATACAAATTAATGAAGAAATGTTATTAAAAACTTACAGGAAGCTTCATTAAGAGGATGACAATGGACTTTCACCCTTGTGCATTAGGTAAGCTAAGTTCAATTTTGTCCTCTTAGTTCTTGATACAAAAACAAAAGTTATACGACATAACCTATGTGACCCGCGAGGGCTTTGTGGTGCAGAATACGCTACATTCTTCCGGATGCAGAAAATTCCTCCCAAGGGAAAGATTTGAAGATATTGAAATGCTGAACCTGGAAAGTGCAGATTATAGTCTGTGTAGACTGATACAAGGTTAAGTCTCCGTATCGCCCTAGTAATTATATTACTTATGACCAAAGTGGGATATAATCAGGGACGACCGTGATGGAGGATTTAGCAGAGCTCCGTGACGTTGGATGTAGGATTGGCGCTCAGCGCCAGGAGGGTGGTGTAAAGGCTTAGGATGACCTCCCATATTGGGGGTTCACAGAGTTTACGTATAGCATAGACTGCTGAACCTGAGGTGCATTTAACTCTTCATAGGATGACAACCCTGCCACTGACTGCGGAGGACCATGCCATTAAGGCTTTCCACCACACATTGTCATCACTGCGGTCCTCTCGGTGTGGCTGCCCCGCAGGCTGGAGTGGAGATGGGGAGGAGGCATCTGAGACCTGTGGGATTAAGGAAGGATTTGGGTGGAATGTTAAAACTATAATTAACATACCAGACAGGTGAGCGAGGGGGGCGGCGCGAGAGAAGAGCCGCAGGGCCCACTATTGTGCTGCCCACTTAGGCCTTCAGATGTTGTGGGGCCTCTCTCATTGCTGTCAGTAATGGCATTACACATGAAAATGGTGACCTGCGCCCTCCCGTCATCTGCAGACCTCCACTAAAGGGTTAATAGGATCTTCACCCCCCAGGACATCATCCAAGGAGGTGATCATGGAGTCTGCAGGACATGTGGCAGGGGAGGTAGAGGTCAGGGGGCACCGGGGTCAGGGTCATCATCTTCTGTGCTATTTAGTAATTGCACCTGTTAGCAATGGATGTGGGGGAAATGGTCTGAGGGGTCTCACACTTTTGCCAGTGGTCTATGATGTCACCCCATGGAGCAGTCCCCATCTCTCATTAGAGACTATGCCCCTCAACGGTGCAGTCACATCCCGGGGGTCCCACATTGTCACTCAAACATGTGACCCCCCGCCACAGAACATGGCCCCCGCAGTGACACACAGGGAAGATATCCGGGGTGAAGGGGGATCATCGGCCTGTGGAGAATACCATCACCAGAGAACACACACAAACCGGTGCAGAGGATGAGGAGTCATTAACAGCCCCTCCATTATAATAATTACCCTCATTACCCCAGAGTAAACATGTCTGCTCCCATTTCCTGAGTGTTCCTCAACCGCCACATCCAAGAGCAGCAGACGGCTCTAAACAAACTCTGCTAATTACCGCCGGCTCGAGAAACTCCACGGCCAGATGGCGAGCAGCGGCCCGGGGACCGTGTGCCGACCGCCACAGAATCCACCGGCCCATGAGCACCACGTGAGGGTCTTACCCTACACACCGGCTCGGCCGTGAGCAGGACATGGGGGTCTTACTCTACACACCTGCCTGGTTGTGAGCACCACGTGAGGGTCTTACCCTACACACCGGCCTGGCCGTGAGCACCACGTGAGGGCCTTACCCTACACACCGGCCCGGCCGTGAGCAGGACATGGGGGTCTTACTCTACACACCTGCCTGGTTGTGAGCACCACGTGAGGGTCTTACCCTACACACCGGCCTGGCCGTGAGCACCACGTGAGGGCCTTACCCTACACACCGGCCCGGCCGTGAGCAGGACATGGGGGTCTTACTCTACACACCTGCCTGGTTGTGAGCACCACGTGAGGGTCTTACCCTACACACCGGCCTGGCCGTGAGCACCACGTGAGGGCCTTACCCTACACACCGGCCCGGCCGTGAGCAGGACATGGGGGTCTTACTCTACACACCTGCCTGGTTGTGAGCACCACGTGAGGGTCTTACCCTACACACCGGCCTGGCCGTGAGCACCACGTGAGGGCCTTACCCTACACACCGGCCCGGCCGTGAGCAGGACATGGGGGTCTTACTCTACACACCTGCCTGGTTGTGAGCACCACGTGAGGGTCTTACCCTACACACTGGCCCGGCCGTGAGCAGGACATGGGGGTCTTACTCTACACACCTGCCTGGTTGTGAGCACCACGTGAGGGTCTTACCCTACACACTGGCCCGGCCGTGAGCAGGACATGGGGGTCTTACCCTACACACCGGCCCGGCCGTGAGCAGGACATGGGGGTCTTACCCTACACACCTGCCTGGTTGTGAGCAGGACATGGGGGTCTTACTCTACACACCTGCCTGGTTGTGAGCACCAAGTGAGGGTCTTACCCTACACACCGGCCCGGCCGTGAGCACCACGTGAGGGTCTTAGGCTAATTTCACACTTGCTTTTTTTTGCAGCGCGTTTTTCCAGCTAAAAAAAGCATTGAAAAAACGCATACAAATGCTGCGTTTTTTTCAAGCATTTTTATGAGCATGCATGAAAAAACGCAGCGTTTTTATGCGTTTGTATGCGTTTTTAGTGCGTTTTTACCGCGTTTGCATTTGTTTCCAACATTAGGTGGCCCCTCACACTAACCCAAACCATGACTTTACTAACCCTAACCCTGACCCTTAACCAAACCATACTAACCCTAACCCTGACCCTTAACCAAACCATACTAACCCTAACCCTGACCTTAACCCTAACCTCCCTTAACTGACCCTAACTCTAACCCAAACCCCTAAATTCCATTGTCAAACTAATGGTAAAAAAAAAAACGCATGCGCAAAAAAATATGTGCGCATACATAAGCATGCCAATGCGCACATATGCGCACCCATGGGTGTCCTGCTGTAAGAAAACGCATTGCGCGCGCATGCGTTTTTTTGAGGCAAGTCGGACGCCCAAAAAATGCAACAGGATGCATTTTGTGCGCCCGAGCGCATACCGCAAAAAAACGCATGCGCGGAAAAACGCATGTGTATGCGCACATAAGCGCATCCCATGCAAAGTATAGGAAAAAAAAACGCATGCGTTTTTTAGCGCTAAAATCCCGCGAAAAAAAACGCAAGTGTGAAACCAGCCTTACCCTACACACCGGCCCGGCCGTGAGCACCACTTATGACGGTGCGCCGTGCGCGCCAAAATCCGAAAAGTTCGATTTTGGCGCGCACGGCGCACCGTCAAAAGTGCGCAGCGCAGGTCAAAGCGCAACTAGCGAACGGCCTGCGCACGATCGGCGCACCCTATGCTAAAGATAGGGTGCGCCGATCGCAGGCGCCGCTGTGCGCTAGGAGGCGGCGCTACAAGGAAGGGGCGGGCACGCCGGGCAGAGAGCCGGCTCGGGGGCGGAGCTACCCCCGGCCGTGCGCGCGCTGAAAATGCGCTAATGTGAAACCGGCCTAATACTGACAAACCCAGTATAATACAGACACTCTCCCATGTAATATCACACGTGTAAGACAGGCACTCACCCCGTGTAATATCACGCGTGTAAGACAGGCACTCACCCCGTGTAATATCACACGTGTAAGACAGGCACTCACCCCGTGTAATATCACACGTGTAAGACAGGCACTCACCCCGTGTAATATCACACGTGTAAGACAGGCACTCACCCCGTGTAATATCACACGTGTAAGACAGGCACTCACCCCGTGTAATATCACACGTGTAAGACAGGCACTCACCCCGTGTAATATCACACGTGTAAGACAGGCACTCACCCCGTGTAATATCACACGTGTAAGACAGGCACTCACCCCGTGTAATATCACACGTGTAAGACAGGCACTCACCCCGTGTAATATCACACGTGTTATACAAGAAGTATCAGTTCTTTTTGCGGAGAATGACATGCTAAGCATGTCGAGATGAGGAGACTTAAAGCCGCAATGCTCCTCTGGGAAATATGCCAATTATGCAAATTGTCTCTTCAGAGAGGAAGAGGACTAGAACTCTAGTGCCACCTATTGGAAGTCACAGCCAAAACAGATCTCACACTTTGCACTGACGAGGGGCAGTACCCCGAAACACAGTGTCTGCAAATTGAGATTCTGGTTTTGGCTTTTATCCTAAGTCATGTAACAAGAGCTGTGGAGTCGGAGTCGTGGAGTCGGAGCTCATTTTGGTGGAGTCGGAATAAAATGGACCGACTCCGACTCCTAAAATATATAATAAATTGGGTACAGTAATTCAATGCAGAATATGCTGAATATTTTTTCATAGGAATTTGGGAAAGTTATGAAATGTCCTATAAATGGCCGTTCTATTCCTGATCTAAGGCTACATTCACACACAGCGTTTTTCCTGCGTTTTTTCGTATACGTTTTTCAGTTGCAAAAGCTGATCAGTTTTTTAAAAAACGGCATCACCTGAAAGGTTTTTGAGCTCATAGATAATGTTTTCAATAGCAAAAGCAGATTAGAAATCTGCTCTATCCATTTATCCATATCTGTATCCATATCTTATCTGTACCAAAAAGAATGAAAGCCGGGTAGCACACAGACTAACACTCCTTTTTTTAGCACCAGTCAGGTACACCTCATAGCTGCCCAAAAGGACGCCCAGGACAGGCATTGCTCGTCTTCAGTAACACATCAACATCAGCTGATAGTTGGAATAAATAGACTGCATTCACCACATCTTAAGGTGCAGGCTTTATTTTCAAGTGTAGGGGTGTGCAGTATGAGGTTCTGCAGCAGCTGAGGTGTGCAGTATGAGATTCTGCGGAACACTATGAGGTTCTGCCCCCCCCCCCCAGTTTTGATCCTGGCTAAAACCTTTTCTTATAGATATGGCGAACCCTCAGGTAACTCTAAATGAAGGTCAATGGACACAGGTGGCTGAATTGAAGGAATTGATTAATCACCCATTTACCGTGACTAAAAAATTACAAGCTGAGGATTTAACTCCTGGCATCTTCATAAGGGAGTGGAAGAACTTGCTATTTCGCCTGTCCCAAAGAGGAGGTTAAATCACAGATGGCATTTCTGCTTCAATGAAACGGAGAGAGACAGCTATTGGAAAATAAAAATTTTCTGGCAGCTGTTTATGTGGACCCAAGTCATCGTATATTGCTTGATGATCAACAGCTTACTAAAGGAAAAGAAGCTCTGACTGAGGTAGCAGTTAGGATGAGTGGGCTACAGGAGGACTGCCAGGCGCAAGAGGACTCGGGTCCAGACAGTGCTGCTGCTGCCATATCTTCATCCTCATCAGATGAGGAGTTTGACTTTGACAAGTATTTGGATGATATGGAGCCGGCAAAGCGTTGCTGCAAGGAAAAAGATTTCACTCCGTCTCCTATAGCAGCAGATTGACCAGATTTCAGCAAAATGTTTCACTTGCTCGCAAAGAAAAAGAAAATTCAACCGTTCATCAGAACTGACTGTGCACGAGGCAATTCCTTTATACCCGGAAATTGTTAGAGATGTTCCCATGTGGTTACGGCTTTGCCTCCAACCCAAGTTACTGTAGGGAGGTTGTTCTCTGGACTTAAAGTTATTAGGTCAGACGTGAGGTCATCTATGAAGGAGGATCTGATGGGGGCGATTCTATATCTTAGGACAAATTCATAGACTGCACAAATGTTATTTAGTAGGTTTTTGTAGAAAACAGTTTTTTGCCACTTACATAGTGTTATATATACTGTATATATATATGTAATCGATATTACACAGTGTATTACATATTTACAATTTATTAGTTTTTTGTGTTCTAAAGTTGTATTCCAATAAATATATATTCTGTTCTATCTAAATATCTTGATTATTGGATCATAGAAATGATTGAGTGTCTGATGTTCACATTGGACTACAATACGTTTTTCACTTAAATATAAGCAATATATGTGGGAGTCGGAGTCGTGGAGTCGGAGTGAGGGAAATTGAGGAGTCGGAGTCGTGGAGTCGGAGTGAGGGAAATTGAGGAGTCGGAGTCGCAGGTTTGGCTTACCGACTCCACAGCCCTGGTAACAAGGCTCGTTAAAGGGTCAACACTGACTTCTAGGATTGCTACTTTCAATAGGGGGCACTAGAGTTCCAGTCCTCTTCCTCTCTGAAGAGACAATTTGCATAATTAACGTGTTAATAGATACTCGTCCCATGTAATATCACACGTGTAATACCACACGTGTAATACAGACACTCCTCTGCGTAATATCACACCTGTAACACCCTTCACCCGCCCATAACCCCACAATATTTCACAAGCCGTGGTCTCTGGAATGGACCAATCAGGTGATTTCTGTCTGTGGCAGCCAGCCCCACGCTATAATATAAATATATAAGGCACAATGTACAGGAATGCTGGGTAATAACCAATATGGCGGTCAGAGTGTCAGGATCGGCAGCGGCTCGGTTTTCTGTTACCCAGGTGACAATAAGCAATGCACGTGTGACAGCCGGCAGCACCTGGACAGGCTGCATTACCCAGCAGCAGGAGCTGCACTCCATTAACCCCTTACTCGTTTTTTATTATCAAATAATTTAATATAAAAATGAAGGAACATCAGAAGAGATGAGAATATACAGCTATATACAGGGGTGTACAGATCCCGGGGGGCACCAGTCTCCAGTAACAGCGGACCACCACCTGTGGTTGCAGGTTACAGGGTCAGCCGGGAGTCAAAGGTCAGTGCTGCAATGTGGCGGGCAGCTGGAGGTAAGACCACTCGCTGGCACAAGAGCGGAGGTCATGGGACCATCATAGTCCTACAGTTCCTCCTCTATTATCGGTGGTCTCCTGGGCTTTATTATCGGTGGTCTCCTCCGTTCTATTATTGGTGGTCTCCTCCGCTCTATGACAGGCGGTCTCCTGGGCTTTATTATCGGTGGTCTCCTCCGCTCTATTATTGGTGGTCTCCTCCGCTCTATGACAGGCGGTCTCCTGGGCTTTATTATCGGTGGTCTCCTCCGTTCTATTATTGGTGGTCTCCTCCACTCTATGACAGGCGGTCTCCTGGGCTTTATTATCGGTGGTCTCCTCCGCTCTATGACAGGCGGTCTCCTGGGCTTTATTATCGGTGGTCTCCTCCACTCTATTATTGGTGGTCTCCTCCGCTTTATTATCGGTGGTTTCCTCCACTCTATTACAGGCGGTCTCCTCGGCTCTATTACAGGAGACCTCTTCTGCTTTATTACAGGCGGTCTCACAGGCTCCATTACAGGCATTTTCCCGGGCTTTATTACATGTGGTCTCCTCCGCTCTATTATACTGTAGGTGGTCTCCCGGGCTCTATTATCGGCGGTCTCCCAGGTCAGCTGTTGGAACGGCCCATTGTAAGCACAGGTTTCCAGTCTTGTGCCCAGCTGGACATGGCAGCCTCCAGCGTCAGCGGGCGGCACAGAGCGGGCCACCTGGCGGCATAGAGCGGGCCACCTGGGCCAGCGTCATGGTGGCTGTAGGTTCACAGTCATGGTAATGCACAATGTCCAATGATCAGATGCAGATTCTCAGTAGAACGGCGCTGAGCCCCCCGAGACCTTCTCAGCCGGGACAATCTGCTGGAGACTGGACAGGATCTTCTTCTGGTGCCCGGCCAGGGTGACCCCGATCCTCAGCAGGTCCCTGAGGGAAACAGAAGTCACATTTCATCAGTCCTCCCCCTGCCTCCATCATGGCTGCTGCGCTCTCCAGCGCCCCCCAACCAATATCACAGTCACGTACTCTGTGGTCATCTGTCGCACTCGGCTGAAGGTGGTGAAGCCGGCATTTCGGAATCCTTCTTCATATCTTCCCATTTTGATGGCATGGAGCCACTCGCCCACGGAGGAGAAGGAGGAGTAGTGGGGCGTGCGCTGGTCCAGGAGGGGCTGCGAGGATCTGGATGCAGAGAGACGGACAAGGCTGACGTTACACAATACAATCCCCCCATTATCTCCACTACGCCTAGAAACTTCCTGCGCTTCCTGCTGACCCTGGAACACTGACCTCCAGCCTGACCTGCAGAGCAGAACTCACTTCCTGTTCGGAACCGGTTAACTCCTGCCCTCCCATCACCCCATACCTCAGATCTCCTTAACGTGGCTGCCAAAAATGTCTGACTGCTTATCATTACACTTATGGAATTGTCCTCTCGCAATACTCTTGTCAACAGTCTCCTTAAACCCACTGCTCCCTGAAAAGATGCATTTCCGTCCTACACAGCAGCCCCTCTTACCCAGGCAGCTCGCGTGCCGTGATCTTCAGGCTGGCTGGGTTGCGGATGAGTTTGTCCAGCGCACTAACAATCTCAGTAAAGCGAGGACGGGCGGCTCGGTCGCGCTGCCAGCAGTCCAGCATGAGCTGGTGAAGAGCGGATGGACAATCCGGGGGAGCGGGCAGCCGGTAATCCTGCTCTATAGCATTGATGACCTGAGGGAATCAGATGGCACATTAGTCCCTACACTGGAGGTCCAGTCCCACCACCCACAGACACCAGCTCATGGACTCACATCTTGATTGGACATGTCCCAGTAAGGACGTTCTCCGAAGGACATGACCTCCCACATGACGATCCCGTAGCCCCAGACGTCACTGGATGAAGTAAACTTGCGGAAGGCAATGGCTTCTGGAGCCGTCCATCTGATTGGTATTTTACCACCCTGAGAAAAGCGTGAGCGTGAGAGGTGGAGAAAGCTCCATATTATGTTATGTCCCATCCCTCGCCCCAACCCCAAGTCCAGAATCTCCATAACCCCCATCATACAGAACACCCGTGTAGAGCCCAACCTCCCGAACCCCCGGCCTCTTCTCACCAGGCAGGACGTGTACGTTGGGTCAGTCGATCCCTCTTGCAAGAATCGGGACAATCCAAAATCTGACACTTTACAAACTAAGTTACTGTTCACCAAAATATTTCGTGCTGCCAGGTCTCGGTGAACATAATTCATCTCTGCCAGGTAGCGCATGCCCGAGGCGATCCCTCGTAGCATCCCCACTAGCTGGATCGGGGTAAACTGTCCATCATTTTGCTGCAAAAACACAAAAAGTTTTAGGGTTATCCTGTAATAGGCCCCATAGCTCCAACGTCCTCCGACAGACCGTCCTCCACCCATCCCAACCGTCTTCCGACAGACTCTCCATCACCAACCAGAACAGTCATCAGACAGACCGTCCACCACTCACTCCAACCGTACTCCAACAGAACCTTCGCTACTAACCCCAACTGTCCTCTGACAAGACCCTCCGCCACCCCAACCGTCCCCAGACATATTCCACTCTTACAACCCACCTCAACTGCTCCGACAGCACTTCCACCCACCCATAACACTCTCCGACAACCCCTCTCTCAACCCAACTACCCATAACAGACCCTCCTCCACTCATCCCAACCGTCCGACACTCACCCCGACAGTCTTACGACATATCCCTCGCTTACCACCCACCTCACCCGCTACGGCTCCACCCACTCCAACCACCCTCCGACAAACCCCTTTCTCTCAAAACAACTACCTTCTGACAGACCATCCTCCACCTTCCCTCCAACAAACCCCTCTCCCTCAACCCAACTTCCCTCCAACAAACCCTCCGCAACCCACCCCAACTGTCCTCAGACCCTCCGCCACCCACTCCAACTGTCCTCCGACATATCCCACTCTTACAACCCACCTCAACTGCTCCAACAGCCCCTCCACCCACCCTCTGACAAACCCCTCTCCGTCAACCAAACTTTCCTCAGACAGACCCTCCTGCACCTGTCCCAGCCCTTTTCCGACAGACCCTCTTTTACCAACCCCAACTGCCCTCTGCCCACCTAATCTCTGACATTTCCCACTCATACCATCTCCCCATCTAACAGACCTTTGGCAGACCCTCGACCATACCAACTTTACCCTGAACGACCCTCCACCACATCAATCGTCCTCTGACAGACACTCCTACATCTTGACCACCCTCAGACAGACCGTCCTCGACCACCGTCTGACAGTCCTCCTCAGACAGACCCTCCTTCGACCACCCAATCATTCACTGACAAACGCCACTCGTGACAACTGTCCTCCGAAAGACCCTTCTCCACCCACCTCAACCGCCATCTGACAGGACCCACTTTCACTCACCCAACCAACCTCAGATAGTCTGCGCTCCATCTACCCCAAGCATCCTCAGACAGCTTAAGCTTAAACTTCCCAATTGTCTTCTGACAGACCCCTCTCCCACAACCCAACAGTTCTCTGACAGGCCCTTCACTCACCCTTAGAAAGGAGTCCAGGGCACCATTTTCCATGTACTCAGTGATAATCATGACAGGACAGTTATTGGTGATGACTCCTTCTAGGTGGATGATGTTGGGATGCTGGAACTGTCCCATGATACTGGCCTCGCTCAGAAACTCCCGACGTTGGCGCTCGGTGTAACCACCCTTTAGAGTCTTTATAGCCACATAATTTTCCTTCTTCCCAGGGACCTTTAGACGCCCCCGACAGACTTCTCCAAACTCCCCTGCAACAGACCCTCAGTCAGCGTGCAGCCCTTCTATGACATCCCTCAGTACAGATCTCCTCAAGCCTCCCACATCTACTCACCAGCACCAATCACCTCTTCAATCTTCACATAGGAGGCATCGATCTCTTTAGCAAATTCTCTCACAGCCTCATTGGGGTCTTCATAGGTGAACGGATCGATGTACAGTTTGGTGTCTGAAAAAGACCATGACCATTAATGGAGACTCGGGCAACGTTCGGACTCAGCCACAGAAATCCTTCGGGACACTTAACAGGATGGAGGGGACATTGAAGGGCTCCAAAGAGATACAAATAAGACGGCAGAGGACACATCAATATCACCAGAAGAACGAGCTGGAAGCCCTGAAGGAAGAGACCTCCATGCCCAACGGAGACTTACTGTGTCCAATGAGGTACTGGCCGGGCTTGTCCGAGTACTCCGGCTCCTTGCTGCTTCCGTGCTTCCTGTAGAGAGAGGGAACTATGAAGGCCGCGTAATCATCACAGAGCCACGCCGAGCGGACATAATACGACCACACCCCGTAATCATCACAGGGCCACGCCGAGTAACTCTAAGTATACATAATATGACCACACCCGGTAATCATCACAGGGCCACGCCGAGTAACGCCAAGCGTACATAATACGACCACACCCCGTAATCATCACAGGGTCACGCCAAGAGTACATAATATGACCACAGGGCCACGCTGAGTAACGCTAAGTGTACATAATATGACCACACATGGTAATCATCACAGGGCCACGCTGAGTAATGCTAAGTGTACATAATATGATCACACCCCGTAATCACAGGGCCACGACGAGTAACGCTAAGTGTACATAATATGACCACACCATGTAATCATCACAGGGCCACGACAAGTAACGCTAAGTGTACATAATATGACCCCACTGTGTAATCACAGGGCCACGCTGAGTAACGCTAAGTCTACATAATAGGACCACAGCATGTAATCATCACAGGGCCACGCCGAGTAACGCTAAGTGTAGATAATATGACCCCACCGTGTAATCACAGGGCCACGCTGAGTAACGCTAAGTGTACATCATAGGACCACACCCCGTAATCATCACAGGGCCACGCTGAGTAACGTTAAGTGTACATAATAGGACCACATCCCGTAATCATCACAGGGCCATGACGAGTAACGCTAAGTGTACATAATACGACCACACCCCGTAATCACAGGGCCATGACGAGTAACGCTAAGTGTACATAATATAACCACACCCCGTAATCATCACAGGGTCACTCCGAGTAACGCTAAGTGTACATAATACGACCACACCGTGTAATCATCACAGGGCCACGCTGAGTAACGCTAAGTGTACATAATAGGACCACACCGTGTAATCACAGGGCCACGCCGAGTAACACTAAGTGTACATTATATGACCACACCCCGTAATCATCACAGGGCCACACCGAGTAACGCTAAGTGTACATAATATAACCACACCCCGTAATCATCATAGGGCCACGCCGAGTAACGCTAAGTGTACATAATATAACCACACCCCGTAATCATCATAGGGCCACGCCGAGTAACACTAAGTACATAATAGGACCACACCCCGTAATCATCACAGGGCCACGCCGAGTAACGCTAAGTGTACATAATATGACCACACCCCGTAATCATCACAGGGCCACGCCGAGTAACGCTAAGTGTACATAATATGACCACACCATGTAATCACAGGGCCACGCCGAGTAACACTAAGTGTACATAATACGACCACACCCCGTAATCATCACAGGGCCACGCCGAGTAACGCTAAGTGTACATAATAGGACCACACCCCGTAATCATCACAAGGCCACGCCGAGTAACGCTAAGTATATATAATATGACCACACCCCGTAATCATCACAGGGACACGCCGAGGAACGCTAAGTGTACATAATACGACCACACCCCGTAATCATCACAGGGCCACGCCGAGTAACGCTAAGTGTACATAATATGACCACACCATGTAATCACAGGGCCACGCCGAGTAACACTAAGTTTACATAATAGGACCACACCGTGTAATCATCACAGGGCCACGCCGAGTAACGCTAAGTGTACATAATATGACCACACCCCGTAATCATCACAGGGCCACGCTGAGTAACGCTAATTATACATAATATGACCACACCCCGTAATCATCACAGGGCCACGCCGAGGAACGCTAAGTGTACATAATACGACCACACCCCGTAATCATCACAGGGCCACGCCGAGTAACGCTAAGTGTACATAATAGGACCACACCCCGTAATCATCACAGGGCCAAGCCGAGTAACACTAAGTGTACATAATAGGACCACACCGTGTAATCACAGGGCCACGCCGAGTAACACTAAGTGTACATAATAGGACCACACCCCGTAATCATCACAGGGCCACGCCGAGTAACGCTAAGTGTACATAATAGGACCACACCATGTAATCATCACAGGGCCACGCCGAGTAACGCTAAGTGTACATAATATGACCACACCATGTAATCACAGGGCCACGCCGAGTAACACTAAGTGTACATAATACGACCACACCCCGTAATCATCACAGGGCCACGCCGAGTAACACTAAGTGTACATAATAGGACCACATCCCGTAATCATCACAGGGCCACGCTGAGTAACGCTAAGTGTACATAATAGGACCACACCCCGTAATCATCACAAGGCCACGCCGAGTAACGCTAAGTATATATAATATGACCACACCCCGTAATCATCACAGGGACACGCCGAGGAACGCTAAGTGTACATAATACGACCACACCCCGTAATCATCACAGGGCCACGCCGAGTAACGCTAAGTGTACATAATATGACCACACCATGTAATCACAGGGCCACGCCGAGTAACACTAAGTTTACATAATAGGACCACACCGTGTAATCATCACAGGGCCACGCCGAGTAACGCTAAGTGTACATAATATGACCACACCCCGTAATCATCACAGGGCCACGCTGAGTAACGCTAATTATACATAATATGACCACACCCCGTAATCATCACAGGGCCACGCCGAGGAACGCTAAGTGTACATAATACGACCACACCCCGTAATCATCACAGGGCCACGCCGAGTAACACTAAGTGTACATAATAGGACCACACCCCGTAATCATCACAGGGCCAAGCCGAGTAACACTAAGTGTACATAATAGGACCACACCGTGTAATCACAGGGCCACGCCGAGTAACACTAAGTGTACATAATAGGACCACACCCCGTAATCATCACAGGGCCACGCCGAGTAACGCTAAGTGTACATAATAGGACCACACCATGTAACCATCACAGGGCCACGCTGAGTAACGCTAAGTGTACATAATAGGACCACATCCCGTAATCATCACAGGGCCATGACGAGTAACGCTAAGTGTACATAATATAACCACACCCCGTAATCATCACAGGGCCACGCCGAGTAACGCTAAGTGTACATAATAGGACCACACCATGTAATCATCACAGGGCCACGCCGAGTAACGCTAAGTGTACATAATAGGACCACACCATGTAACCATCACAGGGCCACGCCGAGTAACGCTAAGTTTACATAATAGGACCACACAGTGTAATCATCACAGGGCCACGCTGAGTAACACTAAGTGTACATAATATAACCACACCCCGTAATCATCACAGGGTCACTCCGAGTAACGCTAAGTGTACATAATACGACCACACCGTGTAATCATCACAGGGCCACGCTGAGTAACGCTAAGTGTACATAATAGGACCACACAGTGTAATCACAGGGCCACGCCGAGTAACACTAAGTGTACATAATAGGACCACACCCCGTAATCATCACAGGGCCACGCCGAGTAACGCTAAGTGTACATAATAGGACAACACCCCGTAATCATCACAGGGCCAAGCCGAGTAACGCTAAGTGTACATAATAGGACAACACCCCGTAATCATCACAGGGTCACTCCGAGTAACGCTAAGTGTACATAATAGGACAACACCCCGTAATCATCACAGGGCCAAGCCGAGTAACGCTAAGTGTACATAATAGGACAACACCCCGTAATCATCACAGGGTCACTCCGAGTAACACTAAGTGTACATAATAGGACCACACCCCGTAATCATCACAGGGCCACGCCGAGTAACGCTAAGTGTACATAATAGGACAACACCCCGTAATCATCACAGGGCCACGCCGAGTAACACTAAGTGTACATAATAGGACAACACCCCGTAATCATCACAGGGTCACTCCGAGTAACGCTAAGTGTACATAATAGGACAACACCCCGTAATCATCACAGGGCCAAGCCGAGTAACGCTAAGTGTACATAATAGGACAACACCCCGTAATCATCACAGGGTCACTCCGAGTAACACTAAGTGTACATAATAGGACCACACCGTGTAATCATCACAGGGCCACTCTGAGTAACGCTAAGTGTACATAATATAACCACACCCCGTAATCATCACGGGGCCACGCCGAGTAACGCTAAGTGTACATAATAGGACAACACCCCGTGATCATCACGGGGCCATGCCGAGTAACGCTAAGTGTACTTAATATAACCACACCCAGCAATCATCACAGGGCCACGCCGAGTAACGCTAAGTGTACATAATACGACCACACCCCGTGATCATCACGGTGCCACGCCGAGTAACACTAAGTGTACATAATAGGACCACACCGTGTAATCACAGGGCCACGCCGAGTAACACTAAGTGTACATAATACGACCACACCCCGTAATCATCACAGGGTCACTCCGAGTAACGCTAAGTGTACATAATACGACCACACCCCGTAATCATCACAGGGACACGACGAGTAACGCAAAGTGTACATAATAGGACCACACCGTGTAATCACAGGGCCACGCCGAGTAACACTAAGTGTACATAATAGGACCACGCCGAGTAACACTAAGTGTACATAATACGGCCACACCCCGTAATCATCACAGGGCCACGCCGAGTAACACTAAGTGTACATAATATGACCACACCCCGTAATCATCACAGGGCCACGCCGAGTAACACTAAGTGTACATAATAGGACCACACCGTGTAATCACAGGGCCACGCCGAGTAACGCTAAGTGTACATAATACGACCACACCCTGTAATCACAGGGACACGCCGAGTAACACTAAGTGTACATAATACGACCACACCCCGTAATCATCACAGGGCCACGCTGAGTAACGCTAAGTGTACATAATAGGACCACACCCTGTAATCATCACAGGGACACGCCGAGTAACACTAAGTGTACATAATACGACCACACCCCGTAATCATCACAGGGCCACGCCGAGTAACGCTAAGTGTACATAATATGACCACACCGTGTAATCACAGGGCAACACCCCGTAATCATCACAGGGCCACGCCGAGTAACGCTAAGTGTACATAATACGACCACACCCCGTAATCATCACAAGGCCACGCCGAGTAACACTAAGTGTACATAATAGGACAACACCCCGTGATCATCACGGGGCCACGCCGAGTAACGCTAAGTGTACATAATATAACCACACCCCGCAATCATCACAGGGCCACGCCGAGTAACACTAAGTGTACATAATAGGACCACACCGTGTAATCACAGGGCCACGCCGAGTAACACTAAGTGTACATAATACGACCACACCCCGTAATCATCACAGGGTCACTCCGAGTAACACTAAGTGTACATAATACGACCACACCCCGTAATCATCACAGGGACACGACGAGTAACGCAAAGTGTACATAATTGGACCACACCGTGTAATCATCACAGGGACACGACGAGTAACGCTAAGTGTACATAATAGGACCACACCGTGTAATCACAGGGCCACGCCGAGTAACACTAAGTGTACATAATACGACCACACCCCGTAATCATCACAGGGCCACGCCGAGTAACACTAAGTGTAAATAATAGGACCACACCGTGTAATCATCACAGGGCCACGCCGAGTAACGCTAAGTGTACATAATAGGACCACACCGTGTAATCACAGGGCCACGCCGAGTAACACTAAGTGTACATAAAACGACCACACCCCGTAATCATCACAGGGCCACGCCGAGTAACACTAAGTGTACATAATAGGACCACACCGTGTAATCATCACAGGGCCACGCCGAGTAACGCTAAGTGTACATAATAGGACCACACCGTGTAATCACAGGGCCACGCCGAGTAACACTAAGTGTACATAATACGGCCACACCCCGTAATCATCACAGGGCCACGCCGAGTAACACTAAGTGTACATAATATGACCACACCCCGTAATCATCACAGGGCCACGCCGAGTAACACTAAGTGTACATAATAGGACCACACCGTGTAGTCACAAGGCCACGCCGAGTAACACTAAGTGTACATAATAGGACCACACCGTGTAATCACAGGGCCACGCCGAGTAACGCTAAGTGTACATAATACGACCACACCCCGTAATCATCACAGGGCCACGCTGAGTAACGCTAAGTGTACATTATAGGACCACACCCTGTAATCATCACAGGGCCACGCTGAGTAACGCTAAGTGTACATAATACGACCACACCCCGTAATCATCACAGGGCCACGCCGAGTAACACTAAGTGTACATAATACGACCACACCCCGTAATCATCACAGGGCCACGCTGAGTAACGCTAAGTGTACATAATACGACCACACCCCGTAATCATCACAGGGCCACGCTGAGTAACACTAAGTGAACATAATACGACCACACCCCGTAATCATCACAGGGCCACGCCGAGTAACACTAAGTGTACATAATATAACCACACCCCGTAATCACAGGGCCACGCCGAGTAACGCTAAGTGTACATAATATGACCACACCGTGTAATCACAGGGCCACACCCCGTAATCATCACAGGGCCACGCCGAGTAACGCTAAGTGTACATAATACGACCACACCCCGTAATCATCACAGGGCCACGCCGAGTAACACTAAGTGTACATAATATAACCACACCCCGTAATCACAGGGCCACGCCGAGTAACGCTAAGTGTACATAATATGACCACACCGTGTAATCACAGGGCCACGCCGAGTAACGCTAAGTGTACATAATAGGACCACACCGTGTAATCATCACAGGGCCACGCTGAGTAACGCTAAGTGTACATAATACGACCACACCCCGTAATCATCACAGGGCCACGCTGAGTAACGCTAAGTGTACATAATACGACCACACCCCGTAATCATCACAGGGCCACGCTGAGTAACGCTAAGTGTACATAATACGACCACACCCCGTAATCATCACAGGGCCACGCCGAGTAACACTAAGTGTACATAATATAACCACACCCCGTAATCACAGGGCCACGCCGAGTAACGCTAAGTGTACATAATATGACCACACCGTGTAATCACAGGGCCACGCCGAGTAACGCTAAGTGTACATAATAGGACCACACCGTGTAATCATCACAGGGCCACGCTGAGTAACGCTAAGTGTACATAATACGACCACACCCCGTAATCATCACAGGGCCACGCTGAGTAACGCTAAGTGTACATAATACGACCACACCCCGTAATCATCACAGGGCCACGCTGAGTAACGCTAAGTGTACATAATACGACCACACCCCGTAATCATCACAGGGCCACGCCGAGTAACGTTAAGTGTACATAATAGGACCACACCGTGTAATCACAGGGCCACGCCGAGTAACGCTAAGTGTACATAATAGGACCACACCGTGAAATCATCACAGGGCCACGCTGAGTAACGCTAAGTGTACATAATACGACCACACCCCGTAATCATCACAGGGCCACGCTGAGTAACGCTAAGTGTACATAATATGACCACACCCCGTAATCATCACAGGGCCACGCCGAGTAACGCTAAGTGTACATAATAGGACCACACCGTGTAATCATCACAGGGTCACTCCGAGTAACGCTAAGTGTACATAATAGGACCACACCCCGTAATCACAGGGCCACGCTGAGTAACGCTAAGTGTACATAATATGACCACACCCCGTAATCATCACAGGGCCACGCCGAGTAACGCTAAGTGTACATAATAGGACCACACCCCGTAATCATCACAGGGTCACTCCGAGTAACGCTAAGTGTACATAATAGGACCACACCCCGTAATCATCACAGGGCCACACCGAGTAACGCTAAGTGTACATAATATAACCACACCCCGTAATCATCACAGGGTCACTCCGAGTAACGCTAAGTGTACATAATACGACCACACCCCGTAATCATCACAGGGCCACGCTGAGTAACGCTAAGTGTACATAATAGGACCACACTGTGTAATCATCGCAGGGCCACGCCGAGTAATGCTAAGTGTACATAATACGACCACACCGTGTAATCACAGGGCCACGACGAGTAACGCTAAGTGTACATAATACGACCACACCCCGTAATCATCACAGGGCCACGCTGAGTAACGCTAAGTGTACATAATACGACCACACCCCGTAATCATCACAGGGCCACGCTGAGTAACGCTAAGTGTACATAATAGGACCACACCGTGTAATCATCACAGGGCCACGACGAGTAACGCTAAGTGTACATAATATGACCACACCGTGTAATCACAGGGCCACGCCGAGTAACGCTAAGTGTACATAATATGACCACACCGTGTAATCATCATGGGGCCACGCCGAGTAACGCTAAGTTTACATAATATAACCACACCCCGTAATCATCACAGGGTCACTCCGAGTAACGCTAAGTGTACATAATACGACCACACCCCGTAATCATCACAGGGCCACGCTGAGTAACGCTAAGTGTACATAATAGGACCACACCGTGTAATCATCACAGGGCCACGACGAGTAACGCTAAGTGTACATAATATGACCACACCGTGTAATCACAGGGCCACGCCGAGTAACGCTAAGTGTACATAATATGACCACACCGTGTAATCATCATGGGGCCACGCCGAGTAACGCTAAGTTTACATAATATAACCACACCCCGTAATCATCACAGGGTCACTCCGAGTAACGCTAAGTGTACATAATACGACCACACCCCGTAATCATCACAGGGCCACGCTGAGTAACGCTAAGTGTACATAATAGGACCACACCGTGAAATCATCACAGGGCCACGCTGAGTAACGCTAAGTGTACATAATATGACCACACCATGTAATCATCACAGGGCCACGACGAGTAACGCTAAGTGTACATAATACGACCACACCCCGTAATCATCACAGGGCCACGCTGAGTAACGCTAAGTGTACATAATAGGACCACACCGTGAAATCATCACAGGGCCACGCTGAGTAACGCTAAGTGTACATAATACGACCACACCCCGTAATCATCACAGGGCCACGCTGAGTAACGCTAAGTGTACATAATAGGACCACACCATGTAATCATCACAAGGCCACGCCGAGTAACGCTAAGTGTACATAATATGACCACACCCCGTAAATCACAGGGTCACTCCGAGTAACGCTAAGTGTACATAATATGACCACACCATGTAATCATCACAGGGCCACGACGAGTAACGCTAAGTGTACATAATATGACCACACCCCGTAAATCACAGGGCCACGCCGAGTAACGCTAAGTGTACATAATATGACCACACCATGTAATCATCACAGGGCCACGCCGAGTAACGCTAAGTGTACATAATATAACCACACCCCGTAATCATCACAGGGTCACTCCGAGTAACGCTAAGTGTACATAATACGACCACACCCCGTAATCATCACAGGGCCACGCTGAGTAACGCTAAGTGTACATAATAGGACCACACTGTGTAATCATCGCAGGGCCACGCCGAGTAACGCTAAGTGTACATAATACGACCACACCGTGTAATCACAGGGCCATGACGAGTAACGCTAAGTGTACATAATACGACCACACCCCGTAATCATCACAGGGCCACGCTGAGTAACGCTAAGTGTACATAATAGGACCACACCGTGTAATCATCACAGGGCCACGCTGAGTAACGCTAAGTGTACATAATATGACCACACCCCGTAATCATCACAGGGCCACGCTGAGTAACGCTAAGTGTACATAATATGACCACACCCCGTAATCATCACAGGGCCACGCTGAGTAACGCTAAGTGTACATAATACGACCACACCGTGTAATCACAGGGCCATGACGAGTAACGCTAAGTGTACATAATACGACCACACCCCGTAATCATCACAGGGCCACGCTGAGTAACGCTAAGTGTACATAATAGGACCACACCGTGTAATCATCACAGGGCCACGCTGAGTAACGCTAAGTGTACATAATAGGACCACACCGTGTAATCATCACAGGGCCACGCTGAATAACGCTAAGTGTACATAATATGACCACACCGTGTAATCATCACAGGGCCACGCTGAATAACGCTAAGTGTACATAATATGACCACACCCCGTAATCATCACAGGGCCACGCTGAGTAACGCTAAGTGTACATAATATGACCACACCATGTAATCATCACAGGGCCACGCCGAGTAACGCTAAGTGTACATAATATGACCACACCCCATAATCATCACAGGGTCACTCCGAGTAACGCTAAGTGTACATAATACGACCACACTGTGTAATCATCACAGGGCCACGCCGAGTAACGCTAAGTGTACATAATACGACCACACCGTGTAATCATCGCAGGGCCACGCCGAGTAACGCTAAGTGTACATAATATGACCACACTGTGTAATCATCGCAGGGCCACGCTGAGTAACGCTAAGTGTACATAATATGATCAGCTGACTGACGGGCCGGAGCTGACAACCTCTGGCATTCCATGCGCAGGTTGGCTGTCAGCAGGAATTCGGGGATGTTCCTAGTCACGTACCTCACACACACCACGGCAATGATGACGACAATGACAATCAGGACAGCGCCTACCCCCACCGTCCCGGCAATGAGCTCCACCTGCGGCTGGGCCTTTTCTGGGTCTGGAAGAAGAAATGCCCCTATAAGTATACGGGAAGGTTACTGGGGTCTGCACAGGCCATGTATCATGAATACTTTGCGGACAGCTGCCCCCAACTTACCCAATGGCAGCGTCTGGAACACACTTTCTCCGCTGAACGCCCCGTATCCGGCCTCCGTCCTGGCCCGCACCTGCACAGTGTACACGGTCCCCGAGCGCAGTCCCGGCAGCTTGGCCTCATTACTGGTGGTCTTCAGGAACATGATGAGCGGCTTCTCCTGATCCTATGCAGGGAACCTCAGTTACTGTGGCTCCGCGCCTCGTCTGCGCGGCAGAGACCCCCACCAGTGCCCACCTCACCTTTTCATAGTATTTGACCTCGTAATCCAGAATGTTACCCCTGTGTGGAGACTGTGGGGGCGCTGCTGGGCTCCACCTCAAGGACAAGGAGGACGCCGAGGCGGCCATCTGCTGGATACCAGTCACCGCGTGAGGGACTGCAGGACGGAGAATGAAGGGGTTAACCCCTCGTTCTAGAAAGGCCTGGATACACAAATGCCGCAGTATTAGGACTCACGGTCACGGTCGATGGTGACGTTCAGCTCCTCGCCCATCGCTGCTGCACCATTACGTTCCGACACGCCATTCAACGCCAGGACCCGGAAGTTGTAGATGACTTGTGGGCGGAGGCCGGACACTCGCAGTTTACGTTCTGTCAGCTTTTGGGGTCTCGGTGTGAAGGAGAGGCGGCTGCAGGACACCCAGCCCCCGCCCGCAGCGTACTCCCAACACTGCACCTCATAGTACAGGTCCAAGCGTCCCCCAGAATCAAGGGGCTCGCTCCAATCCAGATCGAGGGCCGATCCGTTCACACTGGAGACAATGCTGCGAGGAGAAGATGGAGGCTCTGCGGGAGAGAAATAACGGATCATCCCTGTGTGGGTCCACGCTGCCGCGGAGTGAGGGTCTCCGAACACCAGGGTACTTACTGGTGCAGGTCGCAGTCACGGGGTCCCCGGGGGCACGAAAATACCCCGCCTTACAGATGCACACCGTTGCGCCGGCAGTGGTCGAGAGGCTGTTCTGAGGACACATCTGGCAGGATAACTCGCCAACATTCGGCTTAAAATATCCAGGCAGGCATACTACACAGAGAAAGAGTGCAAGCTCCTCAGTCAAGGACAGGTCATGTCTCACTACAAGGATAATACAAGATCAGAAACAGCGCCACTCGTGTCTACAGCCTGCTTCTGGTACTGCAACTCACTGCACACCTCAATAAGAGAGTACCGCTCACTGGTGCGATACCGCTGAAAGGGGTAAGCGGTCGTGGTCTCTTTGATTCTGCGGATGGAGAAGGGGTAAGCGGTCGTGGTTTCTTTGATTCTGCGGATGGAGAAGGGGTAAGCGGTCGTGGTCTCTTTGATTCTGCAGATGGAGAAGGGGTAAGCGGGGGCGGTCTCTCCGATTCTGCGGATGGAGAAGGGGTAAGCGGGGGCGGTCTCTTTGATTCTGCAGATGGAGAAGGGGTAAGCGGGGGCGGTCTCTCCGATTCTGCGGATGGAGAAGGGGTAAGCGGGGGCGGTCTCTTTGATTCTGCGGATGGAGAAGGGGTAAGCGGGGGCGGTCTCTCCGATTCTGCGGATGGAGAAGGGGTAAGCGGGGGCGGTCTCTCCGATTCTGCGGATGGAGAAGGGGTAAGCGGGGGCGGTCTCTCCGATTCTGCGGATGGAGAAGGGGTAAGCGGGGGCGGTCTCTCCGATTCTGCGGATGGAGAAGGGGTAAGCGGGGGCGGTCTCTCCGATTCTGCGGATGGAGAAGGGGTAAGCTGGGGTGGTCTCTCCGATTCTGCGGATGGAGAAGGGGAAAGCGGGGGTGGTCTCTCCCATTCTGCGGATGGAGAAGGGGTAAGCGGTGGTGGTCTCTCCCATTCTGCGGATGGAGAAGGGGAAAGCGGGGGTGGTCTCTCCCATTCTGCGGATGGAGAAGGGGAAAGCGGGGGTGGTCTCTCCCATTCTGCGGATGGAGAAGGGGGAAGCGGCGGTGGTCTCTCCCATTCTGCGGATGGAGAAGGGGAAAGCGGTGGTGGTCTCTCCCATTCTGCGATTGGAGAAGGGGAAAGCGGGGGTGGTCTCTCCGATTCTGCGGATGGAGAAGGGGTAAGCGGGGGTGGTCTCTCCGATTCTGCGGATGGAGAAGGGGTAAGCGGGGGTGGTCTCGGATTATGCAGAGAAAGAAGGGTTAAGCGAGCGGTAAACTCTCTGAATCTGGAGCAGTGGTCTCTGATTCTGCAGAAGGAGGGTGGTTAAGCAAATGGTGGTCTCTCTGGTACTGGTGGAGGGAGAAAGATTAAGCGAGCGTTGGTCTAATTTATACTGGTAGAGGAAGAAGTGTTAAGCCAGCAGGTGGCACTTTGTACAGCTGAAGAGCTAAGGGGTAAGCGAGTGCTAGTCTCTCTGATACTGGTGGAAGGAGGGTTAAGTGAGCGGTAGTCTCTCTGATACTGGTGGAAGAAGGGTTAAGTGAGCGGTGGTTTTTCTGATACTGGTGGAAGGGTTAAATGAGTGGTGGTCTCTGATACTGGCGGAAGGATAAGTGAGCGGTGGTCTCTCTGATACTGGTGGAAGAAGGGTTAAATGAGTGGTGGTCTCTGATACTGGTGAAAGAAGGGTTAAGCGAGAGGTGGTCTCTCTGATACTGGAGGAAGAAGGGTTAATCGAGCAGTGATTTCTCCGATTCTGTAGAGGGAGAGGGGTTAAGTGAGCAGCGGTCTCTCTGATACTGGTGGAAGAAGGGTTAAGCGAGCGGTGGTCTCGGATACTGGTGGAAGAAGGGTTAAGCGAGCGGTGGTCTCTGATACTGGTGGAAGAAGGGTTAAGCGAGCGGTGTTCTGATACTGGTGGAAGAAGGGTTAAGCGAGCAGTGGTCTGATACTGGTGGAAGAAGAGTTAAGCGAGCAGTGGTCTGATACTGGTGGAAGAAGAGTTAAGCGAGCAGTGGTCTGATACTGGTGGAAGAAGGGTTAAGCGAGCAGTGGTCTCTGATACTGGTGGAAGAAGGGTTAAGCGAGCAGTGGTCTCTGATACTGGTGGAAGAAGGGTTAAGCGAGCAGTGGTCTCTGATACTGGTGGAAGAAGGGTTAAGCGAGCAGTGGTCTCTGATACTGGTGGAAGAAGGGTTAAGCGAGCAGTGGTCTCTGATACTGGTGGAAGAAGGGTTAAGCGAGCAGTGGTCTCTGATACTGGTGGAAGAAGGGTTAAGCGAGCAGTGGTCTCTGATACTGGTGGAAGAAGGGTTAAGCGAGCAGTGGTCTCTGATACTGGTGGAAGAAGGGTTAAGCGAGCAGTGGTCTCTGATACTGGTGGAAGAAGGGTTAAGCGAGCAGTGGTCTCTCTGATACTGGTGGAAGGGTTAAGCAAGCAGTGGTCTGATACTGGTGGAAGAAGGGTTAAGCAAGCAGTGGTCTCTGATACTGGTGGAAGAAGGGTTAAGCGAGCAGTGGTCTCTCTGATACTGGTGGAAGAAGGGTTAAGTGAGGAGTGGTCTCTGATACTGGTGGAAGAAGGGTTAAGCGAGCAGTGGTCTCTCTGATACTGGTGGAAGGGTTAAGCAAGCAGTGGTCTGATACTGGTGGAAGAAGGGTTAAGCGAGCAGTGGTCTCTGATACTGGTGGAAGAAGGGTTAAGCGAGCAGTGGTCTCTCTGATACTGCGGATGGAGAAGGGGTAAGCGGTGGTGGTCTCTCCGATTCTGCGGATGGAGAAGGGGTAAGCGGTGGTGGTCTCTCCCATTCTGCGGATGGAGAAGGGAGAAGGGGTAAGCGGTGGTGGTCTCTCCCATTCTGCGGATGGAGAAGGGGTAAGCGGTGGTGGTCTCTCCCATTCTGCGGATGGAGAAGGGGTAAGCGGTGGTGGTCTCTCCCATTCTGCGGATGGAGAAGGGTTAAGCGAGCAGTGGTCTGATACTGGTGGAAGAAGGGTTAAGCAAGCAGTGGTCTCTGATACTGGTGGAAGAAGGGTTAAGCGAGCAGTGGTCTCTCTGATACTGGTGGAAGGGTTAAGTGAGCGGTGGTCTCTCTGATACTGGTGGAAGGGTTAAGTGAGCGGTGGTCTCTCTGATACTGGTGGAAGTAGGGTTAAGCGAGCAGTGGTCTCTCTGATACTGGTGGAAGGGTTAAGCGAGCAGTGGTCTCTCTGATACTGGTGGAAGTAGGGTTAAGCGAGCAGTGGTCTCTCTGATACTGGTGGAAGAAGGGTTAAGCGAGCAGTGGTCTCTCTGATACTGGTGGAAGGGTTAAGTGAGCGGTGGTCTCTCTGATACTGGTGGAAGAAGGGTTAAGCGAGCAGTGGTCTCTCTGATACTGGTGGAAGAAGGGTTAAGCGAGCAGTGGTCTCTGATACTGGTGGAAGAAGGGTTAAGCGAGCAGTGGTCTCTCTGATACTGGTGGAAGAAGGGTTAAGCGAGCAGTGGTCTCTCTGATACTGGTGGAAGAAGGGTTAAGCGAGCAGTGGTCTCTCTGATACTGGTGGAAGAAGGGTTAAGCGAGCTGTGTTTTCTCCGATTCTGTAGAGGGAGAGGGGTTAAGCAAGCGAACAGTTGTCTCAGGTTAGGAATAATTGCAGCCCCCTCCATACTTCCTGCTCGCTCCCCCTCCTCACATACCTGACATTCCAGGCCCCTTTTGTCTGTGACACCTCAGGAGCGTTGACAGTGCCCACCCTTCCCCCTCCAGTCGTACAAACCGGGCACCAGAGCATTATTGTGGCCTCTGTACCCACATACATGGAGATTAGGGCCTCATTGTAGGGGAGTCCCCTGTATACCATACGGGTGCCACGTGACGTTCGCTCTGCTCCTTTTTACCTGTGCACTTGGTACGACCATCTTTCTCTTCCCTTCCGGCCTCACAGACGCACTCGCCCGCTGCCGGTTTGGCCCATTCTCCATCCTCTCGACAATACATAATGGGCCGTCTTCCAAGGGAGCCCTCCGCTCCTTCCACGCAGCTGCCCTCTGCTGGCACCACTAGTCCTGCGGGCACCGTCTCTGGGAAACTGGCCAAGGAGGCCACCACTGCCGGGCACTTGCGATAGAACACCCGGACGGCGAGCACCGCCATGCAAGCCCCCTGATCCAAGAACGCCAAATAGAAACCGTTCTCCTTCAGAGGACCAAGACGTAAGGTCTTGATGTTGGAGCGCATGGGGGCTCCCTTCACTCGCCCGGTTTGCCGTGCCAGAGTGTCCGCTGCCACAGTGTCCACTTTGATCCAGGGATTTTCCATCCATTTTGGGAAATGGTCATCAGCGATGTCAGAGTTGGCTGGGTAGTAGTAGAGATTAAAGGTCTCCTTACAGGAGCGTCCCGCTCTGGCGATGGAGGCACACTCCATCATGGTGAACGTGATCTCGATGTAAACGTGGTGGGCAGGGCCTCGAGGGATGAAGCCAGTGCGCAGCCAGTTGTTTTGATCTGGAAGATGCGAGTTGCAGATCTCATAGGTGCGGACGGGCATGTTCTCCTCATCTATGCCTGACGACTCATCCCACTGCAAGAGAAAGACGATGTAACCATGAAAGTAGAGGAAATAAGAGCTGTGAAGACTACGGTGATTCAGAAGACGGGAGCGGAGCCCAAGACGGGAGCGGAGCCCAAGACGGGAGCAGAGCCCAAGACGGGAGCAGAGCCCAAGACGGGAGCGGAGCGGAGCTCAAGACGAAAGCGGAGCGGGAGCGGAGCCCAAGACGGGAGCGGAGCGGGAGCGGAGCCCAAGACGGGAGCGGAGCGGGAGCGGAGCCCAAGACGGGAGCGGAGCGGGAGCGGAGCCCAAGACGGGAGCGGAGCGGGAGCGGAGCCCAAGACGGGAGCGGAGCGGGAGCGGAGCCCAAGACGGGAGCGGAGCGGGAGCGGAGCCCAAGACGGGAGCGGAGCGGGAGCGGAGCCCAAGACGGGAGCGGAGCGGGAGCGGAGCCCAAGACGGGAGCGGAGCGGGAGCGGAGCCCAAGACGGGAGCGGAGCGGGAGCGGAGCCCAAGACGGGAGCGGAGCGGGAGCGGAGCCCAAGACGGGAGCGGAGCGGGAGCGGAGCCCAAGACGGGAGCGGAGCGGGAGCGGAGCCCAAGACGGGAGCGGAGCGGGAGCGGAGCCCAAGACGGGAGCGGAGCGGGAGCGGAGCCCAAGACGGGAGCGGAGCGGGAGCGGAGCCCAAGACGGGAGCGGAGCGGGAGCGGAGCCCAAGACGGGAGCGGAGCGGGAGCGGAGCCCAAGACGGGAGCGGAGCGGGAGCGGAGCCCAAGACGGGAGCGGAGCGGGAGCGGAGCCCAAGACGGGAGCGGAGCGGGAGCGGAGCCCAAGACGGGAGCGGAGCGGGAGCGGAGCCCAAGACGGGAGCGGAGCGGGAGCGGAGCCCAAGACGGGAGCGGAGCGGGAGCGGAGCCCAAGACGGGAGCGGAGCGGGAGCGGAGCCCAAGACGGGAGCGGAGCGGGAGCGGAGCCCAAGACGGGAGCGGAGCGGGAGCGGAGCCCAAGACGGGAGCGGAGCGGGAGCGGAGCCCAAGACGGGAGCGGAGCGGGAGCGGAGCCCAAGACGGGAGCGGAGCGGGAGCGGAGCCCAAGACGGGAGCGGAGCCCAAGACGGGAGCGGAGCCCAAGACGGGAGCGGAGCCCAAGACGGGAGCGGCGCACAAGACGGGAGCGGCGCACAAGACGGGAGCGGCGCACAAGACGGGAGCGGCGCATGAGCGGCGCACAAGACGGGAGCGGCGCCCAAGACGGGAGCGGCGCCCAAGACGGGAGCGGAGCCCAAGACGGGAGCGGAGCCCAAGACGGGAGCGGAGCCCAAGACGGGAGCGGAGCCCAAGACGGGAGCGGAGCCCAAGACGGGAGCGGCGCCCAAGATGAGGGAGATTCAGAAAACGAGGGTGGAGAACACAACGAGGGTGATTCAGAAGACGAGAGCTGAGCAGAAGACAAGACAGACAATGGTGACGCAGAAGAGACCAGGGGAGACGCAGGTCTCGCTATGTGGAATATGGCAGGTACATCAGGGGGTGCACACTTGGGACAAATTCTATGAGAGGAGAAATAGGGGACAGGAATGGGTAGAGAATAGAGCTCCATGAGGACAGCAGACATTACCTGGTCTTTGTCTTTCAGTTTGGGATATATTGTCCATCGGAGGTCAGAGGTCTCCTGCTTGGTGTTCATGAGGGTAACTGTAAAAAGCAGAAGAGGTCAGTACAAAGAGAGACCACCGTCCTCCCTCCCGACAGCCGAAGCCAATATACCTTCCTCTTGACAGTGTGTGTATGGTGTGGTAGTGCGTGCCCAGACCGTACTGCCTGAACCACGTGCGAAGAGGCGGTGCGCGCCCGGACCGCGTACGGAGGGGCGGTGCGCGCCCGGACCGCGTGCGGAGGGGCGGTGCGCGCCCGGACCGCGTGCGGAGGGGCGGTGCGCGCCCGGACCGCGTGCGGAGGGGCGGTGCGCGCCCGGACCGCGTGCGGAGGGGCGGTGCGCGCCCGGACCGCGTGCGGAGGGGCGGTGCGCGCCCGGACCGCGTGCGGAGGGGCGGTGCGCGCCCGGACCGCGTGCGGAGGGGCGGTGCGCGCCCGGACCGCGTGCGGAGGGGGGGTGCGCGCCCGGACCGCGTGCGGAGGGGGACTGCGCGCCCGGACCGCGTGCGGAGGGGGACTGCGCGCCCGGACCGCGTGCGGAGGGGGACTGCGCGCCCGGACCGCGTGCAGAGGGGGACTGCGCGCCCGGACCGCGTGCGGAGGGGGACTGCGCGCCCGGACCGCGTGCGGAGGGGAAGTGGGCGCCCGGGCCACGTGCGGAGGGGCAGTGCGCGCCCGGGCCACGTGCGGAGGGGCAGTGCGCGCCCGGGCCACGTGCGGAGGGGCAGTGCGCGCCCGGGCCACGTGCGGAGGGGCAGTGCGCGCCCGGGCCACGTGCGGAGGGGCAGTGCGCGCCCGGGCCACGTGCGGAGGGGCAGTGCGCGCCCGGGCCACGTGCGGAGGGGCAGTGCGCGCCCGGGCCACGTGCGGAGGGGCAGTGCGCGCCCGGGCCACGTGCGGAGGGGCAGTGCGCGCCCGGGCCACGTGCGGAGGGGCAGTGCGCGCCCGGGCCACGTGCGGAGGGGCAGTGCGCGCCCGGGCCACGTGCGGAGGGGCAGTGCGCGCCCGGGCCACGTGCGGAGGGGCAGTGCGCGCCCGGGCCACGTGCGGAGGGGCAGTGCGCGCCCGGGCCACGTGCGGAGGGGCAGTGCGCGCCCGGGCCACGTGCGGAGGGGCAGTGCGCGCCCGGACCACGTGCGGAGGGGCAGTGGGCGCCCGGAACACGTGCGGAGGGGCAGTGGGCGCCCGGACCACGTGCGGAGGGGCAGTGGGCGCCCGGACCACGTGCGGAGGGGCAGTGCGCGCCCGGACCACGTGCGGAGGGGCAGTGCGCGCCCGGACCACGTGCGGAGGGGCAGTGCGCGCCCGGACCACGTGCGGAGGGGCAGTGCGCGCCCGGACCACGTGCGGAGGGGCAGTGCGCGCCCGGACCACGTGCGGAGGGGCAGTGCGCGCCCGGACCACGTGCGGAGGGGCAGTGCGCGCCCGGACCACGTGCGGAGGGGCAGTGCGCGCCCGGGCCACGTGCGGAGGGGCAGTGCGCGCCCGGGCCACGTGCGGAGGGGCAGTGCGCGCCCGGGCCACGTGCGGAGGGGCAGTGCGCGCCCGGGCCACGTGCGGAGGGGCAGTGCGCGCCCGGGCCACGTGCGGAGGGGCAGTGCGCGCCCGGGCCACGTGCGGAGGGGCAGTGCGCGCCCGGGCCACGTGCGGAGGGGCAGTGCGCGCCCGGGCCACGTGCGGAGGGGCAGTGCGCGCCCGGGCCACGTGCGGAGGGGCAGTGCGCGCCCGGGCCACGTGCGGAGGGGCAGTGCGCGCCCGGGCCACGTGCGGAGGGGCAGTGCGCGCCCGGGCCACGTGCGGAGGGGCAGTGCGCGCCCGGGCCACGTGCGGAGGGGCAGTGCGCGCCCGGGCCACGTGCGGAGGGGCAGTGCGCGCCCGGGCCACGTGCGGAGGGGCAGTGCGCGCCCGGGCCACGTGCGGAGGGGCAGTGCGCGCCCGGGCCACGTGCGGAGGGGCAGTGCGCGCCCGGGCCACGTGCGGAGGGGCAGTGCGCGCCCGGGCCACGTGCGGAGGGGCAGTGCGCGCCCGGGCCACGTGCGGAGGGGCAGTGCGCGCCCGGGCCACGTGCGGAGGGGCAGTGCGCGCCCGGGCCACGTGCGGAGGGGCAGTGCGCGCCCGGGCCACGTGCGGAGGGGCAGTGCGCGCCCGGGCCACGTGCGGAGGGGCAGTGCGCGCCCGGGCCACGTGCGGAGGGGCAGTGCGCGCCCGGGCCACGTGCGGAGGGGCAGTGCGCGCCCGGGCCACGTGCGGAGGGGCAGTGCGCGCCCGGGCCACGTGCGGAGGGGCAGTGCGCGCCCGGGCCACGTGCGGAGGGGCAGTGCGCGCCCGGGCCACGTGCGGAGGGGCAGTGCGCGCCCGGGCCACGTGCGGAGGGGCAGTGCGCGCCCGGGCCACGTGCGGAGGGGCAGTGCGCGCCCGGGCCACGTGCGGAGGGGCAGTGCGTGCCCGGGCCACGTGCGGAGGGGCAGTGCGCGCCCGGCCACGTGCGGAGGGGCAGTGCGCGCCCGGGCCACGTGCGGAGGGGCAGTGCGCGCCCGGACCACGTGCGGAGGGGCAGTGCGCGCCCGGACCACGTGCGGAGGGGCAGTGCGCGCCCGGACCACGTGCGGAGGGGCAGTGGGCGCCCGGACCACGTGCGGAGGGGCAGTGCGCGCCCGGACCACGTGCGGAGGGGCAGTGCGCGCCCGGACCACGTGCGGAGGGGCAGTGCGCGCCCGGACCACGTGCGGAGGGGCAGTGCGCGCCCGGACCACGTGCGGAGGGGCAGTGCGCGCCCGGACCACGTGCGGAGGGGCAGTGCGCGCCCGGACCACGTGCGGAGGGGCAGTGCGCGCCCGGACCACGTGCGGAGGGGCAGTGCGCGCCCGGACCACGTGCGGAGGGGCAGTGCGTGTCCGGTGTGCCAGCTGCTTGCTGTATACAGTGATAAGGAATGGAAAGCCGAGATACGGCAGATGGGTAAATATTGACTTGTGATCACCGCGCGGCTGGGAGAGCGTACAATAGCAAGGGCACAGTCAGTGCCGAGGACGGTACTGTGACATCCCTGCTCTATAAAAACGTGATCAAAGATGGCCAGGAGAAAGGGGGTTAATAGTCCTACCTTACAGAGTAGTGCAGATTTACAGGCAGAACAGGGTAACATCCAGTGACTCCGCCTACTGGACCCCCGAAGATGGCGACTGCTGACCCATCAACTAGTGGTTATACAGGAAGGACTGTTACAGGGCAGGAGTGTGTGGGCCACAATATAGACTGAAAGGAAAGTATGTGCCCCCCACATCCAGCTCAGGCTTCACTTTCCTCATTTACATCCATAGACATTAATATGGAGGAAAGTAATATGGCCGCCCTTCTCCTCAGTGTGATATAGTAATATATATAGTAATATGGCCGCCCTTCTCCTCAGTTTGATATAGTAATATTGCCGCCCTTCTCCTCAGTGTGATATAGTAATATATATAGTAATATTGCCGCCCTTCTCCTCAGTGTGATATAGTAATATATATAGTAATATGGCCGCCCTTCTCCTCAGTGTGATATAGTAATATATATAGTAATATGGCCGCCCTTCCTCAGTGTGATATAGTAATATATATAGTAATATGGCCGCCCTTCTCCTCAGTGTGATATAGTAATATATATAGTAATATGGCCACCCTTCTCCTCAGTGTGATATAGTAATATATATAGTAATATGGCCGCCCTTCTCCTCAGTGTGATATAGTAATATATAAAGTAATAAGGCCGCCCCTCTCCTCAGTGTGATATAGTAATATGGCCGCCCCTCTCCTCAGTGTGATATAGTAATATATATAGTAATATGGCTGCCCTTCTCCTCAGTGTGATATAGTTATATATATAGTAATATGGCCGCCCTTCTCCTCAGTGTGATATAGTAATATATATAGTAATATGGCCGCCCTTCTCCTCAGTGTGATATAGTAATATATATAGTGATATGGCCGCCCTTCTCCTCAGTGTGATATAGTAATATATAAAGTAATAAGGCCGCCCCTCTCCTCAGTGTGATATAGTAATATGGCCGCCCTTCTCCTCAGTGTGATATAGTAATATATATAGTAATATGGCCGCCCTTCTCCTCAGTGTGATATAGTAATATATATAGTAATATGGCCGCCCTTCTCCTCAGTGTGATATAGTAATATATATAGTAATATGGCCGCCCTTCTCCTCAGTGTGATATAGTAATATATATAGTAATATGGCCGCCCTTCTCAGTGTGATATAGTAATACATAAAGTAATATGGCCGCCCCTCTCCTCAGTGTGATATAGTAATATATATAGTAATATGGCCGCCCTTCTCCTCAGTGTGATGTAGTAATATATATAGTAATATGGCCGCCCTTCTCCTCAGTGTGATATAGTAATATATATACTAATATGGCCACCCTTGTCCTCAGTGTGATATAGTTATATAGTAATATGGCAGCCCTTCTCCTCAGTGTGATATAGTAATATATATAGTAATATGGCCGCCCTTCTCCTCAGTGTGATATAGTAATATATATAGTAATATGGCCGCCCTTCTCCTCAGTGTGATATAGTAATATATATAGTAATATGGCCGCCCTTCTCCTCAGTGTGATATAGTAATATATATAGTAATATGGCCGCTCTACTCCTCAGTATGATATAGTAATATATATAGTAATATGGCTGCCTTTCTCCTCAGTGTGATATAGTAATATATATAGTAATATGGCCGCCCTTATCCTCAGTGTGATATAGTAATATATATATAGTAATATGGCCGCCCTTCTCCTCAGTGTGATATAGTATTATATATAGTAATATGGCCGCCCTTCTCCTCAGTGTGATATAGTAATATATATAGTAATATGGCCGCCCTTCTCCTCAGTGTGATATAGTAATATGGCCGCTCTACTCCTCAGTGTGATATAGTTATATATATAGTAATATGGCCGCCCTTCTCCTCAGTGTGATATAGTAATGTATATAGTAATATGGCCGCCCTTCTCCTCAGTGTGATGTAGTAATATATATAGTAATATGGCCGCCCTTCTCCTCAGCGTGATGTAGTAATATACATAGTAATATGGCCGCCCTTCTCCTCAGTGTGATGTACTAATATATATAGTAATATGGCAGCCCTTCTCCTCAGTGTGATATAGTAATATATATACTAATATGGCCGCCCTTCTCCTCAGTGTGATATAGTAATATATATAGTAATATGGCCGCCCTTCTCCTCAGTGTGATATAGTAATATATATAGTAACATGGCCGCCCTTCTCCTCAGTGTGATATAGTAATATATATAGTAATATGGCCACCCTTCTCCTCAGTGTGATATAGTAATATATATAGTAACATGGCCGCCCTTCTCCTCAGTGTGATATAGTAATATATATAGTATTATGGCCGCCCTTCTCCTCAGTGTGATATAGTAATATATATTCTAATATGGCCGCCCTTCTCCGTGTGATGTAGTAATATATATATAGTAATATGGCGGCCCTTATCCTCAGTGTGATATAGTAATATATATATAGTAATATGGCCGCCCGTCTCCTCAGTGTGATATAGTAATATATATAGTAATATGGCCGCTCTGCTCCTCAGTGTGATATAGTAATATATATAGTAATATGGCCGCCCTTCTCCTCAGTGTGATATAGTAGTATATATAGTAATATGGCCGCCCTTCTCCTCAGTGTGATATAGTAATATATATAGTAATATGGCCGCCCTTCTGCTCAGTGTGATATAGTAATATATATACTAATATGGCCGCCCTTCTCCTCAGTGTGATATAGTAATATATATAGTAATATGGCCGCCCCTCTCCTCAGTGTGATATAGTAATATATATAGTAATATGGCCGCCCTTCTCCTCAGTGTGATATAGTAATATATAAAGTAATAAGGCCGCCCCTCTCCTCAGTGTGATATAGTAATATGGCCGCCCTTCTCCTCAGTGTGATATAGTAATATATATAGTAATATGGCCGCCCTTCTCCTCAGTGTGATATAGTAATATATATAGTAATATGGCCGCCCTTCTCCTCAGTATGATATAGTAATATATATAGTAATATGGCTGCCCTTCTCCTCAGTGTGATATAGTAATATATATAGTACTATGGCCGCCCTTCCCCTCAGTGTGATGTAGTAATATATATAGTAATATGGCCACCCTTCTCCTCAGTGTGATATAGTAATATATATACTAATATGGCTGCCCTTCTCCTCAGTGTGATATAGTTATATAGTAATATGGCCGCCCTTCTCCTCAGTGTGATATAGTAATATATATAGTAATATGGCCGCCCTTCTCAGTGTGATATAGTAATATATATAGTAATATGGCCGCCCTTCTCCTCAGTGTGATATAGTATTATATATAGTAATATGGCCGCCCTTCTCCTCAGTGTGATATAGTAATATATATAGTAATATGGCCGCCCTTCTCCTCAGTGTGATATAGTAATATATATAGTAATATGGCCGCCCTTCTCCTCAGTGTGATATAGTAATATATATAGTAATATGGCCGCTCTACTCCTCAGTATGATATAGTAATATATATAGTAATATGGCTGCCTTTCTCCTTAGTGTGATATAGTAATATATATAGTAATATAGCCGCCCTTCTCCTCAGTGTGATATAGTAATATATATAGTAATATGGCCGCCCTTCTCCTCAGTGTGATGTAGTAATATATATATAGTAATATGGCTGCCCTTCTCCTCAGTGTGATATAGTAATATATATACTAACATGGCCGCCCTTCTCCTCAGTGTGATATAGTAATATATATAGTAATATGGCCGCTCTACTCCTCAGTATGATATAGTAATATATATAGTAATATGGCTGCCCTTCTCCTCAGTGTGATATAGTAATATATATAGTAATATGGCCGCCTTCTCCTCAGTGTGATGTAGTAATATATATATAGTAATATGGCCGCCCTTCTCCTCAGTGTGATATAGTAATATATATAGTAATATGGCTGCCCTTCTCCTCAATGTGATATAGTAATATATATAGTAATATGGCCGCCCTTCTCCTCAGTGTGATATAGTAATATATATAGTAATATGGCCACCCTTCTCCTCAGTGTGATGTAGTAATATATATAGTAATATGACCGCCCTTCTCCTCAGTGTGATGTAGTAATATATATAGTAATATGACCGCCCTTCTCCTCAGTGTGATGTAGTAATATATATAGTAATATGACCGCCCTTCTCCTCAGTGTGATATAGTAATATATATAGTAATATGGCTGCCCTTCTCCTCAGTGTGATATAGTAATATATATAGTAATATGACCGCCCTTCTCAGTGTGATATAGTAATATATATAGTAATATGGCTGCCCTTCTCCTCAGTGTGATATAGTAATATATATAGTAATATGACCGCCCTTCTCCTCAGTGTGATATAGTAATATATATAGTAATATGGCCGCCCTTCTCCTCAGTGTGATAGTAATATATATAGTAATATGGCCGCCCTTCTCCTCAGTGTGATGTAGTTATATATAGTAATATGGCCGCCCTTCTCCTCAGTGTGATGTAGTAATATATATAGTAATATGACCGCCCTTCTCCTCAGTGTGATATAGTAATATATATAGTAATATGGCTGCCCTTCTCCTCAGTGTGATATAGTAATATATATAGTAATATGGCTGCCCTTCTCCTCAGTGTGATATAGTAATATATATAGTAATATGACCGCCCTTCTCCTCAGTGTGATATAGTAATATTTATAGTAATATGGCCGCCCTTCTCCTCAGTGTGATATAGTAATATATATACTAATATGGCCGCCCTTCTCAGTGTGATATAGTAATATATATATAGTAATATGGCCGCTCTTCTCCGTGTGATGTAGTAATATATATAGTAATATGGCCGCCCTTCTCCTCAGTGTGATATAGTAATATATATAGTAATATGGCCGCCCTTCTCTTCAGTGTGATATAGTAATATATATAGCAATATGGCCACTCTACTCCTCAGTGTGATATAGTAATATATATAGTAATATGGCCGCCCTTATCCTCAGTGTGATATAGTATTATATATAGTAATATGGCCGCCCTTCTCCTCAGTGTGATATAGTAATATATATATAGTAATATGGCCGCCCTTCTCCTCAGTGTGATATAGTAATATATATAGTAATATGGCTGCCCTTCTCCTCAGTGTGATATAGTAATATATATAGTAATATGGCCGCCCTTCTCCTCAGTGTGATGTAGTAATATATATAGTAATATGACCGCCCTTCTCCTCAGTGTGATGTAGTAATATATATAGTAATATGGCTGCCCTTCTCCTCAGTGTGATATAGTAATATATATAGTAATATGGCTGCCCTTCTCCTCAGTGTGATATAGTAATATATATAGTAATATGACCGCCCTTCTCCTCAGTGTGATATAGTAATATATATAGTAATATGGCCGCCCTTCTCCTCAGTGTGATATAGTAATATATATACACTAATATGGCCGCCCTTCTCCTCAGTGTGATATAGTAATATATATACTAATATGGCCGCCCTTCTCAGTGTGATATAGTAATATATATACTAATATTGCCGCCCTTCTCCTCATTGTGATATAGTAATATATATAGTAATATGGCTGCCCTTCTCCTCAGTGTGATATAGTAATATATATAGTAATATGGCCGCCCTTCTCCTCAGTGTGATAGTAATATATATAGTAATATGGCCGCCCTTCTCCTCAGTGTGATATAGTAATATATATAGTAATATGGCCGCTCTTCTCCTCAGTGTGATATAGTAATATATATAGTAATATGGCCGCCCTTCTCCTCAGTGTGATATCGTAATATATATAGTAATATGTCCACCCTTCTCCTCAGTGTGATATAGTAATATATATAGTAATATGGCCGCCCTTCTCCTCAGTGTAATAGTAATATATATAGTAATATGGCCGCCCTTCTCCTCAGTGTGATATAGTAATATATATAGTAATATGGCCGCCCTTCTCCTCAGAGTGATATAGTAATATATATAGTAATATGGCCGCCCTTCTCCTCAGTGTGATATAGTAATATATATAGTAATATGGCCGCCCTTCTCCTCAGTGTGAAATAGTAATATATATACTAATATGGCCGCCCTTCTCCTCAGTGTGATATAGTAATATATATATAGTAATATGGCCGCCCTTCTCCTCAGTGTGATGTAGTAATATATATAGTAATATGGCCGCCATTCTCCTCAGCGTGATGTAGTAATATACATAGTAATATGGCCGCTCCTCTCCTCAGTGTGATATAGTAATATATATATAGTAATATGGCCGCCCTTCTCCTCAGCGTGATATAGTAATATATATAGTAATATGGCCGCCCTTCTCTCCTCAGTGAGATATAGTAATATATATAGTAATATGGCCGCCCTTCTCCTGAGTGTGATATAGTAATATATATATAGTAATATGGCCGCCCTTATCCTCAGTGTGATATAGTAATATATATAGTAATATGGCCGCCCTTCTCCTCAGTGTGATATAGTATTATATATAGTAATATGGCCACCCTTCTCAGTGTGATATAGTAATATATATAGTAATATGGCCGCCCTTCTCCTCAGTGTGATATAGTAATATGGCCGCTTTACTCCTCAGTGTGATATAGTAATATATATAGTGATATGGCCGCCCTTCTCCTCAGTGTGATATAGTTATATATATAGTAATATGGCCGCCCTTCTCCTCAGTGTGATATAGTAATATATATAGTAATATGACCGCCCTTCTCCTCAGTGTGATATAGTAATATGGCCGCCCTTCTCCTCAGTGTGATGTAGTAATATATATAGTAATATGGCTGCCCTTCTCCTCAGTGTGATATAGTAATATATATACTAATATTGCCGCCCTTCTCCTCAGTGTGATATAGTAATATATATAGTAATATGGCTGCCCTTCTCAGTGTGATATAGTAATATATATACTAATATGGCCGCCCTTCTCAGTGTGATATAGTAATATATGTATAGTAATATGGCCGCCCTTCTCCTCAGTGTGATGTAGTAATATATATAGTAATATGGCCGCCCTTCTCCTCAGTGTGATGTAGTAATATATATAGTAATATGGCCGCCCTTCTCCTCAGTGTGATATAGTAATATATATACTAATATGGCCGCCCTTCTCCTCAGTGTGATATAGTAATATATAGTAATATGGCCGCCCTTCTCCTCAGTGTGATGTAGTAATATATATAGTAATATGGCCGCCCTTCTCCTCAGTGTGATATAGTAATATATATACTAATATGGCCGCCCTTCTCCTCAGTGTGATATAGTAATATATATACTAATATGGCCGCCCTTCTCCTCAGTGTGATATAGTAATATATATATAGTAATATGGCCGCTCTACTCCGTGTAATGTAGTAATATATATAGTAATATGGCCGCCCTTCTCCTCAGTGTGATATAGTAATATATATAGTAATATGGCCGCCCTTCTCTTCAGTGTGATATAGTAATATATATAGTAATATGGCCGCTCTACTCCTCAGTGTCATATAGTAACATATATAGTAATATGGCCGCCCTTCTCCTCAGTGTGATATAGTAATATATATATATATATATATATATATATAGTAATATGGCCGCCCTTCTCCTCAGTGTGATATAGTTATATATATATATAGTAATATGGCCGCCCTTCTCCTCAGTGTGATATAGTAATATATATATAGTAATATGGCCGCCCTTCTCCTCAGTGTGATATAGTAATATATATAGTAATATGGCCGCCCTTCTCCTCAGTGTGATATAGTAATATATATAGTAATATAGCTGCCCTTCTGCTCAGTGTGATATAGTAATATATATAGTAATATGGCCGCTCCTCTCCTCAGTGTGATATAGTAATATATATAGTAATATGGCCGCCCTTCTGCTCAGTGTGATATAGTAATATATATAGTAATATGGTCGCCCTTCTCCTCAGTGTGATATAGTATTATATATAGTAATATGGCCGCTCTTCTCCTCAGTGTGATATAGTAATATATATATAGTAATATTGCCGCCCTTCTCCTCAGTGTGATGTAGTAATATATATATAGTAATATGGCCGCCCTTCTCCTCAGTGTGATATAGTAATATATATAGTAATATGGCCGCCCTTCTCCTCAGTGTGATATAGTAATATATATACTAATATGGCCGCCCTTCTCCTCAGTGTGATACAGTAATATATATAGTAATATGGCCGCCCTTCTCCTCAGTGTGATATAGTAATATATATACTAATATGGCCGCCCTTCTCCTCAGTGTGATATAGTAATATATATAGTAATATATATAGTAATATAGCCGCCCTTCTGCTCAGTGTGATATAGTAATATATATAGTAATATGGTCGCCCTTCTCCTCAGTGTGATATAGTATTATATATAGTAATATGGCCGCTCTTCTCCTCAGTGTGATATAGTAATATATATAGTGATATGGCCGCCCTTCTCCTCAGTGTGATATAGTTATATATATAGTAATATGGCCGCCCTTCTCCTCAGTGTGATATAGTAATATATATAGTAATATGACCGCCCTTCTCCTCAGTGTGATATAGTAATATGGCCGCCCTTCTCCTCAGTGTGATGTAGTAATATATATAGTAATATGGCTGCCCTTCTCCTCAGTGTGATATAGTAATATATATACTAATATTGCCGCCCTTCTCCTCAGTGTGATATAGTAATATATATAGTAATATGGCTGCCCTTCTCAGTGTGATATAGTAATATATATACTAATATGGCCGCCCTTCTCAGTGTGATATAGTAATATATGTATAGTAATATGGCCGCCCTTCTCCTCAGTGTGATGTAGTAATATATATAGTAATATGGCCGCCCTTCTCCTCAGTGTGATGTAGTAATATATATAGTAATATGGCCGCCCTTCTCCTCAGTGTGATATAGTAATATATATACTAATATGGCCGCCCTTCTCCTCAGTGTGATATAGTAATATATATAGTAATATGGCCGCCCTTCTCCTCAGTGTGATGTAGTAATATATATAGTAATATGGCCGCCCTTCTCCTCAGTGTGATATAGTAATATATATACTAATATGGCCGCCCTTCTCCTCAGTGTGATATAGTAATATATATACTAATATGGCCGCCCTTCTCCTCAGTGTGATATAGTAATATATATATAGTAATATGGCCGCTCTACTCCGTGTAATGTAGTAATATATATAGTAATATGGCCGCCCTTCTCCTCAGTGTGATATAGTAATATATATAGTAATATGGCCGCCCTTCTCTTCAGTGTGATATAGTAATATATATAGTAATATGGCCGCTCTACTCCTCAGTGTCATATAGTAACATATATAGTAATATGGCCGCCCTTCTCCTCAGTGTGATATAGTAATATATATATATATATAGTAATATGGCCGCCCTTCTCCTCAGTGTGATATAGTAATATATATATATATAGTAATATGGCCGCCCTTCTCCTCAGTGTGATATAGTAATATATATATATATATAGTAATATGGCCGCCCTTCTCCTCAGTGTGATATAGTAATATATATATAGTAATATGGCCGCCCTTCTCCTCAGTGTGATATAGTAATATATATAGTAATATGGCCGCCCTTCTCCTCAGTGTGATATAGTAATATATATAGTAATATAGCTGCCCTTCTGCTCAGTGTGATATAGTAATATATATAGTAATATGGCCGCTCCTCTCCTCAGTGTGATATAGTAATATATATAGTAATATGGCCGCCCTTCTGCTCAGTGTGATATAGTAATATATATAGTAATATGGTCGCCCTTCTCCTCAGTGTGATATAGTATTATATATAGTAATATGGCCGCTCTTCTCCTCAGTGTGATATAGTAATATATATATAGTAATATTGCCGCCCTTCTCCTCAGTGTGATGTAGTAATATATATATAGTAATATGGCCGCCCTTCTCCTCAGTGTGATATAGTAATATATATAGCAATATGGCCGCCCTTCTCCTCAGTGTGATATAGTAATATATATACTAATATGGCCGCCCTTCTCCTCAGTGTGATACAGTAATATATATAGTAATATGGCCGCCCTTCTCCTCAGTGTGATATAGTAATATATATACTAATATGGCCGCCCTTCTCCTCAGTGTGATATAGTAATATATATACTAATATGGCCGCCCTTCTGCTCAGTGTGATATAGTAATATATATACTAATATGGCCGCCCTTCTCCTCAGTGTGATACAGTAATATATATAGTAATATGGCCGCCCTTCTCCTCAGTGTGATATAGTAATATATATACTAATATGGCCGCCCTTCTCCTCAGTGTGATATAGTAATATATATAGTAATATAGCCGCCCTTCTGCTCAGTGTGATATAGTAATATATATAGTAATATGGTCGCCCTTCTCCTCAGTGTGATATAGTAATATATATACTAATATGGCCGCCCTTCTCCTCAGTGTGATATAGTAATATATATAGTAATATAGCCGCCCTTCTGCTCAGTGTGATATAGTAATATATATAGTAATATGGTCGCCCTTCTCCTCAGTGTGATATAGTAATATATATAGTAATATGGTCGCTCTTCTCCTCAGTGTGATATAGTAATATATATAGTAATATACACTCACTGGCCACTTTATTAGGTACACCTGTCCAACTGTGTGGTAAGACTTAATTTCTAATCAGCCAATCACATGGCGGCAACTCAGTGCATTTAGGCATGTAGACATGGTCAAGACAATCTCCTGCAGTTCAAACCGAGCATCAGTATGGGGAAGAAAGGTGATTTGAGTGCCTTTGAACGTGGCATGATTGTTGGTGCCAGAAGGGCTGGTCTGAGTATTTCAGAAACTGCTGATCTACTGGGATTTTCACGCACAACCATCTCTAGGGTTTACAGAGAATGGTCCGAAAAAGAAAAAAAATCCAGTGAGCGGCAGTTCTGTGGCCGGAAATGCCTTGTTGATGCCAGAGGTCAGAGGAGAATGGGCAGACTGGTTCGAGCTGATAGAAAGGCAACAGTGACTCAAATTGCCACCCGTTACAACCAAGGTGGCCAGAAGAGCATCTCTGAACGCACAGTGCGTCGAACTTTGAGGCAGATGGGCTACAGCAGCAGAAGACCACACTGGGTACCACTCCTCTCAGCTAAGAACAGGAAACTGAGGCTACAATTTGCACAAGCTCATCGAAATTGGACAGTAGAAGATTGGAAAAACGTTGCCTGGTCTGATGAGTCTCGATTTCTGCTGCGACATTCGGATGGTAGGGTCAGAATTTGGCGTAAACAACATGAAAGCATGGATCCATCCTGCCTTGTATCAACGGTTCAGGCTGGTGGTGGTGGTGTCATGGTGTGGGGAATTTTTTCTTGGCACTCTTTGGGCCCCTTGGTACCAATTGAGCATCGTTGCAACGCCACAGCCTACCTGAGTATTGTTGCTGACCATGTCCATCCCTTTATGACCACAATGTACCCAACATCTGATGGCTACTTTCAGCAGGATAATGCGCCATGTCATAAAGCTCGAATCATCTCAGATTGGTTTCTTGAACAGGACAATGAGTTCACTGTACTCAAATGGCCTCCTCAGTCACCAGATCTCAATCCAATAGAGCATCTTTGGGATGTGGTGGAACGGGAGATTCGCATCAGGGATGTGCAGCCGACAAATCTGCGCCAACTGTGTGATGCCATCATGTCAATATGGTCCAAAATCTCTGAGGAATGCTTCCAGCACCTTGTTGAATCTCTGCGACGAAGAATTGAGGCAGTTCTGAAGGCAAAAGGGGGTCCAACCCCTTACTAGCATGGTGTACCTAATAAAGTGGCCAGTGAGTGTATATATAGTAATATTGCCGCCCTTCTCCTCAGTGTGATGTAGTAATATATATATAGTAATATGGCCGCCCTTCTCCTCAGTGTGATGTAGTAATATATATAGTAATATGGCCGCCCTTCTCCTCAGTGTGATATAGTAATATATATAGTAATATGGCCGCCCTTCTCCTCAGTGTGATATAGTAATATATATACTAATATGGCCGCCCTTCTCCTCAGTGTAATGTAGTAATATATATAGTAATATGGCCGCCCTTCTCCTCAGTGTGATATAGTAATATATATACTAATATGGCCGCCCTTCTCCTCAGTGTGATATAGTAATATATATATAGTAATATGGCCGCTCTTCTCCGTGTGATGTAGTAATATATATAGTAATCTGGCCGCCATTCTCCTCAGTGTGATATAGTAATATATATAGTAATATGGCCGCCCTTCTCTTCAGTGTGATATAGTAATATATATATAGTAATATGGCCACGCTACTCCTCAGTGTGATATAGTAATATATATAGTAATATGGCCGCCCTTATCTTCAGTGTGATATAGTATTATATATAGTAATATGGCCGCCCTTCTCCTCAGTGTGATATAGTAATATACATAGTAATATGGCCGCCCTTCTCCTCAGTGTGATATAGCAATATATATAGTAATATGGCCGCTCCTCTCCTCAGTGTGATATAGTAAAATATATAGTAATATGACCGCCCTTCTCCTCAGTGTGATATAGTAATATATATAGTAATATGGCCGCCCTTCTCCTCAGTGTGATGTAGTAATATATATATATATATAGTAATATGGCTGCCCTTCTCCTCAGTGTGATATAGTAATATATATACTAATATTGCCGCACTTCTCCTCATTGTGATATAGTAATATATGTAGTAATATGGCTGCCCTTCTCCTCAGTGTGATATAGTAATATATATAGTAATATGGCCGCCCTTCTCCTCAGTGTGATAGTAATATATATAGTAATATGGCCGCCCTTCTCCTCAGTGTGATATAGTAATATATATAGTAATATGGCCGCCCTTCTCCTCAGTGTGATATAGTAATATATATAGTAATATGGCCGCCCTTCTCCTCAGTGTGATATAGTAATATATATAGTAATATGGCCGCTCTTCTCCTCAGTGTGATATAGGAATATATATAGTAATATGGCCGCCCTTCTCCTCAGTGTGATATAGTAATATATATATAGTAATATGGCCACCCTTCTCCTCAGTGTGATATAGTAATATATATAGTAATATGGCCACCCTTCTCCTCAGTGTGATGTAGTAATATATATAGTAATATGGCCGCCCTTCTCAGTGTGATATAGTATTATATATAGTAATATGGCCGCCCTTCTCCTCAGTGTGATATAGTATTATATATAGTAATATAGCCGCCCTTCTCCTCAGTGTGATATAGTAATATACATAGTAATATGGCCGCCCTTCTCCTCAGTGTGATATAGTAATATGGCCGCTCCTCTCCTCAGTGTGATATAGTAATATATATAGTAATATGGCCGCCCTTCTCTCCTCAGTGAGATATAGTAATATATATAGTAATATGGCCGCCCTTCTCCTGAGTGTGATGTAGTAATATATATAGTAATATGGCCGCCCTTCTCCTCAGTGTGATATAGTAATATATATAGTAATATGGCCGCCCTTCTCTCCTCAGTGAGATATAGTAATATATATAGTAATATGGCCGCCCTTCTCCTGAGTGTGATGTAGTAATATATATAGTAATATGGCCGCCCTTCTCAGTGTGATATAGTAATATATATAGTAATATGGCCGCTCCTCTCCTCAGTGTGATATAGTAATATATATATAGTAATATGGCCACCCTTCTCCTCAGTGTGATGTAGTAATATATATAGTAATATGGCTGCCCTTCTCCTCGGTGTGATATAGTAATATATATACTAATATTGCTGCCCTTCTCCTCAGTGTGATATAGTAATATATATATAGTAATATGGCTGCCCTTCTCCTCAGTGTGAAATAGTAATATATATACTAATATGGCCGCCCTTCTCCTCAGTGTGATATAGTAATATATATATAGTAATATGGCCGCCCTTCTCCTCAGTGTGATGTAGTAATATATATAGTAATATGGCCGCCATTCTCCTCAGCGTGATGTAGTAATATACATAGTAATATGGCCGCTCCTCTCCTCAGTGTGATATAGTAATGTATATATAGTAATATGGCCGCCCTTCTCCTCAGCGTGATATAGTAATATATATAGTAATATGGCCCCCCTTCTCTCCTCAGTGAGATATAGTAATATATATAGTAATATGGCCGCTCCTCTCCTCAGTGTGATATAGTAATATATATATATAGTAATATGGCCGCCCTTTTCCTCAGTGTGATATAGTAATATATATAGTAATATGGCCGCCCTTCTCCTCAGTGTGATATAGTATTATTTATAGTAATATGGCCGCCCTTCTCAGTGTGATATAGTAATATATATAGTAATATGGCCGCCCTTCTCCTCAGTGTGATATAGTAATATATATAGTGATATGGCCACCCTTCTCCTCAGTGTGATATAGTTATATATATAGTAATATGGCCGCCCTTCTCCTCAGTGTGATATAGTAATATATATAGTAATATGACCGCCCTTCTCCTCAGTGTGATATAGTAATATGGCCGCCCTTCTCCTCAGTGTGATGTTGTAATATATATAGTAATATGGCTGCCCTTCTCCTCAGTGTGATATAGTAATATATATACTAATATTGCCGCCCTTCTCCTCAGTGTGATATAGTAATATAAATAGTAATATGGCCGCTCTTCTCAGTGTGATATAGTAATATATATACTAATATGGCCGCCCTTCTCCTCAGTGTGATATAGTAATATATATATAGTAATATGGCCGCCCTTCTCCTCAGTGTGATGTAGTAATATATATATAGTAATATGGCCGCCCTTCTCCTCAGCGTGATGTAGTAATATATATAGTAATATGGCCGCCCTTCTCCTCAGCGTGATGTAGTAATATATATAGTAATATGGCCGCCCTTCTCCTCAGTGTGATGTAGTAATATATATAGTAATATGGCCGCCCTTCTCCTCAGTGTGATGTAGTAATATATATAGTAATATGGCCGCCCTTCTCCTCAGTGTGATATAGTAATATATATACTAATATGGCCGCCCTTCTCCTCAGTGTGATATAGTAATATATACACTCACTGGCCACTTTATTAGGTACACCATGCTAGTAAGGGGTTGGACCCCCTTTTGCCTTCAGAACTGCCTCAATTCTTCGTGGCAGAGATTCAACAAGGTGCTGGAAGCATTCCTCAGAGATTTTGGACCATATTGACATGATGGCATCACACAGTTGGCGCAGATTTGTCGGCTGCACATCCCTGATGCGAATCTCCCGTTCCACCACATCCCAAAGATGCTCTATTGGATTGAGATCTGGTGACTGAGGAGGCCATTTGAGTACAGTGAACTCATTGTCATGTTCAAGAAACCAATCTGAGATGATTCGAGCTTTATGACATGGCGCATTATCCTGCTGAAAGTAGCCATCAGATGTTGGGTACATTGTGGTCATAAAGGGATGGACATGGTCAGCAACAATACTCAGGTAGGCTGTGGCGTTGCAACGATGCTCAATTGGTACCAAGGGGCCCAAAGAGTGCCCAGAAAAAATTCCACACACCATGACACCACCACCACCAGCCTGAACCGTTGATACAAGGCAGGATGGATCCATGCTTTCATGTTGTTTACGCCAAATTCTGACCCTACCATCCGAATGTCGCAGCAGAAATCGAGACTCATCAGACCAGGCAACGTTTTTCCAATCTTCTACTGTCCAATTTCGATGAGCTTGTGCAAATTGTAGCCTCAGTTTCCTGTTCTTAGCTGAGAGGAGTGGTACCCAGTGTGGTCTTCTGCTGCTGTAGCCCATCTGCCTCAAAGTTCGACGCACTGTGCGTTCAGAGATGCTCTTCTGCCTACCTTGGTTGTAACGGGTGGCAATTTGAGTCACTGTTGCCTTTCTATCAGCTCGAACCAGTCTGCCCATTCTCCTCTGATCTCTGGCATCAACAAGGCATTTCCGGCCACAGAACTGCCGCTCACTGGATTTTTTTTCTTTTTCGGACCATTCTCTGTAAACCCTAGAGATGGTTGTGCGTGAAAATCCCAGTAGATCAGCAGTTTCTGAAATACTCAGACCAGCCCTTCTGGCACCAACAATCATGCCACGTTCAAAGGCACTCAAATCACCTTTCTTCCCCATACTTTGAACTGCAGGAGATTGTCTTGACCATGTCTACATGCCTAAATGCACTGAGTTGCCGCCATGTGATTGGCTGATTAGAAATTAAGTCTTACCACACAGTTGGACAGGTGTACCTAATAAAGTGGCCAGTGAGTGTATATAGTAATATGGCCGCCCTTCTCCTCAGTGTGATATAGTAATATATATAGTAACAAGGCCGCCCTTCTCCTCAGTGTGATATAATAATATATATACTAATATGGCCGCCCTTCTCCTCAGTGTGATATAGTAATATATATACTAATATGGCCGCCCTTCTCCTCAGTGTGATATAGTAATATATATATAGTAATATGGCCGCCCTTCTCCTCAGTGTGATGTAGTAATATATATAGTAATATGGCTGCTCTTCTCCTCAGCGTGATGTAGTAATATACATAGTAATATGGCCGCTCCTCTCCTCAGTGTGATATAGTAATATATATACTAATATGGCCGCCCTTCTCCTCAGCGTGATATAGTAATATATATAGTAATATGGCCGCCCTTCTCTCCTCAGTGAGATATAGTAATATATATAGTAATATGGCCGCCCTTCTCCTGAGTGTGATGTAGTAATATATATAGTAATATGGCCGCCCTTCTCAGTGTGATATAGTAATATATATAGTAATATGGCCGCTCCTCTCCTCAGTGTGATATAGTAATATATATAGTAATATGGCCGCCCTTATCCTCAGTGTGATATAGTAATATATATAGTAATATGGCGGCCCTTCTCCTCAGTGTGATATAGTATTATATATAGTAATATGGCCGCCCTTCTCAGTGTGATATAGTAATATATATAGTAATATGGCCGCCCTTCTCCTCAGTGTGATATAGTAATATGGCCGCTCTACTCCTCAGTGTGATATAGTAATATATATAGTGATATGGCCGCCCTTCTCCTCAGTGTGATATAGTAATATATATAGTAATATGACCGCCCTTCTCCTCAGTGTGATATAGTAATATATATAGTAATATGACCGCCCTTCTCCTCAGTGTGATATAGTAATATGGCCGCCCTTCTCCTCAGTGTGATGTAGTAATATATATAGTAATATGGCTGCCCTTCTCCTCAGTGTGATATAGTAGTATATATACTAATATTGCCGCCCTTCTCCTCAGTGTGATATAGTAATATATATAGTAATATGGCCGCCCTTCTCCTCAGTGTGATATAGTAATATATATAGTAACATGGCCGCCCTTCTCCTCAGTGTGATATAGTAATATATATACTAATATGGCCGCCCTTCTCCTCAGTGTGATATAGTAATATATATACTAATATGGCCGCCCTTCTCCTCAGTGTGATATAGTAATATATATACTAATATGGCCGCCCTTCTCCTCAGTGTGATATAGTAATATATATACTAATATGGCCGCTCTTCTCCTCAGTGTGATATAGTAATATATATACTAATATGGCCGCCCTTCTCCTCAGCGTGATATAGTAATATATATAGTAATATGGCCGCCCTTCTCTCCTCAGTGAGATATAGTAATATATATAGTAATATGGCCGCCCTTCTCCTGAGTGTGATGTAGTAATATATATAGTAATATGGCCGCCCTTCTCAGTGTGATATAGTAATATATATAGTAATATGGCCGCTCCTCTCCTCAGTGTGATATAGTAATATATATAGTAATATGGCCGCCCTTATCCTCAGTGTGATATAGTAATATGGCGGCCCTTCTCCTCAGTGTGATATAGTATTATATATAGTAATATGGCCGCCCTTCTCAGTGTGATATAGTAATATATATAGTAATATGGCCGCCCTTCTCCTCAGTGTGATATAGTAATATGGCCGCTCTACTCCTCAGTGTGATATAGTAATATATATAGTGATATGGCCGCCCTTCTCCTCAGTGTGATATAGTTATATATATAGTAATATGGCCGCCCTTCTCCTCAGTGTGATATAGTAATATATATAGTAATATGACCGCCCTTCTCCTCAGTGTGATATAGTAATATGGCCGCCCTTCTCCTCAGTGTGATGTAGTAATATATATAGTAATATGGCTGCCCTTCTCCTCAGTGTGATATAGTAGTATATATACTAATATTGCCGCCCTTCTCCTCAGTGTGATATAGTAATATATATAGTAATATGGCCGCCCTTCTCCTCAGTGTGATATAGTAATATATATACTAATATGGCCGCCCTTCTCCTCAGTGTGATATAGTAATATATATACTAATATGGCCGCCCTTCTCCTCAGTGTGATATAGTAATATATATACTAATATTGCCGCCCTTCTCCTCAGTGTGATATAGTAATATATATAGTAATATGGCTGCCCTTCTCCTCAGTGTGATATAGTAATATATATACTAATATTGCCGCCCTTCTCCTCAGTGTGATATAGTAATATATATAGTAATATGGCCACCCTTCTCCTCAGTGTAATATAGTAATATATATACTAATATTGCCGCCCTTCTCCTCAGTGTGATATAGTAATATATATAGTAATATGGCTGCCCTTCTCCTCAGTGTGATATAGTAATATATATACTAATATGGCCGCCCTTCTCCTCAGTGTGATATAGTAATATATATAGTAATATGGCTGCCCTTCTCCTCAGTGTGATATAGTAATATATATACTAATATTGCCGCCCTTCTCCTCAGTGTGATATAGTAATATATATAGTAATATGGCCGCTCTTCTCCTCAGTGTGATATAGTAATATATATACTAATATGGCCGCCCTTCTCCTCAGTGTGATATAGTAATATATATATAGTAATATGGCCGCCCTTCTCCTCAGCGTGATGTAGTAATATATATAGTAATATGGCCGCCCTTCTCCTCAGTGTGATATAGTAATATATATACTAATATGGCCGCCCTTCTCCTCAGTGTGATATAGTAATATATATAGTAATATGGCCGCTCTTCTCCTCAGCGTGATGTAGTAATATATATACTAATATGGCCGCCCTTCTCCTCAGTGTGATATAGTAATATATATAGTAATATGGCCGCTCTTCTCCTCAGCGTGATGTAGTAATATATATACTAATATGGCCGCCCTTCTCCTCAGTGTGATATAGTAATATATATAGTAATATGGCCGCCCTTCTCCTCAGTGTGATATAGTAATATATATAGTAATATGGCCGCTCTTCTCCTCAGTGTGATATAGTAATATATATACTAATATGGCCGCCCTTCTCCTCAGTGTGATATAGTAATATATATAGTAATATGGCCGCTCTTCTCCTCAGCGTGATGTAGTAATATATATAGTAATATGGCCGCCCTTCTCCTCAGCGTGATGTAGTAATATACATAGTAATATGGCCGCCCTTCTCCTCAGTGTGATGTAGTAATATATATAGTAATATGGCCGCCCTTCTCCTCAGTGTGATATAGTTATATATATAGTAATATGGCCGCCCTTCTCCTCAGTGTGATATAGTAATATATATAGTAATATGGCCGCCCTTCTCCTCAGTGTGATATAGTAATATATATAGTAATATGGCCGCCCTTATCCTCAGTGTGATATAGTAATATATATAGTAATATGGCCGCCCTTCTCCTCAGTGTGATATAGTAATATATAGTAATATGGCTGCCCTTCTCCTCAGTGGTGATATAGTAATATATATAGTAATATGGCCGCCCTTCTCCTCAGTGTGATATAGTAATATATAGTAATATGGCCGCCCTTATCCTCAGTGTGATATAGTAATATATATAGTAATATGGCCGCCCTTATCCTCAGTGTGATATAGTAATATATATAGTAATATTGCCGCCCTTCTCCTCAGTGTGATATAGTAATATATATAGTAATATGGCCGCCCTTATCCTCAGTGTGATATAGTAATATATATAGTAATATGGCTGCCCTTATCCTCAGTGTGATATAGTAATATATATAGTAATATGGCCGCCCTTCTCCTCAGTGTGATATAGTTATATATATAGTAATATGGCCGCCCTTCTCCTCAGTGTGATATAGTAATATATATAGTAATATGGCCGCCCTTCTCCTCAGTGTGATATAGTAATATATATAGTAATATGGCCGCCCTTATCCTCAGTGTGATATAGTAATATATATAGTAATATGGCCGCCCTTCTCCTCAGTGTGATATAGTAATATATAGTAATATGGCTGCCCTTCTCCTCAGTGGTGATATAGTAATATATATAGTAATATGGCCGCCCTTCTCCTCAGTGTGATATAGTAATATATAGTAATATGGCCGCCCTTATCCTCAGTGTGATATAGTAATATATATAGTAATATGGCCGCCCTTATCCTCAGTGTGATATAGTAATATATATAGTAATATTGCCGCCCTTCTCCTCAGTGTGATATAGTAATATATATAGTAATATGGCCGCCCTTATCCTCAGTGTGATATAGTAATATATATAGTAATATTGCCGCCCTTCTCCTCAGTGTGATATAGTAATATATATAGTAATATGGCCGCCCTTATCCTCAGTGTGATATAGTAATATATATAGTAATATGGCTGCCCTTCTCCTCAGTGTGATATAGTAATATATATAGTAATATGGTAGCTCTTCTCCTCAGTGTGATATAGTAATATATATAGTAATATGGCCGCCCTTCTCCTCAGTGTGATATAGTAATATATATAGTAATATGGCCGCCCTTCTCCTCAGTGTGATATAGTAATATATATAGTAATATGGCCGCCCTTCTCCTCAGTGTGATATTGTAATATATATAGTAATATGGCCGCCCTTCTCCTCAGTGTGATATAGTAATATATATAGTAATATGGCCGCCCTTCTCCTCAGTGTGATATAGTAATATATATAGTAATATGGCCGCCCTTCTCCTCAGTGTGATATAGTAATATATATAGTAATATGGCTGCCCTTCTCCTCAGTGTGATATAGTAATATATATAGTAATATGGCTGCCCTTCTCCTCAGTGTGATATAGTAATATATATAGTAATATGGCCGCCCTTCTCCTCAGTGGTGATATAATATACACTACTCAAAAAAATAAAGGGAACACTTAGGCTGAGTTCACACGTGGCTTTTTTTTGCGTTTCCGCGGCAGTTTTAACCGCGCGATTTTGCCACGAAAGCGCGAAAAATAAGCATCCCATGCATTCCTATGGGATTCCGCAATGCTGCGGTTTTTACCGCGGCGGAATCGCTTCACGGTTAAAAACGCAGCATGCTCATTAATTTAGCGGAATCGCTGCGGTCCCGCACCCATAGGAATGCATTGTTCCGCTTACTTCCCACATGTGGCTGTGCACACCATGCGAAAAGTAATCAGAACAATTGCGGATGGTACCCACGGTCCGGAGGAGAAGAGACTGTCCTCCGGGCTTTGGGCACCATATCCCTGTAAAAAATAGAATTTAAAATAAAATTATTGTTATTCTCACCTTCCGGCGTCCCACGCAGCCTTCCCGCCTCTCCACGCTCCCGTTCCCAGTAATCCTTTGCGAAAATGCCCGCGATGACGTCTGTTCTCGCGGGATCGCGAAGTCTCGGTCACTCGCTAGACGTCGCGATCCCGCGAGAACGTACGTCATTTTCGCAAAGGATTACTGGGAACGGGAGAGTGGAGAGAGGCGGGAAGGCTGGGCGGGACGTCGGAAGGTAAGAATAACACCATTTTTATTTTTTTTTTTTATTATTTTTTACATTTTATCTTTTACTACTAATGCTGCATAGGCAGCCTCAGTAGTAAAAAGTTGGTCACACTTGTCAAACACTGTTTGACGAGTGTGACCAACCTGTCACTCAGTTCTCCAAGCGATGCTGCAGATCGCTTGGAAAATGCTAGTTTTTCCGCGGGAAAATCGCAGGAATTTAAAATGCGATTTTCCCGCAGAATGGAATTCCGTAACTCTCGCGGTAATTTCCGCTAGAGTTCCGCTACGTGTGAACCCAGCCTTAAACAACAGAATATAACTCCAAGTAATTCAAACTTTTGTGAAATCAAACTGCCCACTTAGGAAGCAACACTGACTGACAATCAATTTCACATGCTGTTGTGCAAATGGAATAGACAACAGATGGAAATTATTGGCAATTATCAAGACACCTTCAATAAAGGAGTGGTTTGGCAGGTGGGGACCACAGACCACATCTCAGTACCAATGCTTTCTGGCTGATGTTTTGGTCACTTTTGAATACTGGTTGTGCTTTCACACTCGTGGTAGCATGAGACGGACTCTACAACCCACACAAGTGGCTCAGGTAGTGCAGCTCATCCAGGATGGCACATCAATGCGAGCTAGAATCATAGTATCGTAGAGATGGAAGGGACCTCTTGGGCCATCTGGTCCAACCCCCTGCTCAAAAGCAGGATTCGCTAAATTATCCCAGACAGATGTTTGTCCAGCCTCTGTTTGAAGACTTCCATTGGAGTAGAACTCACCACCTCTCATGGCAGCCTGTTCCAATCATTGATCACTCTGTCAAAAAGTTTTTTATAATATCTAATCTGTGTCTCCTCACATTCAGTTTCATCCCATTGCTTCTAGTCTTTCCTTGTGCAAATGAGAATAAAGATAATCCTTCTACAATGTGACAGCTGTTATGATTGAGTCACCGAGGAGGAAAAAACAAAACACAAGCTCAGCCCAGAAAATCAGAGAGGTTGGAAACTAGCGGATTGCAGACCCCTAATCCTATCACACAACTAGCAGTAGCCGTGGAGTGTTCCTACGGTGATCCTAGACACCTCGTCACAGCCGGAGATCTAAATAAGCCTAAAGAGAGAAAAGGGAAAAACTGACTGCCCCAGAGCAGACCCCAAAGCAATAGGCAGCCCCCAACATATAATGACGGTGAAGCAAGATGAAAACACTAACACAGATAGAAAGATAGGTTGAGCAAACGATGGGGCCCAAGCTAACTAGACAGGACAGGATAGAAAAGCTGCTGTCTGCAATCCGAGAAAACCCTGCTAAAAATATTACCAACCCAACTGATAAGCAAAAAGGACCCTGAAGTCACTAGACTTCAAACCCTATATCAGCACTCAGAATATTCTGGAAGCATAGCAAAAGAGAACACTGATCAAGGAAAAAGAGTCCAGCACACCCCCGGCCAGGGATGGCTGAACTCCAAAAAACAAGGTAAACAAAACCAAAACTAATAAGTTCAATAGCAGAGCAAAAACTTATCTTTGGGAAGCAGGAAACAGACTGGTCTCCAAGAATCCAGCAGAGAAATCACCAGCGACTCAGAAGGGCGTCGGCTGCCTTATATTCAGTCTGAAGTTCCCGTCACCCAGTCACCACCCACCTGATCAGGTGTTTGGTAATCAGCCTCACTACCTTCCTTCACCAGAAGAGGGAGATCCTCGGACACAAAAGATGAATGAACAGATGAGCTCACAACAGACAGCCCTTGAAATATTTGTAGACAGCTATTAAGTCTCCTCTCAGTCTTCTCTTCTGCAAGCTAAACATTCCCAAATCCTGCAACCTTTCCTCATAAGACAGGGTTTGCAGACCGGTCACCATTCTGTTCCCTCTTTTCTGATCTTGCTCCAGTTTGTTGATGTCTTTTTTAAAATGTGGCGCCCAAAACTGGATGCAGTATTCCAGATGAGGTCTGACCAAAGAGGAGTAGAGGGCAATAATGACTTCACGCGATCTAGACTGTATGCTTCTGTTAATACATCCTAGAATTGCATTTGCCTTTTTTGCTGCTGCATCACACTGTTGACTCATATTCAGTCTGTGATCTATTAGAATACCCAAGTCTTTTTCACATGTGCTGTTGCTTAGCCCTATTCCTCCCATTCTGTATATGCTTTTCTCATTTTTATTGTCCAGATGTAGTACTTTGCATTTTTCCCTGTTAAAAACCATTCTGTTAGTTGCTGCCCACTGCTCCAGTTTATTTATATCTTTTTGAATCCTCTCTCTCTCTTCTCTAGTACTTAGTCATTTTTTCAATAAGGATAGTATGAGATACTTTGTCAAATGCTTTGCTGAAGTCAAGATATACTATATCTACAGCATTTCCTTGATCCACCCAATCAGTGATTCCGTCATAGAAGGAAATTAAGTTAGTCTGACATGACTTATTAGTTACAGTCCCATACTGACTCTGTTTAATCACTTCATGCTTATCCAGGTACTGACATACATGTTGTTTAATAATTTGTTCAAAGATCTTTCCTGGTATAGAAGTCAGACTCACCGGCCTATAGTTGCCTGGGTCCACCTTCCCCTTTTTGAAGATAGGAACAACATTTGCTCTTCTCCAGTCTTCTGGGACTTCTCCTGTTCTCCAAGAATTTTCAAAGATTATGGAGAGGGGTTCAAAAATTTCTTCTGCTATCTCCTTCAGTACTCTGGGGTGTAATTCATCTGGACCTGGAGACTTGAATTAATTTAGGCTAGCTAAGTGTTTCCTCACTATCTTTCTGTTTATAGATATCCTGGATTCTTCTATTCCCTTATTTGGACAGTGAAGAACAGTTGAAGTTACATTTCCTTTCTGAGAGAAAACAGATGCAAAATAGGAATTTAAAAGTTCGGCCTTCTCAACATCCTGGCTTACCATTTCATCATTTTCATCCTGTAAAAATACTATAGCATCTTTGACTTTTCTTTTACTTTTGACATATCCCCAAAATCCTTTATTATTACTTTTGGCATCTCTTGCAAGCCTCAATTCATTGTCAGCTTTAGATAATCTGATTTGTGCCCTGCAGGTTCTGCAGACAGCATTATATTCTTCTTTAGATATGCCTCCCTCTTTCCATTTTATACACATTTTTTTCTTCCTTTTTAGCATGTGCTTAAGTTCTGTGTTCATCCATCCTGGTTTCCTTAAATGCTTCCTATTCTTCCCTCTCTTCGGAATTGTTTACAATTGTGCTTTGAGAATTTCATTTTTCAAGATTTCCCATCCTTCCTGGACATTTTTGTCTTTAAGGATATCCAGCCATTGGATCCCTCCAATTCTCTTTCTGAATCCCTTAAAATCTGCCTTTCTGAAATCTAACCTTGACGTCTGAGTCTTCACAGGTCTTCCTCCTCTAGTTATCCAAAATTCTAAAATAGCATGGTCGCTACCTCCTAGGGTCCCAGCCACTTTTACCTCCTCAACCATTTCCTCCCTGTTTATAAGGATTAGATCCAAGGTAGCAATTCCCCTTGTTTTCTCCCCTACCTTTTGGAAGATAAAGTTGTCAGCAAGAGAGGATAAGAATTTCCTTGACCTGTTAGTTTTGCCTTAGAGAGATTCCCAACAAATGTCTGGATAATTGAAATCTCCCATGCCAACTATGTCATATTTTTTGGAGAACTTGGCCATTAGTTGACCTCTCTCACCACCATGTCATAGGGTCCCTGACACTGGGTAAAGAACTTAATCTCCACTATGGCCACTAAGACAAGTACCCAATCCCCAGGTTTAAATTGTTTCACTTGAGTTGACCTATTATACCCACTGGATTTTGCCTCTTGGCCCTTGACGAGGTGCCCTTTTACGTCAACCCTCACTTTGGTCCCTCGACACAACTGATCATTAGTCATGGCAAAACATCGAAATCAATTATCGGCTCTTGAGGGACATCAGTCCCATTATATTTTCCAGAGCACCTTTCAACATTAAGTCCCTGATCTGGGTGGCCTCATAGTGGTCCTAGGACCCCTCCGTAGTTCTCCTGGAACTCCTCCGGGTCAGGGACATTGGCTTCAGCGGATGCTTCCTCATCCTCCTCTACAGCTAGCACAATGAAATTCACCATTTACATCATGTGACGTTGTTACCCTATAAACTCTTAGCGACATACTGAAATACCGGGTGCTACAGCTTCAGCCCATAAGTTCCAGAACTACGTAAAATCTCGTCCGATTACAATAGCGGGCAACAAATCCTCGACAATTCTACATGGTAGACATGGAACCACAGTCTGAGCGTCCGTCCATAGGATAGTTCTTGGTGTCTCGATGAATGCAGCTCTCTCCCACCCTCTTCCTACAGACGATCACATACGGAAATGTGGCCCTTAGCAGTGTCACCAAACTCCCTAAGTCCAGATGTCCAGTCTCAATCACACCGTTTTTCGTCATATGGCACATCTTAGGTCCCTCACCAGGGTGCGGTATGGCACTGAAAGTGGGATGTGCAAAAAATGAGAAACGTCTGACTACGGAGCAGTCCATTGGTTCTGAGACCAACGGACGATGGGCTGATATGTCACAACACCTTCAACAGACAATGGTATGTATGGGATGTACCCCTTGAACCTGGTTCCTTGGGCACCCCTTAGACGTGGCCTTGGGCCTCTTTTGGGTATCCCAGAAATGTGACCTCAGGTTCCACTGACTGCTCAGGGTGTTGTGAATGACCAAGTATTTTTCCACATGGCTCACAAGGTCATCTTTCTGGAGATCTCCTTGGAATCCCAGCTTTGCATGGACTTTGCGTAATGAGTCCACCACTACTCTTAGCACCATCTGCATCGAAGAACAGGTCTTGGGCTGCAGCCATTTTTGCATCAGGTTGAACATCTGGGACCTGGTAGAGCCAGAGTTGCTCCTTGACTAAGGTGATGCCCAAACATGCCATAATTTTCAGCTTGTGGTACTCCTTGCCATTCTGCAGGGCAAAGTCGTAGTACACTTTGTGCGGTTCCTTCCCCAATAAGGTACGGAGCTAGGACCTTTGTCCAATGTTCTGGGGATTTCTCCCTGTCTATGATCTCAGTCAGGAAAGCCTCAACGTCATCCTCCAGAATCATTTTCTGCAAGGCCTTCTCGTAATATTTGCCTCACATGGGTACAGTCTTTGTGGCTGTCGGGAGGTGCTGTGTCCCTGGCCCGGACAGTTTGTCAGAAAGCCATCTGCTGCTGAATGGTTCGGGCCAATTGTTTAAAAAAAGTCTTTAATGCTTTCAGACTGTCTGCAAAGCTGTAGCTGCCTTTACCCAAGACCACTACTGAACAAGACTCAGCAGTACAAGGTGCTCAGAGCCAAAGTAAGGAGGCTGAGTCCGACCACCACTGAAAAAGACACAGAAGTGGAAAAATCAGGCCTGGGCCAAGAAATATGATAAAGGTTGTTCACAGGTTTTATTGACTGATTAGAAGACACAACTCTGGATGGAGCAGACGGATGAGCCGTGGCTGGATCAGTACTGGACACAGACCTCCACTTTCCCTCAGAGACCAGCGAGGTGGAGGTGGGCACGGATATGAGTGGGATTATTACAGAGGAGCTTTTTGGACCTTTTTTAGTCTGAAGATGGATCACAATCCCCTTCAAAACCTCCTGCCGGTGATGAGAAGACACATTCTTTCAGCAGTGGAGCAGGAACAAGTCTTCATCTCTCCAGAAAACCAGGATTGTTCTGCAGGACAAGTCTCCATCGTAGCTTCGAAGTCTTCACTGGTCTGGGCCCAGGAAAGGCCTTAAAGATGGAAAGTAGAATAATCACCGTTCTCATCCTCACTGGACCTAAACCCTAGAGAGAACTTGTGACCCTTCTTACACAGAGCTTCTAGTGAAGGAGAACAGTCCTCTCTGAGGCACGTCTGGTGCTGTGGGGTAAGAGGCTGACAGACTCCATGGATGGAGCGTATGGCCATCACTGTGGAGAAAGGCGGCCATATTGCCTTATACACTCCTCAAAAAGATAGGAAGGGAACACTAAACTCCCACATCCTAGGTATCACTTTATGAAATATTCCAGTTGCAGATCTTTATTGATTACAGTGGAATGGACAAGGCAACTATTAGGTGGATTCATAACTGGCTTAGTGATCGGACCCAAAGAGTGGTCGTAAATGGCTGCACATCCAGTTGGAAGAATGTCTCAAGTGGGGTACCACAGGGCTCTGTCCTGGGCCCTGTATTGTTCAACATCTTTATCAACGATTTAGATGAAGGAATTGAGGGTAAACTGATTAAATTTGCTGATGACACAAAGCTAGGAGGGATAGCTAATACTAGAGAAGAGAGAGAGAGGATTCAAAAAGATGTAAATAAACTGGAGAAGTGGGCAGCAACTAACAGAATGGTTTTTAACAGGGAGAAATGCAAAGTACTACATCTGGGCAATAAAAATGAAAAAAGCATATACAGAATGGGAGGAATAGGGCTAAGCAACAGCACATGTGAAAAAGACTTGGGTATACTAATAGATCACAGACTGAATATGAGTCAACAGTGTGATGCAGCAGCAAAAATGGCAAATGCAATTCTAGGATGTATTAACAGAAGCATACAGTCTAGATCACGTGAAGTCATTATTGCCCTCTACTCCTCTTTGGTCAGACCTCATCTGGAATATTGTGTCCAGTTTTGGGCACCACATTTTAAAAAAGACATCAACAAACTGGAGCAAGTTCAGAAAAGAGCGACCAGAATGGTGACCGGTCTGCAAACCCTGTCTTATGAGGAAAGGTTGCAGGATTTGGGAATGTTTAGTTTGCAAAAGAGAAGACTGAGAGGAGACTTAATAGCTGTCTACAAATATCTAAAGGGCTGTCACATTGTAGAAGGATCAACTTTATTCTCATTTGCACAAGGAAAGACTAGAAGCAATGGGATGAAACTGAATGGGAGGAGACACAGATTAGATATTAGAAAAAACTTTTTGACAGTTAGAGTGATCAATGAGTGGAACAGGCTGCCAAGAGAAGTTGTGAGTTCTCCTTCAATGGAAGTCTTCAAACAGAGGCTGGACAGACATCTGATTGGGATGATTTAGCGAATCCTGCTTTGAGCAGGGGGTTGGACCAGATGGCCCAGGAGGTCCCTTCCAACTCTACGATTCTATGATTCTATGAACTATAAAATACACTGACCAAGGAAAAGGAAGTCCTTCCCAATATATCATGGAAATCTTCTATAACCCTGGAAGGATAGGTACTTGCTCTAAGCCCCTTGCTTGTTGGCCCAGTCAGAAGCCAACACTGAGGGTGTCAAGGTGGCAGAAAGTTTGTCATCTTCCCAAAAACAGCAAGGCAGGAAATTGGTACACCAAGACAGGGACATGTTCTCGGAGTTGCCAGGTCTCACTAGTGGCAGCGAGCCTGAGATGCTCACTGAGCCACACGCTCGGATTAATTTAAAGCCTTATAGGATTCCTGAAGCCCTGGGGAGGTAATTTCAAAGGAGGTGATACTGAGCTGGCCTCGTCCCTCACGAAAAACAGGTCAGGGCATTGTTGGGAACTGTAGGCTGTTACAGGTTCGCCCCTCATTTTACCATAATAGCAGCGCCTCTACCTTATCTCCTAAAGGGCAGAATCCGTTATGGTTAAGTGGTTTCCAGAGGCTGAGAAGACATTTCAGGAGCTGAAACTGCCCCTCTGGAGGCCACCAGCGTGGGGAGCGCCGCCGGGCTTCTCAAGACTTCATAGTCCAGACAGATGTGCTGATGTCGGGCTAGAACCAGTCATGTCCCAGGAGATCAGTGGGGAGGAACATCAGATAGTCTATGTGGGCAGACCATCTTCCGCATGTGAGGAACATTCCTCCACTAGATAGTCTATGTGGGCAGACCATCTTCCGCATGTGAGGAACATTCCTCCACTAGATAGTCTATGTGGGCAGACCATCTTCCGCATGTGAGGAACATTCCTCCACTAGATAGACCATAAACCGGTAAGCAACATGAAATGCGGATGCTCCGTCAAGGCTTCTCGGCTGTGATGTACCGCGCCTTACCGAGAGGAAAGGCTGCTTCCATTTTGGAGCTGTAAAGTTTATGAAGGACAGTAAACTTTATTCCGTTTTGATATAAACACCCTGTGTACAGAAGTGTCTCTACCACTATCCACACACTGTGGGTACAAAAAGTCTTCACACCTCTGTTACTATCTCAGGTTTTTGCTGTGTAGAAGAATCATTTCAGGACTCCCCCCCCCCCCCCCCTTTAATGTCACCCATACTCTGAACAAATCCCGAGAGAAACAAAACAATCTTTCATTGTGGAAAAGAAAATAAAGTAGTAAAATAATGTGGTTGCATAAGTGTGCACCCCCTTACACTAATGGCACCATTCTGTCTTTTTGGATCAGGGTCTTTCGGCATGGCACACCTAGAATTGGTGATCTTTGCCGGCTCCTCCCTGCAGCATTTCCACATCTGTCAGATTGCGGGGGGATCTCCTGTATACAGCGCCCTCTTCAGGTCACCACAGATTACCCCTTGGGTTCAGGTCTGAACTCGGCAGCTCCAGAACGTCCATCTTCCCCTGGTGAAGCCGTTCTCTTCGTGATTTGGCAGCTGCTTAGCGGCTTTACCTGCTGAAGGTTAAATTCCTTATCATCAGCTTTTTATCACCTGAAAGCTCTGAAGTGAAATTGCCTGATTTGTTCTGTCCATAATTCCCTCCCCCTTGACTAAAGCCCCAGTTCCAGTAAGACAGCTCAAGAGCGCAATGCTGCCCCCACCATGCCTCATTGTGGGGGTGGGCATCTTCTGGTGATGACCGATGTCGGATTTGCACCTTATGGAAAGTTCCCCCTTGGTGTCATCAGACAGAACACATTTTGGGCTTCAGACCAACATGATGGGAGATTTTGGCATCACATCACCGGGCTTGAATGAGCTGCTCTGTAGGAAAAGGCTTCAGTGTTCCCCCAACCCCACAGCCTGGACATATGAAGAATACCAGAGATTGTGGACACTTACAGAACCAGGACTAGCCAGAAATTCCTGCAGTTCCTCTAATGTTGCAGTTGGCCTCCAGCACCAATTTTCTTTCCGTCTTTTCATCAATGTTTGAGGAATGTCCATTTCTCGGTAATGCCACTGGGGTGCTAGATTCAGCCCCTTCTTGATGACCTCTTCACAGTGTCCATGGTAGACACTATGGAATGTTCTTGCCCTTTCTCCCGAGTGACAACTTTCCACACTGAGATCCTTTGCTGTGTTGTCAGCTGTTTACAGACCAGAGTCCTCCGAGAGCAGCGACACTTACACTGCGGTTAATCAGAATCACTGTAAATGACGGGGAACGAGCGCTGGCTACTGTGTAACATGGGGGAAAAGTGAGCGGTTGATTGTGAACTCAACCAGATGCCCAGATTTTAGGAGGGTGCTCACACTTATGGAACCCTGTTATTTTACTCCCTTTTCTTCCACCCTAAAATTTTTTCAGTCTTTTCTTCTGTTTCTCATTGGATTTGTACAGATTATGGGTGACAAAAAAAAAATCCTACCAAAAAGAATGATTTCATATATACAGTCTACTGTATACACCCTGTGTGCAAGGAAGCCCTTATGCAGCGCCTCACCCTCGGGCCGGAGGCACCACGAGTCACGGGTGAGGGGGCACAGCGTGACCCTCTGGGGGCGCAGCAGGCAGGCGAGATGAGGCAGTCTAGGTGTGTCTGCTTCCAGGTGCCCAGGGAATGAGCAGGGAGGAGGACGGGTAATTACAGCCTTGGCAGACGGTGAGAGCGCTGCCCCGGGGGGGGATGACTGCAGCGGTGACGGGCAGACACGCAGCTTTCACTGCACAGGAAGAGAGTCCTCATTTACCAGGAGACACCAGCACCTGCCCCAAATCATCCCGAGGAGGACAACCTACGGTCCCGGCCACAAGTCCTGACACTGACGCACATTGCTTCAGTGCTTTCGCTCTTTTAGTCGCCGTTTCCACGGTTACTGACAATTCTAAACATTCCGCACATAGAAACGTCATGGATTTGTCACTACCACTATCAGAGACCCCCTCAATATTCCGGGCAGCGCTGCCCCTTATTCTCCAGACTCTGTGGCCGGTCTGACGGGCCCTTCATCAGAAAAACAGGGCCGGGCTGCAGAGGACAGTAACAGGGTCTCTCCGATGAAGACCCTCAGACTGCGGGGACATCTGGAGGCCTGTACTGTGCAGCTATATTGATCGTCAGGTTACAACATCTCGCCTGGTGATATAACTTCCCATGTAATTAGTCCATGATCAGATCAGGGGTGATCCACACTGATCACAGCCCCCTCAGGTGATAAGGGATCCCGGGAACCCCAATATCATCTGCTGACAGGAGCGGAAAGTCTGTAAGAGAGAGGACGCTGACACATCGACATGATGGAAGTGATGACAGCCGTCACACACCGATCGCCCAGGGGCAGCAGACATCACAGGTGGCGGGGAATGCCGGGAATGTCTCACCGCGAGTGCGGCCCTAAAAGCGTCAGCAGCGGGGACAGATGGGGAAGCGCACGATGGCGGGGAGCGCGTATGATGTGAATAATGGCACAAGAAACGCTCATTTATGATGGCAGGCGGCAAAATGTCACTCCTACGGGGTAAGGCCTGTAAATGACACTGCCCAGGTGCTGAGACCGCACTCCGGACGTAACCTACGTACATATACACCACGGTCCGCCGTCACCTACGGACATACACGCCGCGGTCCAGCCGTCACCTACATACATACACGGCACAGTCCGGCCATCACCTACGGACATACAAGGCACAGTCCGGCCGTCACCTACATACATACACGCCACGGTCTGGCCGTCACCTACGTACATACACCCCACGGTCCGGCCGTCACCTACATACATACACGCCACAGTCCGGCCGTCACCTACGTACATACATGCCACGGTCCGGCTGTCACCTACATATATATATATACACACACACACACGACAGTCCGGCCATCACCTACGTACATACACGCCACAGTCCGGCCGTCACCTACGTATATACACCCCACGGTCCAGCCGTCACCTACATACATACACGCCACAGTCCGGCCGTCACCTACGTACATACACGCCACGGTCCGGCCGTCACCTACGTATATACACACGCGACAGTCCAGCCGTCACCTACGGACATACACGCCACAGTCCGGCCGTCACCTACGGACATACACGCCACAGTCCGGCCGTCACCTACGGACATACACGCCACAGTCCGGCCGTCACCTACGGACATACACGCCACAGTCCGGCCGTCACCTACGGACATACACGCCACAGTCCGGCCGTCACCCACGGACATACACGCCACAGTCCGGCCGTCACCCACGGACATACACGCCACAGTCCGGCCGTCACCTACGGACATACACGCCACAGTCCGGCCGTCACCTACGGACATACACGCCACAGTCCGGCCGTCACCTACGGACATACACGCCACAGTCCGGCCGTCACCTACGGACATACACGCCACAGTCCGGCCATCACCTACGGACATACACGCCACAGTCCGGCCGTCACCTACGGACATACACGCCACAGTCCGGCCGTCACCTACGGACATACACGCCACAGTCCGGCCGTCACCTGGGGGCCGGTATATACAGTGAATACGGAAAGTATTCAGACCCCTTTACATTTTTCACTCTTTATTTCATTGCAGCCACTTGGTAAATTCAATAAAGTTCATTTTTTCTCATTAAAGTCCACTGCACCCAAGACTTAAAAAAAAAAAACTGAAATTTTTGCATATTTATTAAAAAAGAAAAACTGAAATCTCACATGGTCATAAGTATTCAGCCCCTTTGCTCAGACACTCATATGCAAGTCCCATGCTGTCCATTTCCTTGTGATCCTCCTTGAGATGGTTCTGCTCCTTCATTCGAGTCCAGCTGTGTGCAATTACACTGATAGGACTTGATTTGTAAAGGCGCACACCTGTCTATATAAGAGCTCACAGTGCATGTCACACAAAATGAGAATCATGAGGCCAAAGGAACTGGCCAAGGAGCTCAGAGACAGAATTGTGGCAAGGCACAGATCTGGCCAAGGTTACAAAAGAATTTCTGCAGTACTCAAGGATCCTTAGAGCACAGTGGCCTCCATAATCCTTAAATGGAAGAAGTTTGGGGCCACCAGAAGTCTTCCTAGACCTGGCCGTCCAGCCACACTGAGCAATCGTGGGAGAAGAGCCTTGGTGAGAAAGGTAAAGAAGAACCCCAAGATCACTGTGGCTGAGCTCCACAGATGCAGTAGGGAGATGGGAGAAAGTTCCACAAAGTCAACTATCACTGCAGCCCTCCACCATCGGACCTTTATGGCAGAGTGGCCCGACGGAAGCCTCTCAGTGCCAGACATATGAAAGCACACATAGAGTTTGCTTAAAAAAAAAACAAAAAAAAAACCACACACATGAAGAACTCGCAGACTATGAGAAATAAGATTCTCTGGACTGATGAGACGAAAATAGAAGTTTTTGGTGATAATTCTAAGCGGTATGTGTGGAGAACACCTGACAATGCTCATCACCAGCCCAATACAATCCCAACAGTAAAACATGGTGGTGGCAGCATCATGCTATGGGGGTGTTTTTCAGCTGCAGGGACAGGACGACTGGTTGCCATTGAAGGAAACATGAATGCGGCCAAGTACAGAGAGATCCTGGATGAAAACCTCTTGCAGAGTGCTCTGGACCTCAGACTTGGCCGAAGGTTCACCTTCCAACAAGACAATGACCCAAACAGCTAAAATAACAGAGGAGAGGCTTCAGAACAACTCTGTGACCATTCCTGACTGGCCCAGCCAGAGCCCTGACCTAAACCCAATGGAGCATCTCTGAAGAGACCTGAAAATGGCTGTCCACCAACGTTCACCATCCAACCTGACGGAACTGGAGAGGATCTGCAAGGAAGAATGGCCGAGGATCCCTAAATCCAGGGGTGAGAGACTTGTTGCATCATTCCCTAGAAGACTCACGGCTGTACTAGCTCAAAAGGTGCTTCTACTCAATACTGAGCAAAGGGGCTGAATACTTATGGCCATGTGAGATTTCAGGTTTTCTGGTTTTAGTAAATTTGCAAAACTTTCTACATTTCTGTTTTTTCTTCAGTCCAGATGAGGTGCAGAGTGTGGCGCTTACACAGCGCAGAGTCAGATGGTTTCTATGAGGGCCCATATTGGTGGACTGTGTGCCGTGATGGGGGAACAATAGCAGTTGTGTCGGGTATTTATAATGCACCTGTTTACTCAATTACCTGATTAAGGCTAAAGAGACGTGGGAAGATGAATCGGGGCCGACAGGAGAGGATCAGTGGGAGGCGATCCTGGAATACCCCAGTGATCACCGAGTGAGCCAGGCAGACGCTCAGAGTACACAGGACCCCTGAAGACTATAGGGCCGCACTGACACTTCTGGATGCCTCGCTGTCAGCTTGATGGGGCCGGGATTGTTACACATGTTGTGGCAGTGCTCCAGACCGGACAGCGGATACCATCACTATAGAGGGAGTGTAGGACTGTAGAATGGAGAGGGGTCCTGGGGTCTGGATTTTGGGTTATGCGGAGGAGATTCAGACTCACAATCAGTTCACACTGGCGACAGCGAGGTTATACATTGCACGTACATTCATAGCCATGCCCCGGATTAGAGAAGGACCGCCGGCGATTCAGGGATGTCTTAGACAGACTTTACTGCAAATATGGGAAAAGGAGTTTATGCCAAAAGAAAAAGGGAAAAAAACGTTCAATGCATTGTGGACGCTGCGGGTGGAGAGACGATGACCCCGAGAGGAGGACGCACGTCAGAGTATATAAGGGGGCGCGCCGTCATGGACAGCATGTGACCTTGTCGGACGTTGGAATGGCCGAGTCAGTACGTGACCTTGTCGGACGTTGGAATGGCCGAGTCAGCACCTGACCTTGTCGGACGTTGGAATGGCCGAGTCAGCACGTGACCTTGTCGGACGTTGGAATGGCCGAGTCAGCACGTGACCTTGTCGGACGTTGGAATGGCCGAGTCAGCACGTGACCTTGTCGGACGTTGGAATGGCCGAGTCAGCACGTGACCTTGTCGGACGTTGGAATGGCCGAGTCAGCACGTGACCTTGTCGGACGTTGGAATGGCCGAGTCAGCACGTGACCTTGTCGGACGTTGGAATGGCCGAGTCAGCACGTGACCTTGTCGGACGTTGGAATGGCCGAGTCAGCACGTGACCTTGTCGGACGTTGGAATGGCCGAGTCAGCACGTGACCTTGTCGGACGTTGGAATGGCCGAGTCAGCACGTGACCTTGTCGGACGTTGGAATGGCCGAGTCAGCACGTGACCTTGTCGGACGTTGGAATGGCCGAGTCAGCATGTGACCTTGTCGGACGTTGGAATGGCCGAGTCAGCACGTGACCTTGTCGGACGTTGGAATGGCCGAGTCAGCACGTGACCTTGTCGGACGTTGGAATGGCCGAGTCAGCACGTGACCTTGTCGGACGTTGGAATGGCCGAGTCAGCATGTGACCTTGTCGGACGTTGGAATGGCCGAGTCAGCACGTGACCTTGTCGGACGTTGGAATGGCCGAGTCAGCACGTGACCTTGTCGGACGTTGGAATGGCCGAGTCAGCATGTGACCTTGTCGGACGTTGGAATGGCCGAGTCAGCATGTGACCTTGTCGGACGTTGGAATGGCCGAGTCAGTATGTGACCTTGTCGGACGTTGGAATGGCCGAGTCAGCATGTGACCTTGTCGGACGTTGGAATGGCCGAGTCAGCATGTGACCTTGTCGGACGTTGGAATGGCCGAGTCAGCATGTGACCTTGTCGGACGTTGGAATGGCCGAGTCAGTATGTGACCTTGTCGGACGTTGGAATGGCCGAGTCAGCATGTGACCTTGTCGGACGTTGGAATGGCTGGACTCGGCTTCTCTGTTTGAATTTCATTAATAAAAATGTATCTGATTCAATAAAAAGATGGGGAGCAGCGTGGACATTAATGGGAAAAAATGAACGCTTCTGAATTTACCAAATGGCTGCAATGAAACAAAGAGGGAAAAATGTAAAGGGGTGTGAATACTTTCCATACCCACTGTATACACATCAGGCCATACATTATATCATTAATACAGCTCTGGCAAAAATGAAGAGTTTAATTAAAATCAGTTTTATAACAATCCGCTTCTCTCCATGTCTGACAGCCATTCCATTCCAGTGTCAGTTGAATTCCATCCAGAGTCCACCTCATTCTACTTAATGTGCTTCTGATTAGTGATCACCTGAACCAAATCTTATCTAACGAAGGAAAGTATAGAAACCCTGCTGTGGGGTTCACAATCCTCCTGCAGTAGGACAAGCTGGGTAGCAAAACAAGTGCTAGTAATATCCCAAAAGTAATAGGAATGAAAAAATAACTTATAACCATGCCAAAGGAGCTGAAAAGAAAAGTCTTGAGTGAGGAAAGAAGGGCTCAATTCTGGCTTTACTAGCAGAGGGATACAGTGAGCGCCATGTTGCCTCCATCCTTAAAATTTCTAAGACGACAGTCCATTACAACAAGGTCAAGCAGCAGACATTGGGGACAACAAAGTTACAGACCGGCAGAGGGCGAAAACTACTCTCTACTGACCGGGATGACCGTCATCTTATTCTAATGTCACTCAGCAACCTCAGGATGACATCAAGTGACCTACAAAAGGAATGGCAAATGGCAGCTGGGGTGAAGTGCACAGCAAGAACAGTTCGTAACCGGCTCCTAGAGGCAGGGCTCAAGTCATGTAAAGCTAGAAAAAAGCCTTTCATCAATGAGAAGGAGAGCCAGGCTGAAGTTTACCAAAGACCATAAGGATTGGACCATAGAGGACTGGAGTAAGGTAACCTTCTCTGATGAGTCTAATTTTCAGCTTTGCCCAACACCTGGTCGTCTAATGATTAGACGGAGACCTGGAGAGGCGCACAAGCCACAGTGTCTTGCACCCACTGTGACATTTGGTGGAGGATCGGTGATGATCTGGGGAGGCTTCAGCAAGGCCGGAATTGGGAAGGTTAATCTTCGTGAAGGACGTATGAATCACCCGCATACAAGGTTATCCTGGAAAAACAGCTGACTCCTGCTCAGGCAATGTTCCCCAACTCTGAGGACAATGTGCCATGCCACACAGCTAGGTCATCAATGTGTGGATGAAGGAGCACCACATCCAATCCCTGTCATGGCCGCCCAATCTCCAGACCTGAACCCCACTGAGAACCTCTGGAATGTAATCAGGAGGAAGATGGAGAGTCACAAGCCATCAGACAAAGAAGAACTGCTGACATGTGTGTACCAGGAGCGGCATAAGGTCACCCAGAAGCAGCGTGAGAGACTGGAGGAAAGCAGCCAAGACACAGGAAAGCTGGGGTTAACAATCATGGGGATTCCACAGAATACTGATCTCTGAACTCTTCCTGAGGTAAAACATTAGTATTGTTGTTTCTAAATGATTATGGACTTGTTTTCTTAGCATTATTTGAGGTCTACAAGCACGCCGCATTTTTTTTGCTCTTTTGACCTTTTCTCATTTTCTGACAATAAATATAAAATTTATTGCTTGGAGATTCGGAGACATGTGGTCAGGAGTTTATAGAATTAAAGAGCAATTTACATTTTACTCAGAAATATAAAGAGGAAAATCAGAGAAACTGAACATTGTGCAGCGGTCTCTTATATACAGCCTTGGCAAAAATTATCTACGGGCCGTACATTATATGATACTTGGGTGTATATACACATCGGGCCGTACATTATATGATACTTGGGTGTATATACACATCGGGCCGTACATTATATGATACCTGGGTGTATATACACATCGGGCCGTACATTATATGATATCTGGGTGTATATACACATCGGGCCGTACATTATATGATATCTGGGTGTATATACACATCGGGCCGTACATTATATGATATCTGGGTGTATATACACATCGGGCCGTACATTATATGATATCTGGGTGTATATACACATCGGGCCGTACATTATATGATATCTGGGTGTATATACACATCGGGCCGTACATTATATGATATCTGGGTGTATATACACATCGGGCCGTACATTATATGATATCTGGGTGTATATACACATCGGGCCGTACATTATATGATATCTGGGTGTATATACACATCGGGCCGTACATTATATGATATCTGGGTGTATATACACATCGGGCCGTACATTATATGATATCTGGGTGTATATACACATCGGGCCGTACATTATATGATATCTGGGTGTATATACACATCGGGCCGTACATTATATGATATCTGGGTGTATATACACATCGGGCCGTACATTATATGATACCTGGGTGTATATACACATCGGGCCGTACATTATATGATATCTGGGTGTATATACACATCGGGCCGTACATTATATGATACCTGGGTGTATATACACATCGGGCCGTACATTATATGATATCTGGGTGTATATACACATCGGGCCGTACATTATATGATATCTGGGTGTATATACACATCGGGCCGTACATTATATGATATCTGGGTGTATATACACATCGGGCCGTACATTATATGATATCTGGGTGTATATACACATCGGGCCGTACATTATATGATACCTGGGTGTATATACACATCGGGCCGTACATTATATGATGTCTGGGTGTATATACACATCGGGCCGTACATTATATGATATCTGGGTGTATATACACATCGGGCCGTACATTATATGATATCTGGGTGTATATACACATCGGGCCGTACATTATATGATATCTGGGTGTATATACACATCGGGCCGTACATTATATGATACCTGGGTGTATATACACATCGGGCCGTACATTATATGATATCTGGGTGTATATACACATCGGGCCGTACATTATATGATATCTGGGTGTATATACACATCGGGCCGTACATTATATGATATCTGGGTGTATATACACATCGGGCCGTACATTATATGATATCTGGGTGTATATACACATCGGGCCGTACATTATATGATATCTGGGTGTATATACACATCGGGCCGTACATTATATGATACCTGGGTGTATATACACATCGGGCCGTACATTATATGATATCTGGGTGTATATACACATCGGGCCGTACATTATATGATATCTGGGTGTATATACACATCGGGCCGTACATTATATGATACCTGGGTGTATATACACATCGGGCCGTACATTATATGATATCTGGGTGTATATACACATCGGGCCGTACATTATATGATATCTGGGTGTATATACACATCGGGCCGTACATTATATGATATCTGGGTGTATATACACATCGGGCCGTACATTATATGATACCTGGGTGTATATACACATCGGGCCGTACATTATATGATATCTGGGTGTATATACACATCGGGCCGTACATTATATGATATCTGGGTGTATATACACATCGGGCCGTACATTATATGATATCTGGGTGTATATACACATCGGGCCGTACATTATATGATACCTGGGTGTATATACACATCGGGCCGTACATTATATGATATCTGGGTGTATATACACATCGGGCCGTACATTATATGATATCTGGGTGTATATACACATCGGGCCGTACATTATATGATATCTGGGTGTATATACACATCGGGCCGTACATTATATGATACCTGGGTGTATATACACATCGGGCCGTACATTATATGATATCTGGGTGTATATACACATCGGGCCGTACATTATATGATATCTGGGTGTATATACACATCGGGCCGTACATTATATGATATCTGGGTGTATATACACATCGGGCCGTACATTATATGATGTCTGGGTGTATATACACATCGGGCCGTACATTATATGATATCTGGGTGTATATACACATCGGGCCGTACATTATATGATGTCTGGGTGTATATACACATCGGGCCGTACATTATATGATATCTGGGTGTATATACACATCGGGCCGTACATTATATGATATCTGGGTGTATATATGTATCTCCGTGCCGTACGTTATGCGGAAATTTCGGCGGCTGCCTCGTTCGCTCTTCCTGGTGACGATTCCCGGGAATTGCTCGGAGAATGTCACTTTGTTTGTGCAGGAACAGAGGAAGCGCCGCTCCGGTCAGAAAATGAGGCCATTGTTAGGACGCTTCCCCCGGGCGCTGTCTGCCTGGGCACTACAAGTCCCAGCTCAGCCGAGTAACCGGAGCCATGGTGGAGGTGCCAGGAGGAAGAGAAGGTTTCCGGCCCCCAAGTCAGACAATGGGACAGGTCTACGACTGATGTAACAGGTCGGACGAGGAGAGAGCCCGGGGCGGCGGGAGAGTACGCAAGGCGGGGGAGGGGGCCACATCTGATCCTGCGGCCGTCCCAGGGGGCCCCACCCCAGGGGGCATTCACCCCGCACAGCACTGTGAGCCACCCACTGAAGGTGTGCACCCCCCGACTGCCCGGACCCAACATATCAGAGGGAGCGCCCCCCAGAACTCCCGTGTGCTCGGACCCAACATGTTAATAGAGGGAGCGCCCCCCCCAAGACCCCCACTTCAGACACATGGCCCCAGGGGACCCCACCAAGACACTGGTCTGCTCCCCAAAACTCCCACCAGATCGGAGAGGAGGAATCTCTGCACAGGATCCAGTGCGTGACAGGATCAGGCTATCCTGTATGGGGATCCCACACTATAATCTACTGCCCCCACACCGTAACCTGCCCCCCACCGCAGTCTACCCCCCCCACTATAATCTACTGCCCCCGCACCATAATCTGCCCCCCACTATAATCTACTGCCCCCACCGCAGTCTACCCCCCCACTATAATCTACTGCCCCCACACCGCAGTCTACCCCCCACTATATTCTACTGCCCCCACACCACAGTCTACCCCCCTCTATAATCTACTGTCCCCACACCGCAGTCTACCCCCCACTATAATCTACTGTCCCCGCACCACAGTCTACCCCCCTCTATAATCTACTGTCCCCACACCGCAGTCTACCCCCCACTATAATCTACTGTCCCCGCACCGCAGTCTACCCCCCCACTATAATCTACTGTCCCCGCTCCGCAGTCTACCCCCACTATAATCTACTGTCCCCGCACCGCAGTCTACCCCCCACTATAATCTATTGCCCCCCACACCGCAGTCTACCCCCCACTATAATCTACTGCCCCCCACACCGCAGTCTACCCCCCACTATAATCTACTGCCCCCGCACACCGCAGTCTACCCCCCACTATAATCTACTGCCCCCGCACACCGCAGTCTACCCCCGCACACCGCAGTCTATCCCCCACTATAATCTACTGCCCTCGCACCGTAATCTGCCCCCCACTATAATCTACTGCCCCCTCACCAGTCTACCCCCACTATAATCTACTGCCCCCACACCACAGTCTACCCCCACAATAATCTACTGCCCCCACACCGCAGTCTACCCCCCTCTATAATCTACTGCCCCCACACCGCAGTCTACCCCCCACTATAATCTACTGCCCCCGCACCACAGTCTACCCCCCACTATAATCTACCCCCCACTATAATCTACTGTCCCCGCACCGCAGTCTACCCCCCACTATAATCTACTGTCCCCGCACCGCAGTCTACCCCCCACCGTAATCTGCCCCCCACTATAATCTACTGTCCCCACACCGCAGTCCACCCCCCACTATAATCCACTGCCCCCGCACCGCAGTCTACCCCCCACTATAATCTACTGTCCCCACACCGCAGTCCACCCCCCACTATAATCTACTGTCCCCACACCGCAGTCCACCCCCCACTATAATCTACTGTCCCCACACCGCAGTCCACCCCCCACTATAATCTACTGTCCCCACACCGTAATCTGCCCCCCACTATAATCTACTGCCCCCGCACTGCAGTCCACCCCCCACTATAATCTACTGCCCCCGCACCACAGTCTACCCCCCACTATAATCTACTGCCCCCGCACCGCAGTCCACCCCCCACTATAATCTACTGCCCCCGCACCGCAGTCTACCCCCCACTATAATCTACTGCCCCCGCACCGCAGTCAACCCCCCACTATAATCTACTGCCCCCCACACCGCAGTCTACCCCCCCACTATAATCTACTGCCCCCGCACCGCAGTCTACCCCCCACTATAATCTACTGCCCCCGCACCACAGTCTACCCCCCACTATAATCTACCCCCCACTATAATCTACTGTCCCCGCACCGCAGTCTACCCCCCACTATAATCTACTGTCCCCGCACCGCAGTCTACCCCCCACTATAATCTACTGTCCCCGCACCGTAATCTGCCCCCCACTATAATCTACTGTCACCACACCGCAGTCCACCCCCCACTATAATCTACTGCCCCCGCACCGCAGTCTACCCCCCACTATAATCTACTGTCCCCGCACCGCAGTCCACCCCCCACTATAATCTACTGTCCCCGCACCGCAGTCCACCCCCCACTATAATCTACTGCCCCCGCACCGCAGTCTACCCCCCACTATTATTATTTATTGTTATAGCGCCATTTATTCCATGGCGCTTTACATGTGAGGAGCGGTATACATAAAAACAAGTACAATAATGTTAAACAATACAAGTCATAACTGGTACAGGAGGAGAGAGGACCCTGCCCGCAAAGGCTCACAATCTACAAGGGATGGGTGATAATACAGTAGGAGAGGGTAGAGCTGGTCGTGCAGCGGTTTGGTCGATCAGTGGTTACTGCAGGTTGTAGGCAGTCTACCCCCACTATAATCTACTGCCCCACTGTAATCCCCCTCCTCTGTACCGTCTCCCCCACAATGTGACCTCTTCTGCAGCGCTCTATCACGCTCTCGCCCTGTCACTCGCACTCTTAGTATTCGGGGCGACTCTCTCGTGTTCCCGGGTAATAATCTGTCATTTCCACACATGAAGCCGCACAGGGATGTGAATCAGGAGGAGACGCCCGGACCTCACACCCTGCACCGCCAGCCAGTCTGCAGGAGGATCCGCGCCACGACTCGAAAATCAGGAACGTGTCCTGGCATCTGCCACAAGGGCTGCGGAGACACAGGGGCCCCCCGGGCCCAGGGCTGTGGAATCAGAGGGGCCCCCAGGGCCAGAGCTGCGGAATCAGAGGGGCCCCCAGGGCCAAAGCTGCGGAGTCACAAGGGGCCCCAGGGCCAGAGCTGCGGAGTCACAAGGGGCCCCAGGGCCAGAGCTGCGGAGTCACAAGGGGCCCCAGGGCCATGGTGCACACTGTATCTGCTCAGACTACATCTAGATCCTCCACTATTGGATCAGCATTCTCATCATCTGCACACAACACTGAGGGTGATAGTCCTGCGCCCGGAGGCATCATCTCACAGGATGAATCACAGGTGGCAGAGTTGTTACTGTCCCTTTAAATAATCACAGCCGCAGCGGAGTCAGGTTACTGAGACTGCAGGAGTCGCATTACCACCTGTGTCAGGTGTCACTGCACCGAAACAGGAGATCCCTGGGGTCCGACCTGTGGCCGCCGGCCTGGGCACCCCTCCCCCACTGCTGTATGACAATCACTCCCATCAGGTGGAGTACCGCCGTCTGGGAACAATCACTCCCATCAGGTGGAGTACCGCCGTCTGGGAACAATCACTCCCATCAGGTGGAGTACCGGTGTCTGGGAACAATCACTCCCATCAGGTGGAGTACCGGTGTCTGGGAACAATCACTCCCATCAGGTGGAGTACCGGTGTCTGGGAACAATCACTCCCATCAGGTGGAGTACCGGTGTCTGGGAACAATCACTCCCATCAGGTGGAGTACCGGTGTCTGGGAACAATCACTCCCATCAGGTGGAGTACCGGTGTCTGGGAACAATCACTCCCATCAGGTGGAGTACCGGTGTCTGGGAACAATCACTCCCATCAGGTGGAGTACCGGAGTCTGGGAACAATCACTCCCATCAGGTGGAGTACCGGAGTCTGGGAACAATCACTCCCATCAGGTGGAGTACCGGAGTCTGGGAACAATCACTCCCATCAGGTGGAGTACCTCTGTCTGGGAACAATCACTCCCATCAGGTGGAGTACCTCTGTCTGGGAACAACACTCCCATCAGGTGGAGCACCTCTGTCGGAGAACAATCACTCCCATCAGGTGGAGTACCGCTGTCGGAGAATAATCACTCCCATCAGGTGGAGTACCGCTGTCGGAGAACAATCACTCCCATCAGGTGGAGTACCGCTGTCGGAGAACAATCACTCCCATCAGGTGGAGTACCGCTGTCGGAGAACAATCACTCACATCAGGTGGAGTACCGCTGTCTGGGAACAATCACTCCCATCAGGTGGAGTACCGCTCTTATTTGCCCCCGCAGGTTCAGTGTATCAGTGGGTGAACATGGGGGGAGGGGAGTGAGATGTTCCAGCACCTCTTAATCCTCGATGCATGTGAACGGGGTGCAGGGGCCGCACCGGGGGGGGCAAATTGTGTGGGAGAAAAACATCACACGCCGTCCAACACTGCAGCACCAACCCTCGCCAGCCCGGGGAAAAGGGGCAGCACCAACCCTCGCCAGCCCAGGGAAAAGGGGCAGCTCCAACCCTCGACAGCCCGGGGAAAAGAGGAGGGGGGGGAAGCGCCAACACTCAGAAGGGTGAATAATGGCAGGGAGGAAAGATGGGGAGAAAGCAAAACATCAGACAAGAAGTCAAAAATAGGGAAAGATAGTTGAGGGGGCAGAGCAGCGGGGAGCGCCTGTGCGGCAGTGACTGATGGGGAACACACCGCTGGAATATGATGCATAAGAGTGGGCATCCGAGCACTTTATTGGGGCAGACAGACTTCAGAGCAGTGGGCCAGCAGCGGGCAGAGTAGCGAGGGCAGAGCAGTGGGGCAGCAGCAAAGCAGAGCAGTAGGGCAGAGCAGTGGGCAGAGCAGTGGGGCAGCAGCGGGGCAGAGCAGTGGGGCAGCAGCGGGGCAGAGCAGTGGGGCAGCAGCGGGGCAGAGCAGTGGGGCAGCAGCGGGGCAGGGCAGTGGGGCAGCAGCGGGGCAGGGCAGTGGGGCAGCAGCGGGGCAGGGCAGTGGGGCAGCAGCGGGGCAGGGCAGTGGGGCAGCAGCGGGGCAGGGCAGTGGGGCAGCAGCGGGGCAGGGCAGTGGGGCAGCAGCGGGGCAGGGCAGTGGGGCAGCAGCGGGGCAGGGCAGTGGGCAGAGCAGTGGGGCAGCAGCGGGCAGGGCAGTGGGGCAGCAGCGGGCAGGGCAGTGGGGCAGCAGCGGGGCAGAGCAGTGGGGCAGAGCAGTGGGGCAGCAGCGGGGCAGAGCAGCGGGGCAGCAGCGGGGCAGAGCAGTGGGGCAGAGCAGTGGGGCAGAGCAGTGGGGCAGCAGCGGGGCAGAGCAGTGGGGCAGAGCAGTGGGGCAGAGCAGTGGGGCAGCAGCGGGCAGGGCAGTGGGGCAGCAGTGGGGCAGCAGCGGGCAGGGCAGTGGGGCAGCAGCGGGGCAGAGCAGTGGGGCAGCAGCGGGGCAGAGCAGTGGGGCAGGGCAGTGGGGCAGCAGCGGGGCAGGGCAGTGGGGCAGCAGCGGGGCAGGGCAGTGGGGCAGCAGCGGGGCAGCAGCGGGCAGAGCAGTGGGGCAGCAGCGGGCAGGGCAGTGGGGCAGCAGCGGGCAGGGCAGTGGGGCAGCAGCGGGGCAGAGCAGTGGGGCAGCAGCGGGGCAGAGCAGTGGGGCAGCAGCGGGGCAGAGCAGTGGGGCAGAGCAGTGGGGCAGAGCAGTGGGGCAGCAGCGGGGCAGAGCAGTGGGGCAGCAGCGGGGCAGAGCAGTGGGGCAGGGCAGTGGGGCAGCAGCGGGGAACAGTAGAGGAAAGAAGTAGAGAAAAGTTGGGATGGGGGGAGGAGAAAGTGAAAGGAGAAGATGAGGGGGGGTGAGAGGAAAGGGGGGAGGAAGGGAGGGGAGGCAGGAAGGAGCAGAGCGCAGACACCGCCATTGTTCCTACACAATCCTGAGAGCGGCCATCCCAGATATTAATAGCCACGCACAATGGAGGGCTGGACCGCAGAGCTCGCACTCCACGCCGGGGGACAGGTGACCCGCTGCAGTTCATGTTCCGTACTGACGGGGGCAGCACTGGGGCAGAGGGTCCCATGTGTGCAGATAATGGGGGGGACAAGGAAAGCCTGGAGGAGGCCGGAGCGTTACTGTGAAGCCCCTCATAATGACTCCCCCCAGTGTAACGTCCCCTCCGTGCCACAACGTATCAACAATGTAGCAGCGTCCTGCAGGAGCGGCCCCCAGAGACGGGACCAGTGCAGCACCAGTCACATACGGAGCCTTGAAGAAGTCTTCACACCCCGTCACCTTTTCCACATTTTACATCACAAACTTCAATGTATTTATTGGGATTTTCTGTGATAACACAAGCAAGAAAGTAACTGACGAGTAAAGGAAATTATAGGCGGTGTACTAATTATTATAACTCTAGAAATCTAAGCACTGTGCCGTGCATTAGTGTTCAGCCCCCTCTAGTCTGATGCCCCTAAACAACATCCCGAGTGACCAATCACCTCCAGAAGTCACGTCATTAGTACACTGTGTCCCCCTGGGGGTGATTACTCCTCAGTATAACATCAGGAAAATCAAGGAGCCCACCAGACAGGTCAGGGATAAAGTGGGGAAGAGGAAGAAAGCAGGGTTAGGTTATAAATAATAGCCCAAACTCTGAACATCTTACGGAGCATCAATCCTTCATCCAAAGATGGAAGGAGCATGGCCCAACCACAAACATCTCAAGACAAGTCCACGTAACCTGACCTCCCAAGAAAGAAGAGCACAAATGAGAGAAGCAGCCGAGAGGAACCTGGTCACTGGAGGAGCTACCGAGATCCACAGCTGAGGGCGAGGATCTGTGCACCCTTTACAGGAGAGCGACAAGAAGAAAGGTATTGAGGAGCCGTACGGGTACGCTCCCACGGTCAGTAAACGCTGCGGGCTTGACGCTGCGTACATCCATAGCAGCCAGACGTAACAGCTTAGCGGAGAGACAGCCACCCGCGGCTTCCCTGCGTACACGCAGCTGTGGTGCGTCTTCCCAGACCGCAGCGTGTCTATATCTTGCGGAGACGCTCCGTCTCCAAAACATAAAGTCACTCATACAATGTATGGGACGCAGTGATTCCGCACGGTACAATGAACACATGAGGAATCGCCTGCGTTCAAAAGCCGGCAGCGCTCTGGATGGAACGGACATGTGCTGCGTCCAAAGCGCTGCCGGATACTGGCCGTGGGAACATACCGTAAGAAGTCCCATGTAGGAGACACAGCGAGCCTATGGAAGAGAATTCTTTTGGACTAAATCCTAAACACTGCATATCACATGGAAAACACCATGCCCACCGTCACACATGGTGGTGGGAGAATCCTGCTGTGCGGAGACTTTTCTTCAGCAGGGGCAGAGAAGCTGGTCTGAGTCGATGGGAAGATGGATGAAGCTTAATACAGAACAATCGTGTTAGAGCCTGAGAAAGGTGGAGAGAGACAGACCCCAAAAGACTGCAGAGAAAGGTGGGAGAGACAGACCCCAAAAGACTGCAGAGAAAGGTGGGAGAGACAGACCCCAAAAGACTGCAGAGAAAGGTGGGAGAGACAGACCCCAAAAGACTGCAGAGAAAGGTGGGAGAGACAGACCCCAAAAGACTGCAGAGAAAGGTGGGAGAGACAGACCCCAAAAGACTGCAGAGAAAGGTGAGAGACAGACCCCAAAAAACTGCAGAGAAACGTGGGAGTGACAGACCCCAAAAGACTGCAGAGAAAGGTGAGAGACACAGACCCCAAAAGACTGCAGAGAAAGGAGGAGAGAGACAGACCCCAGGCGACTGCAGAGAAAGGAGGAGAGAGACAGACCCCAGGCGACTGCAGTATATATATATATATATATATGTATGTATGTAGTATAGAGGGTGTGTGCATATACACACACACGTGGTGATAATTGTTGGTCCCCCTCGTTTAATGACAGAAATAACTGGAATCTGACAAGTGTGAGCTCCATGGGACTGTAGCCGACCTCCCTGGACGTGGCCGCAGGAGGAACATTGATGACAAATCAAAGAGACGGATAATACGAATGGTAACAAGAGAGCCCAGAAAAACTTCTAAACAGATTAAAGGTGAACTTCAAGCTCCAGGAACATCAGTGTCAGATCGCACCATCCGTCGTATGAGCCAAAGTGGGCTTCATGGGAGACGACCAAGGAGGACACCATTGCTGAAAAAAATCATAAAAAAGCCAGACTGGAATTTGCCAAACTCCATGTTGACAAGCCACAAAACTTCTGAGAGAATGTCCTATGGGCAGATGAGACACAAACGGAACTTCTTGGGAAGGCACATCAGCTCTATGTTCACAGACGGAAAAACGAAGCATATCAAGAAAAGAACACTGTCCCTACTGTGAAACATGGAGGAGGCTCTGTTATGTTCTGGGGCTGCTTTGCTGCATCTGGCACAGGGTGTCTAGAATCTGTGCAGGGTACAATGAAATCTCAAGACTATCAAGGGATTCTAGAGAGAAATGCCCAGTGTCAGAAAGCTTGGTCTCAGTCGCAGGTGATGGAACAGGATAATGACCCAAAACACACAGCTAAAAACACTCAAGAATGGCTAAGCACGGCAGTATACAGGGGGTGCAGACTTATGTACGGCGGTATATAGGTGATGTAGACATATGCACTGCAGCATATAGAGGGTGCAGACTTATGCACGGCGGTATACAAGGGGTGCAGACATATGTACGGTAGTATATAGGGGGTGCAGACATATGCACGGCGGTATATAGTGGGTGGACTTATGCACGCGGTATACAGGGGGTGCAGACTTATGTACGGCGGTATATAGGTGATGTAGACATATGCACTGCAGCATATAGAGGGTGCAGACTTATGCACGGCGGTATACAAGGGGTGCAGACATATGTACGGTAGTATATAGGGGGTGCAGACATATGCACGGCGGTATATAGTGGGTGGACTTATGCATGCGGTATACAGGGGGTGCAGACTTATGCATGGTGGTATACAGGGTTATGCACGGCGGCACACAGGGGGTTGCAGACTTCTGCACGGCGGCACACAGGGGGTTGCAGACTTCTGCACGGCGGCACACAGGGGGGCGCAGACTTACGCACGGCGGTACATCCCGTCACCTCTCGCTCGCACCCCGCGGCTTTTACCTTCCAGCGCCAGGCTGAGCGGGGTCCAGAGCAGCAGCAGCCGGGGGTCCATGGTCCGGTGTTCGGGGGCTCCGCGCCCGCTCCTCGGGGCCCCCGCAGGGCTCAGCTGGGGGTCGGGGGCTCCAGAGCCGGGGGACAGCGGCGGCAGCTTCTCCTCCACAGGTGACTCCGGGGCCGCACGGGGGGAGCGAGAAACCTGATCCGGGCGGACGAGACAAAGAAGCCGCCGGGCGGGGAGTCCGCGGTGTCCGGGGCTGCGGGCGGGAGGAGCGGGGGCTCCGACAACTAAACCGCGGTGTGAGAAGCCGCCGGGCCGTCCGCACCGACCAGCGATGTCCGCCCCGCCCTCCGGCCGCTGATTGGCGCATCTCCAGCCTGACGTCCCGCCCCTCTGCACTGATTGGGGCATCCCGGCCTGTATGCTCCGCCTCTCTGCCCTGATTGGCCGATCCCCCGAGCGGATTTAATTATTCCTGAAGTTACTGAAAGTTTCACCGGAGACCAGAAAGTTCCCAAAGTGGAGGGGGGAGAAGGAGGAGGATCCCAAACTGTGAGGAAAGGGGGGGGCCGAGCGGGGGACACGGCGGGGGGAGACCACCGGAGATACCACCCGAGAAATCACCGACACCACTGTGAGGAAGGGAGTGAGCGGGGGCGAGACCACCGGAGATACCACCCGAGATACCTCCCGAGATACCACCCGAGATACCACCCGAGATACCACCGGAGATACCTCCCGAGATACCACCCGAGATACCACCCGAGATACCACCCGAGATACCACCCGAGATACCTCCCGAGATACCACCGGAGATACCACCCGAGATACCTCCCGAGATACCACCGGATCTATTATTATTATTTCTATAGTGCCATTGGTTCCATGGTGCTGTACATGAGAAGGGGTCACATACAAATTACAGATATCACAGTAAACAGTCACAGCCTGATACAGAGGAGAGAGGACCCTGCCCCGGGGGCTCACATGCTACAGGATGGTGGGGAAGGAGACAGCAGGTTGGGGGTTGCAGCAGCTCCAGTGATGGTGAGGCGGTGGCTCCGATGGTGGTGAGAATCATAGAATCATAGAACCGTAGAGTTGGAAGGGACCTCCTGGGCCATCTGGTCCAACCCCCTGCTCAAAGCAGGATTCGCTAAATCATCCCAGTCAGATGTCTGTCCAGCCTCTGTTTGAAGTCTTCCATTGAAGGAGAACTCACCACTTCTCGTGGCAGCCTGTTCCACTCATTGATCACTCTGTCAAAAAGTTTTTTCTAATATCTAATCTGTGTCTCCTCCCATTCAGTTTCATCCCATTGCTTCTAGTCTTTCCTTGTGCAAATGAGAATAAAGTTGATCCTTCTACAATGTGACAGCCCTTTAGATATTTGTAGACAGCTATTAAGTCTCCTCTCAGTCTTCTCTTCTGCAAACTAAACATTCCCAATTCCTGCAACCTTTCCTCATAAGACAGGGTTTGCAGACCGGTCACCATTCTGGTCGCTCTTTTCTGAACTTGCTCCAGTTTGTTGATGTCTTTTTTAAAATGTGGTGCCCAAAACTGGACACAATATTCCAGATGAGGTCTGACCAAAGAGGAGTAGAGGGAAATAATGACTTCACGTGATCTAGACTGTATGCTTCTGTTAATACATCCTAGAATTGCATTTGCCTTTTTTGCTGCTGCATCACACTGTTGACTCATATTCAGTCTGTGATCTATTAGTATACCCAAGTCTTTTTCACATGTGCTGTCACTTAGCCCTATTCCTCCCATTCTGTATATGCTTTTTTCATTTTTATTGCCCAGATGTAGTACTTTGCATTTCTCCCTGTTAAAAACCATTCTGTTAGTTGCTGCCCACTTCTCCAGTTTATTTAAATCTTTTTGAATCTTCTCTCTCTCTTCTCTAGTATTAGCTATCCCTCCTAGCTTTGTGTCATCAGCAAATTTAATCAGTTTACCCTCAATTCCTTCATCTAAATCGTTGATAAAGATGTTGAACAATACAGGCGGTGAGGCGGTGGCTCCGGTGATGGTGAGGCGGTAGCTCCGGTGATGGTGAGGCGGTGGCTCCGGTGTTGATGAGGCGGTAGCTCCAGTGATGGTGAGGCGGTAGCTCCGGTGATGGTGAGGCGGTAGCTCCAGTGTTGGTGAGGCGGTGGCTCCGGTGGTGGTGAGGCGGTAGCTCCGGTGATGGTGAGGCGGTAGCTCCAGCGATGGTGAGGCGGTAGCTCCGGTGTTGGTGAGGCGGTAGCTCCGGTGTTGGTGAGGCGGTAGCTCCGGTGTTGGTGAGGCGGTAGCTCCGGCGATGGTGAGGCGGTAGCTCCGGCGATGGTGAGGCGGTAGCTCTGGCGATGGTGAGGCGGTAGCTCCGGCGGTGGTGAGGCGGTAGCTCCGGCGATGGTGAGGCGGTAGCTCCGGCGATGGTGAGGCGGTAGCTCCGGCGTTGGTGAGGCGGTAGCTCCGGTGATGGTGAGGCGGTAGCTCCGGCGATGGTGAGGCGGTAGCTCCGGCGATGGTGAGGCGGTAGCTCCGGCGATGGTGAGGCGGTAGCTCCGGCGATGGTGAGGCGGTAGCTCCGGCGGTGGTGAGGCGGTGGCTCCGGTGGTGGTGAGGCGGTAGCTCCGGCGATGGTGAGGCGGTGGCTCCGGTGGCGGTGAGGCAGTAGCTCCGGCGATGATGAGGCGGTAGCTCCGGCGATGATGAGGCGGTAGCTCCGGCGATGGTGAGGCGGTAGCTCTGGCGATGGTGAGGCGGTGGCTCCGGTGGTGGTGAGGCGGTAGCTCCGGTGATGGTGAGGCGGTAGCTCCGGTGATGGTGAGGCGGTAGCTCCGGTGTTGGTGAGGCGGTAGCTCCGGTGATGGTGAGGCGGTAGCTCTGGCGATGGTGAGGCGGTAGCTCTGGCGATGGTGAGGCGGTAGCTCTGGCGATGGTGAGGCGGTAGCTCTGGCGATGGTGAGGCGGTAGCTCTGGCGATGGTGAGGCGGTAGCTCTGGCGGTGGTGAGGCGGTAGCTCCGGGGGTGGTGAGGCGGTAGCTCCGGCGATGGTGAGGCGGTAGCTCCGGCGATGGTGAGGCGGTAGCTCCGGCGATGGTGAGGCGGTAGCTCCGGCGATGGTGAGGCGGTAGCTCCGGTGTTGGTGAGGCGGTGGCTCCGGCGGTGGTGAGGCGGTAGCTCCGGCGATGGTGAGGCGGTAGCTCCGGCGATGGTGAGGCGGTAGCTCCGGCGATGGTGAGGCGGTAGCTCCGGCGATGGTGAGGCGGTAGCTCCGGCGATGGTGAGGCGGTAGCTCCGGTTATGGTGAGGCGGTAGCTCCGGTGTTGGTGAGGCGGTGGCTCCGGTGGTGGTGAGGCGGTAGCTCCGGCGATGGTGAGGCGGTGGCTCCGGTGGCGGTGAGGCGGTAGCTCCGGCGATGATGAGGCGGTAGCTCCGGCGATGATGAGGCGGTAGCTCCGGCGATGATGAGGCGGTAGCTCTGGCGATGGTGAGGCGGTAGCTCCGGTGATGGTGAGGCGGTAGCTCCGGTGGTGGTGAGGCGGTAGCTCCGGTGATGGTGAGGCGGTAGCTCCGGTGGTGGTGAGTCGGTAGCTCCGGTGGTGGTGAGTCGGTAGCTCCGGTGATGGTGAGGCGGTAACTCCGGTGGTGGTGAGGCGGTAGCTCCGGTGGTGGTGAGGCGGTAGCTCCGGTGGTGGTGAGGCGGTAGCTCCGGTGATGGTGAGGCGGTAGCTCCGGTGTTGGTGAGGCGGTGGCTCCGGTGTTGGTGAGGCGGTAGCTCCTGTGGTGGTGAGGCGGTAGCTCCGGTGGTGGTGAGGCGGTAGCTCCGGTGGTGGTGAGGCGGTAGCTCCGGTGATGGTGAGGCGGTAGCTCCGGTGATGGTGAGGCGGTGGCTCTAGTAATGGTGAGGAGGCAGCGGGGTCATTGCTGGCTGTAGGCTTTCTTGAAGAGGTGGGTTTTCAGGTTCCGTCTGAAGGATCCAAATGTGGTTGATAGTCGGACATGTTGGGGTAAAGAATTCCAGAAGATGGGGGATATTCGGGAGAAGTCTTGGAGGCGGTTGGGTGAGGAGTGAATAAGTGTGGAGGAGAGAAGGAGGTCTTGGGATGACATGATGGAAGATATTGGGAGATTAGTTCAGAGATATAGGGAAGAGACAGGTTATAGATGGCCTTGTAGGTCAGTATTAGTAATTTGAACTGGATACGCTGAGGGATGGGAGCCAGTGAAGAGATTTGCAGAGGGGAGAAGCGGAGGAGTAGCGAGGAGAGAGATGAATTAGTCGGGCGGCAGAGTTGAGGATGAACTGGAGAGGTGCGAGGGTGTTAGCAGGGAGGCCACAGAAAAGGACGTTGCAATAGTTGAGGCGGGAGATGATGAGGGCATGCACAAGCATTTTAGTACAGTGAGGGTTGAGGAAGGAATGGATTCTGGAACTATTTTTGAGATGGAGGTGACAGGAGGTAGAAAGAGTTGGATGTGCAGTTTGAAGGACATGGCAGAGTCAAGGGTTACTCCGAGGCAGCGGACCTCCGGTACGGGGGAAAGCGTGATGTCGTTAATTGTTATAGAAAGGTCGGGTAAGGAAGATCTGTGAGATGGAGGAAAGATGATGAGTTCAGATTTGTCCACATTGAGGTTGAGGAAGCGAGAGGAGAAGAAGGAGGATATGGTTGATAGACACTCCGGGATTCTGGACAGCCGAGAGGTGACGTCTGGGCCAGAGAGGTAGATCTGAGTGTCGTCAGCATAAAGGTGGTACTGGAATCCGTGGGACTTTATGAGTTGTTCCAGGCCAAGGGTATAGATTGAGAAGAGTGGGGTCCTAGAACAGAGCCTTGGGGGACTCCAACAGAGAGAGGGTGGGATGAGGAGGTGGTGTGGGAGTGGGAGATGCTGAATGTGGAAATGAAGAAATCCAGCTTCTTGTTCCTGAAGAAATTTCCTTTATTGGACAAATTGTTTAAAAACTAACTTCACATAACAGCATTATGCCACCCCCATAACATGGGACAGGACAGAGGCGTCTGGAGCTTAGCGGCTCTTAATCATTGCTCTACACTTTATCCATTTTGCCAATGTTCTATACTAGTGGCGGCTAAACCAGGTGTGGAGAATCATTAAACCAATATTCATTAATTAGTCAAAACCCGATACATATTCATAGATGTACATAGCGCACCACACAAAAGAAGATAAGAACAATGGAAAGGACACCATTGTAGGCATTTACTACAGGCCGCCTGTGCAAGCTGAAGCTATGGATGAACTCTTTATGCATCAAATGGCCAAGTTCTCCAAAAAATATGACATAGTTGTCATGGGAGATTTCAACTATCCAGACATTTGTTGGGAATCTCTCTCAGGCAAAACTAACAGGTCAAGGAAATTCTTATCCTCTCTTGCTGACAACTTTATCTTCCAAAAGGTAAGGGAGAAAACAAGGGGAACTGCTACCTTGGATCTAATCCTTATAAACAGGGAGGAAATGGTTGAGGAGGTAAAACTGGCTGGAACCCTAGGAGGTAGCGACCATGCTATTTTAGAATTTTGGATAACTAGAGGTGGAAGACCTGTGAAGACTCGGACGTCAAGGTTAGATTTCAGAAAGGCAGATTTTAAGGGATTCAGAAAGAGAATTGGAGGGATCCAATGGCTGGATATCCTAAAAGACAAAAATGTCCAGGAAGGATGGGAAATCTTGAAAAATGAAATTCTCAAAGCACAATTGTTAACAATTCCAAAAAGAGGGAAGAATAGGAAGCATTTAAGGAAACCAGGATGGATGAACACAGAACTTAAGCACATGCTAAAAAGGAAGAAAGAAATGTTTATAAAATGGAAAGAGGGAGGCATATCTAAAGAAGAATATAATGCTGTCTGCAGAACCTGCAGGGCACAAATCAGATTATCTAAAGCTGACAATGAATTGAGGCTTGCAAGAGATGTCAAAAGCAATAATAAAGGATTTTGGGGATGTCAAAAGTAAAAGAAAAGTCAAAGATGCTATAGGATTTTTACAGGATGAAAATGATGAAATGGTAAGACAGGATGTTGAGAAGGCTGAAATTTTAAATTCCTATTTTGCATCTGTTTTCTCTCAGAAAGGAAATGTAACATCAACTGTTCTTCACTGCCCTATTAATGGAATAGAAGAATCCAGGATATCTATAAACAGAAAGATAGTGAGGAAACACTTAGCTAACCTAAATGAATTCAAGTCTCCAGGTCCAGATGAATTACACCCCAGAGTACTGAAGGAGATAGCAGAAGAAATTTTTGAACCCCTCTCCATAATCTTTGAAAATTCTTGGAAAACAGGAGAAGTGCCAGAAGACTGGAGAAGAGCAAATATTCCTATCTTCAAAAAGGGGAAGAAGGTGGACCCAGGCAATTATAGGCCGGTGAGTCTGACTTCTATACCAGGAAAGATCTCTGAACAAATTATTAAGCAACATGTATGTCAGTACCTGGATAAGAATGAAGTGATTAAACAGAGTCAGCATGGGTTTGTAACTAATAAGTCATGTCAGACTAACTTAATTTCCTTCTATGACGGAATCACTGATTGGGTGGATCAAGGAAATGCTGTAGATATAGTATATCTTGACTTCAGCAAAGCATTTGACAAAGTATCTCATACAATCCTTATTGAAAAAATGACTAAGTATGGAATGGACAAGGCAACTGTTAGGTGGATTCATAACTGGCTTAGTGATCGGACCCAAAGAGTGGTCGTAAATGGCTGCACATCCAGTTGGAAGAATGTCTCAAGTGGGGTACCACAGGGCTCTGTCCTGGGCCCTGTATTGTTCAACATCTTTATCAACGATTTAGATGAAGGAATTGAGGGTAAACTGATTAAATTTGCTGATGACACAAAGCTAGGAGGGATAGCTAATACTAGAGAAGAGAGAGAGGATTCAAAAAGATATAAATAAACTGGAGCAGTGGGCAGCAACAAACAGAATGGTTTTTAACAGGGAGAAATGCAAAGTACTACATCTGGGCAATAAAAATGAAAAAAAGCATATACAGAATGGGAGGAATAGGGCTAAGCAACAGCACATGTGAAAAACACTTGGGTATACTAATAGATCACAGACTGAATATGAGTCAGCAGTGTGATGCAGCAGCAAAAAAGGCAAATGCAACTCTAGGATGTATTAACAGAAGCATACAGTCTAGATCACGTGAAGTCATTATTGCCCTCTACTCCTCTTTGGTCAGACCTCATCTGGAATATTGTGTCCAATTTTGGGCACCACATTTTAAAAAAGACATCAACAAACTGGAGCAAGTTCAGAGAAGAGTGACCAGAATGGTGACCGGTCTGCAAACCCTGTCTTATGAGGAAAGGTTGCAGGATTTGGGAATGTTTAGTTTGCAAAAGAGAAGACTGAGAGGAGACTTAATAGCTGTCTACAAATATCTAAAGGGCTGTCACATTGTCGAAGGATCAACTTTATTCTCATTTGCACAAGGAAAGACTAGAAGCAATGGGATGAAACTGAATGGGAGGAGACACAGATTAGATATTATAAAAAACTTTTTGACAGAGTGATCAATGAGTGGAACAGGCTGCCACGAGAAGTGGTGAGTTCTCCTTCAATGGAAGTCTTCAAACAGAGGCTGGACAGACATCTGACTGGGATGATTTAGCGAATCCTGCTTTGAGCAGGGGGTTGGACCAGATGGCCCAGGAGGTCCCTTCCAACTCTACCATTCTATGATACAAAAATGATATAAATATAATATTAGCAAAATGACCCCGAACACATCAGAAATAACCAACAAAATTATTAAAACAAAAAAAATATAAAATAATCGAATAACTCAAAAAACGCAAGTAAAAAATTCCAATCAAATATAATAAGTTAAATCCTGCCGTCTATTCACACCTGTAGGGAATCTGGTTTGTAAATTATAGATCCACCAGGATTCTCTGTTCATTAATTTCCTAGGATGACTCCCCCCCCCCCCCCTTCAAGGTTTAACGACTTTCCATCTTGATATAATCTAGGAATAGATTGAAGGATAAGATTCTTAGTGTATATGGGGTAACAAACGTCACAGGGGGAGAAACTTTATTCATCCTAATCGTTTTTTGCTCCAACATTTCATTTCTTTTTTTTGTTTCTGCAGAAGAATTGGCCCCAGCACTCATCCACTGGGGGGACCTCTCGCTGATAATCGGGCGCTGAGGTTTTTAACTTCATTTTGATAAGTTTTATTATTAGAAGTGTTTCTTTTAGTACAAAAATTCACCTGTAGGGATCGTCTGTATTGTATCGTTAGAATGACAAGATGTTGCAAAGTAGAGTCAGCTGTCATTGCTTTTCTAAAAGGAGTAATTCTGATACCTTCATCTGAGAAACACATGCTGAATGTGTGGATGGAGAGGTATATAGCACCCCAATACCACCAAGATCATCCCAGTACCACCGAGATCACCCAAAATACCACCGAGATCACCCCAATATCACCGAGATCACCCAAATATTATCACAGCTATCACCCGAAATATCACTGAGATCACCCGAAATATCACTGAGATCACCCAAAATACCACCGAGATCTTCACAGATCGTTCCTGGTATAGAAGTAAGACTCACTGGCCTGTAATTTCCTCGCTCTGTCGTCTTTCCATTTTTAAACATAGTGACATCTGCTCTTCTCCAATCTTCTTGGACTTCTTCTGTTCTCCAGGAATTTTCAAACATTCTAGCTAATGGTTCTGCAACTTCCTCAAAGGCTCGGTTCACATAGCGCTATGGCAGTCCGTTTACTGCATGCGTTAGACAGCACGAACACTACTCTTCTTTTGATCGTGTTTGTGCTCCTTCTGCGCTAGCCGTGATGGACCCTTGAACGCTGTAGACCACGTCCGAGGTTCGTCACAACATAACGGCACTTCGCTAGTGCATGCCGATTTTGACATGCGTTAGTGATGCACTAGGTTATGGCAATCTATGGGTGCGCTAACAGATGCGTTACATCACGTTAGTGCCACTTTGGGACGCATCCGTTAAACGGACTGCCATAACGCTATGTGAACCTGTCCTAACTCTTTCAGTACCCTAGGATGTCATTCATCTGGACCAGGAGATGTAAATTCATGTATTTTAGCTGAGTGTTCCCTCATCATCACCATGAAGATCAGTTGATGTTACATTTCCTTTCTTAGAGAACACAGATGTAAAATAGGAATTTAGAAGTTCGGCTTCTCAGCACCATTTCTGACCACTTCACCATTTTTATCCTGTAAGAATCCTATAGCATCTGACTTTTCTTTTGCTTTTGACATATCCCCCCCCAAATCCTTATTTGCCGCTTTTGGGCTCTTTGCTGCTTTGTGCTGCTATCCTTGGAGGACAGGGACGCAGGGTTATTGAACAATCGATATTTGCCAATATGTTGATTATCCATTGTATCAGTCCATGCAGTTTGTTTTGAAGGACAAATTATGCAGATTGATTGAATGCTCAAACAATAAGTTGACCTCATCCCATGTTCCTCCCTGACCTGTGGAAGATGGCCTGGAGGACAGTTGTGGGTATAAAAAGGGACCTCTATCCTTCTGCAAAAAGACTCCACAGAATAGCAGTCAGGGAACCATGGCTCCAAATGCAGTAATACAGATTTAAAGACTCTACATGACAGTAGGCAAGGCCCCATAGCTCCAACCAGAGTGTAATAGAAAATGTTAAGACTTCTAAAGCCACTGTAGTGAAGATGCATTCTCCTCCCTCGCTCATACAGATTTCCAGTGAGGAGGTAGACAGCTGACAGTCTGAGCCTCTTGAATAAATTGTACAATGGACATAAAGGAGGTAGGTTATTACATATAGTGTGAATTGAACCATTGGACAAATGGTTAAGACAAGAGAACTCTTTTTGAAGAGTTGCTGAACAACAATAGGGAACCTCCGTTTACACCTAAATAGCAAAATGAAAGGTTCTTTGCATGAAATGCATTTTGAATTCAAGAGACACTGTGCTTTATTGCAAGGGAAATGCTACAATAGACGTATGTCTCCAAAAGAAAATTATGAATATTGGAGTATGTATATATCCAATGGTCATGGGATACATTTTCAGCTTCAGGGAGAATGGGGGAAGAAAATGCTTATTTCTTCATAACTGTGACACCTGTCTATAAGCCCCAAATCAATATTGGTCAGATAAGTGACACAACCCATGTCACGCTTGGCGGTGATCTCAAACTTCCGTGCTTATCCAGAGAGAAGTTATCGCATAAGTTGAGAATTTCATAACATCCTATGGGGCTGAGAACAATCCACAACACGGCCCACGCTAGGACATCAAAGGGGTTTATGTGGGTGTAGCTCAGGTGCTGATAAAAGGTCAAGTTGAATTAGGATGTGATCCTGTAGAGAGATACACATCATGTATGCATGAATCCCTTTCACTGAACGTCCCCAAAATCGAAGTACTCTCCTCTGGATAAACTGACTCATCTCTGTGAGTGGCGTGGTAAGTTTCTTCCATTATTCCTTTTTAGTGTCAATAATTGTATATGCCGTTTTGTTTTGTCCCCTTTGTAAAATGTTTTCTATATTTTTTATAAACCCGGCCTCCTTTTGGATTAAATATAAAATGTAATAGTTCTGTTCTTTTTGTTCTATAAACCGCACTACAAAGTCATACGCTACCAGAACCAGGCCTCCAGTCAGCCTGAATATAAAAAAATGACAGGTGGTGGCAGCGAATAGACTTTCTGGGATTGTCCTGGAGTTTGCAGCGACTGAATCGGAGGTATACACCTATATTCCATGTGTTGGAATCGGAGGGGTTTTTACTATATGCTCACTGTGAGTTTCGAACCAGACGCAGAGCCTGGGGCCGGACGAAGAGCCTGGGGACGGGGGGCCAGACGCAGAGCATGGCGATGGGGGGGCCAGACGCATACCCTAGGGACGGGGGGGCCGGATGCATAGCCTAGGGACGGGGGGGCCGGACGCAGAGTCCGAGGATGGGGCGGCCGGACGCAGAGCCCGAGGACGAGGGGCCGGACGCAGAGTCCGAAGATGGGGCGGCCGGACGCAGAGCCCGAGAACGAGGGGCCGGACGCAGAGCCCGGGGATGGGGGGCCGGACGCAGAGCCCGAGGACGGGGGGCCGGACGCAGAGCTCGGGGATGGGGGGCCGGACGCAGAGCCCGAGGACGGGGGGCCGAACGCAGAGCTCGGGGACGGGGGGGCCGGACGCAGAGCCCGGGGACGGGGGCCCGGACGCAGAGCCCGGGGACGGGGGGGGGGACGGACGCAGAGCCCGGGGACGGGGGGGGCCGGACGCAGAGCCCGGGGTCCATAGGTCACTTGTGTTTAGTGAGATATTGGAGATGATTTTTTGTCTGTATTTTCAGCCCGTACGCGGCAGGACGCCGATCTACACGGACTTGTCCTGGCTCCACAGCTCCTCGCTGCACTCTCTGTAGAGGCGTCACATTACCACTGCACCCACAGGGGGTCGCAGGCAGTGACGGCTGAGAACATGCCGTGCACAGGGGTCACGGACGGCGGGGTGCAGTGGAGGGGACGTGATCTACATCACACAGAATCAGGACCCTCACAGCCTCACTGATTTCACCCATCAAGCAAGAGCGGTCTAATATGACCAGGCCCACCCGACCGCAGGATTAGATACACGGCTCAGCAGTCAGTATCACACCGGAGAGGATTAGATACACGGCTCAGCAGTCAGTATCACACAGGATAGGATTAGATACACGGCTCAGCAGTCAGTATCACACAGGATAGGATTAGATACACGACTCAGCAGTCAGTATCACACAGGAGAGGATTAGATACACGGCTCAGCAGTCAGTATCACACAGGAGAGAATTAGATACACAGCTCAGCAGTCAGTATCACACAGGATAGGATTAGATACACGGCTCAGCAGTCAGTATCACACAGGATAGGATTAGATACACGGCTCAGCAGTCAGTATCATACAGGATAGGATTAGATACACGGCTCAGCAGTCAGTATCATACGGGGGAGGATTAGATACACGGCTCAGCAGTCAATATCATACAGGATAGGATTAGATACACGGCTCAGCAGTCAGTATCACACAGGAGAGGATTAGATACACGGCTCAGCAGTCAGTATCACACAGGAGAGGATTAGATACACTGCTCAGCAGTCAGTATCACACAGGAGAGGATTAGATACACGGCTCAGCAGTCAGTATCACACAGGAGAGGATTAGATACACGGCTCAGCAGTCAGTATCACACAGGATAGGATTAGATACACGGCTCAGCAGTCAGTATCACACAGGGGAGGATTAGATACACGGCTCAGCAGTAAGTATCACACAGGAGAGGATTAGATACACGGCTCAGCAGTCAGTGTCAGGCAGGAGAGGATTAGATACACTGCTCAGCAGTCAGTATCACACAGGAGAGGATTAGATACACGGCTCAGCAGTCAGAATCACACAGGAGAGGATTAGATACACGGCTCAGCAGTCAGTATCACACAGGAGAGGATTAGATACACGGCTCAGCAGTCAGTATCACACAGGGGAGGATTAGATACACTGCTCAGCAGTAAGTATCACACAGGAGAGGATTAGATACACGGCTCAGCAGTCAGTGTCACACAGGAGAGGATTAGATACACTGCTCAGCAGTCAGAATCACACAGGAGAGGATTAGATACACGGCTCAGCAGTCAGAATCACACAGGAGAGGATTAGATACACGGCTCAGGAGTCAGTATCACACAGGAGAGGATTAGATACACGACTCAGCAGTCAGTATCACACAGGAGAGGATTAGATACACGGCTCAGCAGTCAGTATCACACAGGAGAGGATTAGATACACGGCTCAGCAGTAAGTATCACACAGGAGAGGATTAGATACACGGCTCAGCAGTCAGTATCACAAAGGGGAGGATTAGATACACGGCTCAGCAGTAAGTATCACACAGGAGAGGATTAGATACACGACTCAGCAGTCAGTATCACACAGGGGAGGATTAGATACACGGCTCAGCAGTAAGTATCACACAGGAGAGGATTAGATACACGGCTCAGCAGTCAGTGTCACACAGGAGAGGATTAGATACACTGCTCAGCAGTCAGTATCACACAGGAGAGGATTAGATACACGGCTCAGCAGTCAGTATCACGCAGGAGAGGATTAGATACACGGCTCAGCAGTCAGTATCATGCAGGATAGGATTAGATACACGGCTCAGCAGTAAGTATCACGCAGGTGAGGATTAGATACACTGCTCAGCAGTCAGTATCACACAGGAGAGGATTAGATACACGGCTCAGCAGTCAGTATCACACAGGGGAGGATTAGATACACGGCTCAGCAGTCAGTATCACACAGGAGAGGATTAGATACACAACTCAGCAGTCAGTATCACACAGGAGAGGATTAGATACACGGCTCAGCAGTCAGTATCACACAGGAGAGGATTAGATACATGGCTCAGCAGTCAGTATCACACAGGAGAGGATTAGATACATGGCTCAGCAGTCAGTATCATGCAGGATAGGATTAGATACACGGCTCAGCAGTAAGTATCACACAGGAGAGGATTAGATACACTGCTCAGCAGTCAGTATCACACAGGAGAGGATTAGATACACGGCTCAGCAGTCAGTATCACACAGGAGAGGATTAGATACACGGCTCAGCAGTCAGTATCACACAGGATAGGATTAGATACACGGCTCAGCAGTCAGTATCACACAGGGGAGGATTAGATACACGGCTCAGCAGTAAGTATCACACAGGAGAGGATTAGATACACGGCTCAGCAGTCAGTGTCAAACAGGAGAGGATTAGATACACTGCTCAGCAGTCAGTATCACACAGGAGAGGATTAGATACACGGCTCAGCAGTCAGAATCACATAGGAGAGGATTAGATACACGGCTCAGCAGTCAGTATCACACAGGAGAGGATTAGATACACAGCTCAGCAGTCAGTATCACACAGGAGAGGATTAGATACACGGCTCAGCAGTCAGTATCACACAGGGGAGGATTAGATACACGGCTCAGCAGTAAGTATCACACAGGAGAGGATTAGATACACTGCTCAGCAGTCAGAATCACACAGGACAGGATTAGATACACGGCTCAACAGTCAGAATCACACAGGATAGGATTAGATACACGGCTCAGCAGTCAGTATCACACAGGAGAGGATTAGATACACGACTCAGCAGTCAGTATCACACAGGAGAGGATTAGAAACACGGCTCAGCAGTCAGTATCACACAGGAGAGGATTAGATACACTGCTCAGCAGTCAGTATCACACAGGAGAGGATTAGATACACGGCTCAGCAGTCAGTATCACGCAGGAGAGGATTAGATACACGGCTCAGCAGTCAGTATCATGCAGGATAGGATTAGATACAAGGCTCAGCAGTAAGTATCACACAGGAGAGGATTAGATACACTGCTCAGCAGTAAGTATCACACAGGAGAGGATTAGATACACTGCTCAGCAGTCAGTATCACACAGGAGAGGATTAGATACACGGCTCAGCAGTCAGTATCACACAGGGGAGGATTAGATACACGGCTCAGCAGTCAGTATCACACAGGAGAGGATTAGATACACGACTCAGCAGTCAGTATCACACAGAGGATTAGATACACGGCTCAGCAGTCAGTATCACACAGGAGAGGATTAGATACACGGCTCAGCAGTCAGTATCACACAGGAGAGGATTAGATACACGGCTCAGCAGTAAGTATCACACAGGAGAGGATTAGATACACGGCTCAGCAGTCAGTATCACACAGGAGAGGATTAGATACACAACTCAGCAGTCAGTATCACACAGGATAGGATTAGATACACGGCTCAGCAGTCAGTATCACACAGGATAGGATTAGATACACGGCTCAGCAGTCAGTATCACACAGGAGAGGATTAGATACACGGCTCAGCAGTCAGTATCACACAGGGGAGGATTAGATACACGGCTCAGCAGTAAGTATCACACAGGAGAGGATTAGATACACGACTCAGCAGTCAGTATCACACAGGGGAGGATTAGATACACGGCTCAGCAGTAAGTATCACACAGGAGAGGATTAGATACACGGCTCAGCAGTCAGTGTCACACAGGAGAGGATTAGATACACTGCTCAGCAGTAAGTATCACACAGGAGAGGATTAGATACACGACTCAGCAGTCAGTATCACACAGGGGAGGATTAGATACACGGCTCAGCAGTAAGTATCACACAGGAGAGGATTAGATACACGACTCAGCAGTCAGTATCACACAGGGGAGGATTAGATACACGGCTCAGCAGTAAGTATCACACAGGAGAGGATTAGATACACGGCTCAGCAGTCAGTATAACACAGGAGAGGATTAGATACACGACTCAGCAGTCAGTATCACACAGGAGAGGATTAGATACACGGCTCAGCAGTCAGTATCACACAGGAGAGGATTAGATACACAACTCAGCAGTCAGTATCACACAGGATAGGATTAGATACACGGCTCAGCAGTCAGTATCACACAGGATAGGATTAGATACACGGCTCAGCAGTCAGTATCACACAGGAGAGGATTAGATACATGGCTCAGCAGTCAGTATCACACAGGATAGGATTAGATACACAGCTCAGCAGTCAGTATCATACAGGATAGGATTAGATACACGGCTCAGCAGTCAGTATCACACAGGAGAGGATTAGATACACAGCTCAGCAGTCAGTATCACACAGGAGAGGATTAGATACACGGCTCAGCAGTCAGTATCACACAGGATAGGATTAGATAAACGGCTCAGCAGTCAGTATCACACAGGATAGGATTAGATACACAGCTCAGCAGTCAGTATCATACAGGATAGGATTAGATACACGGCTCAGCAGTCAGTATCACACAGGAGAGGATTAGATACACGGCTCAGCAGTCAGTATCACACAGGAGAGGATTAGATACACGGCTCAGCAGTCAGTATCACACAGGATAGGATTAGATACACGGCTCAGCAGTCAGTATCACACAGGATAGGATTAGATACACGGCTCAGCAGTCAGTATCACACAGGAGAGGATTATATACACGGCTCAGCAGTCAGTATCACACAGGATAGGATTAGATACACGGCTCAGCAGTCAGTATCACACAGGATAGGATTAGATACACGGCTCAGCAGTCAGTATCACACAGGATAGGATTAGATACACGACTCAGCAGTCAGTATCAAACAGGATAGGATTAGATACACAGCTCAGCAGTCAGTATCATACAGGATAGGATTAGATACACGGCTCAGCAGTCAGTATCATACGGGGGAGGATTAGATACACGGCTCAGCAGTCAGTATCATACAGGATAGGATTAGATACAAGGCTCAGCAGTCAGTATCACACAGGAGAGGATTAGATACACGGCTCAGCAGTCAGTATCACACAGGATAGGATTAGATACACAGCTCAGCAGTCAGTATCACAGGACAGGATTAGATACACGGCTCAGCAGTCAGTATCACACAGGAGAGGATTAGATACACGGCTCAGCAGTCAGTATCACGCAGGAGAGGATTAGATACACGGCTCAGCAGTCAGTATCATACAGGATAGGATTAGATACACGGCTCAGCAGTAAGTATCACACAGGAGAGGATTAGATACACTGCTCAGCAGTCAGTATCACACAGGGGAGGATTAGATGCACGGCTCAGCAGTAAGTATCACACAGGAGAGGATTAGATACACGGCTCAGCAGTCAGTTTCACACAGGAGAGGATTAGATACACTGCTCAGCAGTCAGTATCACACAGGAGAGGATTAGATACACAGCTCAGCAGTCAGTGCCACACAGGAGAGGATTAGATACACGGCTCAGCAGTAAGTATCACACAGGAGAGGATTAGATACACGGCTCAGCAGTCAGTGTCACACAGGAGAGGATTAGATACACGGCTCAGCAGTCAGTATCACACAGGAGAGGATTAGATACACGGCTCAGCAGTCAGAATCACACAGGAGAGGATTAGATACACGGCTCAGCAGTCAGTATCACACAGGAGAGGATTAGATACACGGCTCAGCAGTCACTATCACACAGGAGAGGATTAGATACACGGCTCAGCAGTCAGTATAACACAGGAGAGGATTAGATACACGGCTCAGCAGTCAGTATCACACAGGAGAGGATTAGATACACGGCTCAGCAGTCAGTATCACACAGGAGAGGATTAGATACACAACTCAGCAGTCAGTATCACACAGAATAGGATTAGATACACAGCTCAGCAGTCAGTATCACAAAGGATAGGATTAGATACACAGCTCAGCAGTCAGTATCACACAGGAGAGGATTAGATACACGGCTCAGCAGTCAGTATCACACAGGATAGGATTAGATACACGGCTCAGCAGTCAGTATCACACAGGATAGGATTAGATACACGGCTCAGCAGTCAGTATCACACAGGATAGGATTAGATACACGACTCAGCAGTCAGTATCACACAGGAGAGGATTAGATACACGGCTCAGCAGTCAGTATCACACAGGAGAGGATTAGGTACACTGCTCAGCACTCAGTATCATACAGGATAGGATTAGATACACGGATCAGCAGTCAGTATCATACAGGATAGGATTAGATACACGGCTCAGCAGTAAGTATCACACAGGAGAGGATTAGATACACGGCTCAGCAGTCAGTATCACACAGGAGAGGATTAGATACACGGCTCAGCAGTCAGTATCACACAGGATAGGATTAGATACACGGCTCAGCAGTCAGTATCACACAGGAGAGGATTAGATACACTGCTCAGCAGTCAGTATCACACAGGATAGGATTAGATACACGGCTCAGCAGTCAGTATCACACAGGAGAGGATTAGATACACGGCTCAGCAGTCAGTATCACACAGGATAGGATTAGATACACGGCTCAGCAGTCAGTATCACACAGGAGAGGATTAGATACACGGCTCAGCAGTCAGTATCACACAGGAGAGGATTAGATACACGGCTCAGCAGTCAGTATCACACAGGAGAGGATTAGATACACAACTCAGCAGTCAGTATCACACAGGATAGGATTAGATACACAGATCAGCAGTCAGTATCACAAAGGATAGGATTAGATACACAGCTCAGCAGTCAGTATCACACAGGAGAGGATTAGATACACGGCTCAGCAGTCAGTATCACACAGGATAGGATTAGATACACGGCTCAGCAGTCAGTATCACACAGGATAGGATTAGATACACGGCTCAGCAGTCAGTATCACACAGGAGAGGATTAGATACACGGCTCAGCAGTCAGTATCACACAGGAGAGGATTAGGTACACTGCTCAGCACTCAGTATCATACAGGATAGGATTAGATACACGGATCAGCAGTCAGTATCATACAGGATAGGATTAGATACACGGCTCAGCAGTAAGTATCACACAGGAGAGGATTAGATACACGGCTCAGCAGTCAGTATCACACAGGAGAGGATTAGATACACGGCTCAGCAGTCAGTATCACACAGGATAGGATTAGATACACGACTCAGCAGTCAGTATCACACAGGATAGGATTAGATACACAGCTCAGCAGTCAGTATCATACAGGATAGGATTAGATACACGGCTCAGCCATCAGTATCATACGGGGGAGGATTAGATACACGGTTCAGCAGTCAGTATCATACAGGATAGGATTAGATACACGGCTCAGCAGTCAGTATCACACAGGAGAGGATTAGATACACGGCTCAGCAGTCAGTATCACACAGGATAGGATTAGATACACAGCTCAGCAGTCAGTATCACACAGGATAGGATTAGATACACGGCTCAGCAGTCAGTATCACACAGGAGAGGATTAGATACACGGCTCAGCAGTCAGTATCACACAGGATAGGATTAGATACACGGCTCAGCAGTCAGTATCACACAGGATAGGATTAGATACACGGCTCAGCAGACAGTATCACACAGGAGAGGATTAGATACACGGCTCAGCAGTCAGTATCACACGGGAGGATTAGATACACGGCTCAGAAGTAAGTATCACACAAGAGAGGATTAGATACACGGCTCAGCAGTCAGTGTCACACAGGAGAGAATTAGATACACTGCTCAGCAGTCAGTATCACACAGGAGAGGATTAGATACACGGCTCAGCAGTCAGTATCACACAGGAGAGGATTAGATACACAGCTCAGCAGTCAGTATCACACAGGAGAGGATTAGATACACGGCTCAGCAGTCAGTATCACACAGGATAGGATTAGATACACGGCTCAGCAGTCAGTATCACAGGAGAGGATTAGATACACGGCTCAGGAGTCAGTATCACACAGGAGAGGATTAGATACACAGCTCAGCAGTCAGCATAACACAGGATAGGATTAGATACACGGCTCTGCAGTCAGTATCACACGGGGGAGGATTAGATACACGGCTCAGTAGTCAGTATCACACAGGAGAGGATTAGATACACGGCTCAGCAGTCAGTATCACACAGGAGAGGATTAGATACACGGCTCAGCAGTCAGTGTCACACAGGAGAGGATTAGATACACGGCTCAGCAGTCAGTATCACACAGGAGAGGATTAGATACACGGCTCAGCAGTCAGTATCACACAGGAGAGGATTAGATACACGGCTCAGCAGTCAGTATCACACAGGATAGGATTAGATACACGGCTCAGCAGTCAGTATCACACAGGAGAGGATTAGATACACGGCTCAGCAGTCAGTATCACACGGGGGAGGATTAGATACACGGCTCAGTAGTCAGTATCACACAGGAGAGGATTAGATACACGGCTCAGCAGTCAGTATCACACAGGAGAGGATTAGATACACGGCTCAGCAGTCAGTATCACACAGGGGAGGATTAGATACACGGCTCAGCAGTCAGTATCACACAGGGGAGGATTAGATACACGGCTCAGCAGTCAGTATCACACAGGATAGGATTAGATACACGGCTCAGCAGTCAGTATCACACAGGAGAGGATTAGATACACGGCTCAGCAGTCAGTATCACACAGGAGAGGATTAGATACACGGCTCAGCAGTCAGTATCACACAGGATAGGATCAGATACACGGCTCAGCAGTCAGTATCACACAGGAGAGGATTAGATACACGGCTCAGCAGTCAGTATCACAGAGGATAGGATTAGATACACGGCTCAGCAGTCAGTATCACACAGGAGAGGATTAGATACACGGCTCAGCAGTCAGTATCACACAGGAGAGGATTAGATACACAGCTCAGCAGTCAGTATCACACAGGAGAGGATTAGATACACCGGGCAGTGTTAGTGTTTGGAGCCCCCTGGTGGTCATGTGGTGTAGTGCGGGCTGTGAGTCTCCTCAGATCTCTGCTGCTGTCTCTCGTCTCTTTCCTATGATCCCTGTGTCGTCTGTGCTGTCTCTTCCCCGGGTGTCTCTACAGGAAGTCACAGGGTGGTGTGATAGGAAATCTCAGGATCAGGAATGTGACAGTCCGGACACTGGGAGGATGGGGCAGAGCGCAGGCTTCCTGGGGTCACCATCACTTCATGGAGTAAGGGGCACATGATGGAGCCGGCACAGCCTCCTCCTGCGGGACCCCCAATACTGCACAAATAATGGTCACCTCAGACATGAGTCATCTATGGGAAAACTAAGAAGAAAAGAGTGAAAAAAGGGTTTACCCGGTGTGTAATGTTATGGAGGCTCCTGTGCCCGGTGTGTAATGTTATGGAGGCTCCTGTGCTCGGTGTATAATGTTATGGAGGCTCCTGTGCCCGGTGTGTAATGTTGTGGAGGCTCCTGTGCCCGGTGTGTAATGTTATGGAGGCTCCTGTGCCCGGTGTATAATGTTGTGGAGGCTCCTGTGCCCGGTGTATAATGTTATGGAGGCTCCTGTGCCCGGTGTATAATGTTATGGAGGCTCCTGTGCCCGGTGTATAATGTTATGGAGGCGCCTGTGCCCGGTGTATAATGTTGTGGAGGCTCCTGTGCCCGATGTGTAATGTTATGGAGGCGCCTGTGCCCGGTGTATAATGTTATGGAGGCTCCTGTGCTCGGTGTGTAATGTTGTGGAGGCTCCTGTGCCCGGTGTGTAATGTTATGGAGGCTCCTGTGCCCGGTGTATAATGTTATGGAGGCTCCTGTGCCCGGTGTATAATGTTATGGAGGCGCCTGTGCCCGGTGTATAATGTTGTGGAGGCTCCTGTGCCCGGTGTATAATGTTATGGAGGCTCCTGTGCCCGGTGTATAATGTTATGGAGGCTCCTGTGCCCGGTGTATAATGTTATGGAGGCGCCTGTGCCCGGTGTATAATGTTGTGGAGGCTCCTGTGCCCGGTGTGTAATGTTATGGAGGCTCCTGTGCCCGGTGTATAATGTTATGGAGGCTCCTGTGCTCGGTGTGTAATGTTGTGGAGGCTCCTGTGCCCGGTGTGTAATGTTATGGAGGCGCCTGTGCCCGGTGTATAATGTTATGGAGGCTCCTGTGCCCGGTGTGTAATGTTATGGAGGCTCCTGTGCCCGGTGTATAATGTTATGGAGGCTCCTGTGCCCGGTGTATAATGTTATGGAGGCTCCTGTGCCCGGTGTATAATGTTATGGAGGCGCCTGTGCCCGGTGTATAATGTTGTGGAGGCTCCTATGCCCGGTGTGTAATGTTATGGAGGCGCCTGTGCTCGGTGTGTAATGTTGTGGAGGCTCCTGTGCCCGGTGTATAATGTTATGGAGGCTCCTGTGCCCGGTGTGTAATGTTATGGAGGCTCCTGTGCTCGGTGTGTAATGTTGTGGAGGCTCCTGTGCCCGGTGTGTAATGTTATGGAGGCGCCTGTGCCCGGTGTATAATGTTATGGAGGCTCCTGTGCCCGGTGTGTAATGTTATGGAGGCTCCTGTGCCCGGTGTATAATGTTATGGAGGCTCCTATGCCCGGTGTATAATGTTGTGGAGGCTCCTGTGCCCGGTGTGTAATGTTATGGAGGCGCCTGTGCCCGGTGTATAATGTTATGGAGGCGCCTGTGCCCGGTGTATAATGTTATGGAGGCGCCTGTGCCCGGTGTATAATGTTATGGAGGCTCCTGTACCCTGTGTATAATGTTGTGGAGGCTCCTGTGCCCGGTGTATAATGTTATGGAGGCGCCTGTGCCCGGTGTATAATGTTATGGAGGCTCCTGTGCCCTGTGTATAATGTTGTGGAGGCTCCTGTGCCCGGTGTGTAATGTTATGGAGGCTCCTGTGCCCGGTGTATAATGTTATGGAGGCTCCTGTGCCCGGTGTGTAATGTTATGGAGGCTCCTGTGCCCGGTGTATAATGTTGTGGAGGCTCCTGTGCCCGGTGTGTAATGTTATGGAGGCTCCTGTGCCCGGTGTATAATGTTATGGAGGCTCCTGTGCCCGGTGTATAATGTTATGGAGGCTCCTGTGCCCGGTGTATAATGTTGTGGAGGCTCCTGTGCCCGGTGTGTAATGTTATGGAGGCTCCTGTGCCCGGTGTGTAATGTTATGGAGGCTCCTGTGCCCGGTGTATAATGTTATGGAGGCTCCTGTGCCCGGTGTATAATGTTGTGGAGGCTCCTGTGCCCGGTGTGTAATGTTATGGAGGCTCCTGTGCCCGGTGTGTAATGTTATGGAGGCTCCTGTGCTCGGTGTATAATGTTATGGAGGCTCCTGTGCTCGGTGTATAATGTTGTGGAGGCTCCTGTGCCCGGTGTGTAATGTTGTGGAGGCCCCTGTGCCCGGTGTGTAATGTTATGGAGGCTCCTGTGCTCGGTGTATAATGTTATGGAGGCTCCTGTGCCCGGTGTATAATGTTATGGAGGCTCCTGTGCCCGGTGTGTAATGTTGTGGAGGCCCCTGTGCCCGGTGTATAATGTTATGGAGGCTCCTGTGCCCGGTGTGTAATGTTATGGAGGCTCCTGTGCTCGGTGTATAATATTATGGAGGCTCCTGTGCCCGGTGTATAATGTTATGGAGGCTCCTGTGCCCGGTGTATAATGTTATGGAGGCTCCTGTGCCCGGTGTATAATGTTATGGAGGCTCCTGTGCCCGGTGTATAATGTTATGGAGGCTCCTGTGCTCGGTGTATAATGTTTTGGAGGCGCCTGTGCCCGGTGTATAATGTTGTGGAGGCCCCTGTGCCCGGTGTATAATGTTGTGGAGGCTCCTGTTCCCGGTGTATAATGTTGTGGAGGCTCCTGTGCCCGGTGTGTAATGTTGTGGAGGCTCCTGTGCCCGGTGTATAATGTTATGGAGGCTCCTGTGCCCGGTGTGTAATGTTATGGAGGCTCCTTTGCACCGTGTATAATGTTACGGAGGCTCCTGTGCCCGGTGTATAATGTTATGGAGGCTCCTGTGCCCGGTGTATAATGTTATGGAGGCTCCTGTGCCCGGTGTGTAATGTTATGGAGGCTCCTTTGCACCGTGTATAATGTTATGGAGGCTCCTGTGCCCGGTGTATAATGTTATGGAGGCTCCTGTGCCCGGTGTATAATGTTATGGAGGCTCCTGTGCCCGGTGTATAATGTTATGGAGGCCCCTGTGCCCGGTGTGTAATGTTATGGAGGCTCTTGTGCCCGGTGTATAATGTTGTGGAGGCTCCTTTGCACCGTGTATAATGTTACGGAGGCTCCTGTTCCCGGTGTGTAATGTTATGGAGGCTCCTGTGCCCGGTGTATAATGTTATGGAGGCTCCTTTGCACCGTGTATAATGTTACGGAGGCTCCTGTTCCCGGTGTGTAATGTTATGGAGGCTCCTGTGCCCGGTGTATAATGTTGTGGAGGCTCCTTTGCACCGTGTATAATGTTACGGAGGCTCCTGTGCCCGGTGTATAATGTTATGGAGGCTCCTGTGCCCGGTGTATAATGTTATGGAGGCTCCTGTGCCCGGTGTATAATGTTATGGAGGCTCCTGTGCCCGGTGTATAATGTTATGGAGGCTCCTGTGCCCGGTGTGTAATGTTATGGAGGCTCCTGTGCTCGGTGTATAATGTTATGGAGGCTCCTGTGCCCGGTGTATAATGTTATGGAGGCTCCTGTGCCCGGTGTATAATGTTATGGAGGCTCCTGTGCCCGGTGTATAATGTTATGGAGGCTCCTGTGCCCGGTGTGTAATGTTATGGAGGCTTCTGTGCCCGGTGTATAATGTTGTGGAGGCTCTTGTGCCCGGTGTATAATGTTATGGAGGCTCTTGTGCCCGGTGTATAATGTTGTGGAGGCTCCTTTGCACCGTGTATAATGTTACGGAGGCTCCTGTTCCCGGTGTGTAATGTTATGGAGGCTCCTGTGCCCGGTGTATAATGTTATGGAGGCTCCTTTGCACCGTGTATAATGTTACGGAGGCTCCTGTTCCCGGTGTGTAATGTTATGGAGGCTCCTGTGCCCGGTGAATAATGTTGTGGAGGCTCCTTTGCACCGTGTATAATGTTACGGAGGCTCCTGTTCCCGGTGTATAATGTTACGGAGGCTCCTGTGCCCGGTGTATAATGTTATGGAGGCTCCTGTGCCCGGTGTGTAATGTTATGGAGGCTCCTGTGCTCGGTGTATAATGTTATGGAGGCTCCTGTGCCCGGTGTATAATGTTATGGAGGCTCCTGTGCCCGGTGTATAATGTTATGGAGGCTCCTGTGCCCGGTGTATAATGTTATGGAGGCTCCTGTGCCCGGTGTGTAATGTTATGGAGGCTTCTGTGCCCGGTGTATAATGTTGTGGAGGCTCCTGTGCCCGGTGTATAATGTTATGGAGGCTCCTGTGCCCGGTGTATAATGTTATGGAGGCTCCTGTGCCCTGTGTATAATGTTATGGGGGCCCCTGTGCCCGGTGTGTAATGTTATGGAGGCTCCTGTGCCCGGTGTGTAATGTTATGGAGGCTCCTGTGCCCTGTGTATAATGTTATGGGGGCCCCTGTGCCCGGTGTATAATGTTATGGAGGCCCCTGTGCCCGGTGTATAATGTTGTGGAGGCTCCTGTGCCCGGTGTATAATGTTGTGGAGGCTCCTGTGCCCGGTGTATAATGTTATGGAGGCTCCTGTGCCCGGTGTATAATGTTATGGAGGCTCCTGTGCCCGGTGTATAATGTTATGGAGGCTCCTGTGCCCGGTGTATAATGTTATGGAGGCTCCTGTGCTCGGTGTATAATGTTATGGAGGCTCCTGTGCCCGGTGTATAATGTTATGGAGGCTCCTGTGCCCTGTGTATAATGTTATGGGGGCCCCTGTGCCCGGTGTGTAATGTTATGGAGGCTCCTGTGCCCGGTGTGTAATGTTATGGAGGCTCCTGTGCCCTGTGTATAATGTTATGGGGGCCCCTGTGCCCGGTGTATAATGTTATGGAGGCCCCTGTGCCCGGTGTATAATGTTGTGGAGGCTCCTGTGCCCGGTGTATAATGTTGTGGAGGCTCCTGTGCCCGGTGTATAATGTTATGGAGGCTCCTGTGCCCGGTGTATAATGTTATGGAGGCTCCTGTGCCCGGTGTATAATGTTATGGAGGCTCCTGTGCCCGGTGTATAATGTTATGGAGGCTCCTGTGCCCGGTGTATAATGTTATGGAGGCTCCTGTGCTCGGTGTATAATGTTATGGAGGCTCCTGTGCCCGGTGTATAATGTTGTGGAGGCTCCTGTGCCCGGTGTATAATGTTACGGAGGCTCCTGTGCCCTGTGTATAATGTTATGGAGGCTCCTGTGCTCGGTGTATAATGTTATGGAGGCTCCTGTGCTCGGTGTATAATGTTACGGAGGCTCCTGTGCTCGGTGTATAATGTTATGGAGGCCCCTGTGCCCGGTGTATAATGTTATGGAGGCTCCTGTGCCCGGTGTGTAATGTTATGGAGGCTCCTGTGCCCGGTGTGTAATGTTATGGAGGCTCCTGTGCTCGGTGTATAATGTTACGGAGGCTCCTGTGCCCGGTGTGTAATGTTATGGAGGCTCCTGTGCTCGGTGTATAATGTTATGGAGGCTCCTGTGCCCGGTGTGTAATGTTATGGAGGCTCCTGTGCCCGGTGTATAATGTTGAGGAGGCTCCTGTGCCCGGTGTATAATGTTGAGGAGGCTCCTGTGCCCGGTGTATAATGTTACGGAGGCTCCTGTGCCCGGTGTGTAATGTTATGGAGGCTCCTGTGCTCGGTGTATAATGTTATGGAGGCTCCTGTGCCCGGTGTGTAATGTTATGGAGGCTCCTGTGCCCGGTGTATAATGTTGAGGAGGCTCCTGTGCCCGGTGTATAATGTTGTGGAGGCTCCTGTGCCCTGTGTATAATGTTATGGAGGCTCCTGTGCCCGGTGTATAATGTTGTGGAGGCTCCTGTGCCCTGTGTATAATGTTATGGAGGCTCCTGTGCTCGGTGTATAATGTTGTGGAGGCTCCTGTGCCCGGTGTGTAATGTTATGGAGGCTCCTGTGCCCGGTGTATAATGTTATGGAGGCTCCTGTGCGCGGTGTGTAATGTTATGGAGGCTCCTGTGCCCGGTGTATAATGTTTTGGAGGCGCCTGTGCCCGGTGTATAATGTTATGGAGGCTCCTGTGCCCGGTGTATAATGTTATGGAGGCTCCTGTGCCCGGTGTATAATGTTATGGAGGCTCCTGTGCCCGGTGTATAATGTTATGGAGGCTCCTGTGCTCGGTGTATAATGTTGTGGAGGCTCCTGTGCTCGGTGTATAATGTTGTGGAGGCTCCTGTGCACGGTGTGTAATGTTATGGAGGCTCCTGTGCTCGGTGTGTAATGTTATGGAGGCTCCTGTGCTCGGTGTATAATGTTTTGGAGGCGCCTGTGCCCGGTGTATAATGTTATGGAGGCTCCTGTGCCCGGTGTGTAATGTTATGGAGGCTCCTGTGCCCGGTGTGTAATGTTATGGAGGCTCCTGTGCTCGGTGTATAATGTTATGGAGGCTCCTGTGCCCGGTGTATAATGTTATGGAGGCTCCTGTGCCCGGTGTATAATGTTATGGAGGCTCCAGTGCCCGGTGTATAATGTTATGGAGGCTCCTGTGCCCTGTGTATAATGTTATGGGGGCCCCTGTGCCCGGTGTGTAATGTTATGGAGGCTCCTGTGCCCGGTGTGTAATGTTATGGAGGCTCCTGTGCCCTGTGTATAATGTTATGGGGGCCCCTGTGCCCGGTGTATAATGTTATGGAGGCCCCTGTGCCCGGTGTATAATGTTGTGGAGGCTCCTGTGCCCGGTGTATAATGTTGTGGAGGCTCCTGTGCCCGGTGTATAATGTTATGGAGGCTCCTGTGCCCGGTGTATAATGTTATGGAGGCTCCTGTGCCCGGTGTATAATGTTATGGAGGCTCCTGTGCCCGGTGTATAATGTTATGGAGGCTCCTGTGCCCGGTGTATAATGTTATGGAGGCTCCTGTGCTCGGTGTATAATGTTATGGAGGCTCCTGTGCCCGGTGTATAATGTTGTGGAGGCTCCTGTGCCCGGTGTATAATGTTACGGAGGCTCCTGTGCCCTGTGTATAATGTTATGGAGGCTCCTGTGCCCGGTGTGTAATGTTATGGAGGCTCCTGTGCCCGGTGTATAATGTTATGGAGGCTCCTGTGCCCGGTGTGTAATGTTATGGAGGCTCCTGTGCCCGGTGTATAATGTTATGGAGGCTCCTGTGCCCGGTGTATAATGTTATGGAGGCTCCTGTGCTCGGTGTATAATGTTATGGAGGCTCCTGTGCTCGGTGTATAATGTTACGGAGGCTCCTGTGCCCGGTGTATAATGTTATGGAGGCTCCTGTGCCCGGTGTGTAATGTTATGGAGGCTCCTGTGCCCGGTGTGTAATGTTATGGAGGCTCCTGTGCGCGGTGTGTAATGTTATGGAGGCTCCTGTGCCCGGTGTATAATGTTTTGGAGGCGCCTGTGCCCGGTGTATAATGTTATGGAGGCTCCTGTGCCCGGTGTGTAATGTTATGGAGGCTCCTGTGCGCGGTGTGTAATGTTATGGAGGCTCCTGTGCCCGGTGTATAATGTTTTGGAGGCTCCTGTGCCCGGTGTATAATGTTATGGAGGCTCCTGTGCCCGGTGTGTAATGCTATGGAGGCTCCTGTGCGCGGTGTGTAATGTTATGGAGGCTCCTGTGCCCGGTGTATAATGTTTTGGAGGCGCCTGTGCCCGGTGTATAATGTTATGGAGGCTCCTGTGCCCGGTGTATAATGTTATGGAGGCTCCTGTGCCCGGTGTATAATGTTATGGAGGCTCCTGTGCCCGGTGTATAATGTTATGGAGGCTCCTGTGCTCGGTGTATAATGTTGTGGAGGCTCCTGTGCTCGGTGTATAATGTTATGGAGGCTCCTGTGCCCGGTGTATAATGTTACGGAGGCTTCTGTGCCCGGTGTATAATGTTATGGAGGCTCCTGTGCCCGGTGTATAATGTTATGGAGGCTCCTGTGCCCGGTGTATAATGTTATGGAGGCTCCTGTGCCCGGTGTATAATGTTATGGAGGCTCCTGTGCCCGGTGTATAATGTTATGGAGGCTCCTGTGCCCGGTGTATAATGTTGTGGAGGCTCCTGTGCCCGGTGTATAATGTTGTGGAGGCTCCTGTGCCCGGTGTATAATGTTGTGGAGGCGCCTGTGCCCGGTGTATAATGTTTTGGAGGCGCCTGTGCCCGGTGTATAATGTTATGGAGGCTCCTGTGCCCGGTGTATAATGTTATGGAGGCTCCTGTGCCCGGTGTATAATGTTATGGAGGCTCCTGTGCCCGGTGTATAATGTTGTGGAGGCTCCTGTGCCCGGTGTATAATGTTGTGGAGGCTCCTGTGCCCGGTGTGTAATGTTGTGGAGGCTCCTGTGCCCGGTGTGTAATGTTATGGAGGCTCCTGTGCCCGGTGTATAATGTTATGGAGGCTCCTGTGCCCGGTGTATAATGTTATGGAGGCTCCTTTGCACCGTGTATAATGTTATGGAGGCTCCTGTGCCCGGTGTATAATGTTATGGAGGCTCCTGTGCCCGGTGTATAATGTTGTGGAGGCTCCTGTGCCCGGTGTATAATGTTGTGGAGGCTCCTGTGCCCGGTGTGTAATGTTGTGGAGGCTCCTGTGCCCGGTGTATAATGTTATGGAGGCTCCTGTGCCCGGTGTATAATGTTGTGGAGGCTCCTGTGCCCGGTGTATAATGTTATGGAGGCTCCTGTGCCCGGTGTATAATGTTATGGAGGCTCCTGTGCCCGGTGTGTAATGTTATGGAGGCTCCTGTGCCCGGTGTGTAATGTTATGGAGGCTCCTGTGCTCGGTGTGTAATGTTGTGGAGGCTCCTGTGCCCGGTGTATAATGTTATGGAGGCTCCTGTGCCCGGTGTATAATGTTATGGAGGCTCCTGTGCCCGGTGTATAATGTTGTGGAGGCTCCTGTGCCCGGTGTATAATGTTGTGGAGGCTCCTGTGCCCGGTGTATAATGTTATGGAGGCTCCTGTGCCCGGTGTGTAATGTTGTGGAGGCTCCTGTGCCCGGTGTATAATGTTGTGGAGGCTCCTGTGCTCGGTGTATAATGTTATGGAGGCTCCTGTGCCCGGTGTATAATGTTGTGGAGGCTCCTGTGCTCGGTGTATAATGTTACGGAGGCTCATGTGCACGGTGTGTAATGTTACGGAGGCTCCTGTGCCCGGGGTATAATATTATGGAGGCTCCTGTGCACGGTGTATAATGTTATGGGGGCCCCTGTGCCCGATGTATAATGTTATGGAGGCTCCTGTGCCCGGTGTATATTGTTATGGAGGCTCCTGTGCCCGGTGTATAATGTTATGGAGGCTCCTGTGCCCGGTGTGTAATGTTATGGAGGCTCCTGTGCCTGGTGTGTAATGTTATGGAGGCTCCTGTGCCCGGTGTATAATGTTATGGAGGCTCCTGTGCCCGGTGTATAATGTTATGGAGGCTCCTGTGCTCGTTGTATAATGTTATGGAGGCTCCTGTGCCCGGTGTATAATGTTATGGAGGCTCCTGTGCCCGGTGTATAATGTTATGGAGGCTCATGTGCCCGGTGTATAATGTTATGGAGGCCCCTGTGCCCGGTGTATAATGTTATGGAGGCTCCTGTGCCCGGTGTATAATGTTATGGAGGCCCCTGTGCCCGGTGTATAATGTTGTGGAGGCCCCTGTGCCCGGTGTATAATGTTATGGAGGCCCCTGTGCCCGGTGTATAATGTTATGGAGGCTCCTGTGCCCGGTGTATAATGTTATGGAGGCTCCTTTGCCCGGTGTGTAATGTTATGGAGGCTCCTGTGCCCGGTGTATAATGTTATGGAGGCTCCTGTGCCCGGTGTATAATGTTATGGAGGCTCCTGTGCCCGGTGTATAATGTTATGGAGGCTCCTTTGCCCGGTGTGTAATGTTATGGAGGCTCCTGTGCCCGGTGTATAATGTTATGGAGGCTCCTGTGCCCGGTGTATAATGTTATGGAGGCTCCTGTGCCCGGTGTATAATGTTATGGAGGCTCCTGTGCTTGGTGTATAATGTTATGGAGGCTCCTGTGCCCGGTGTATAATGTTATGGAGGCTCCTGTGCCCGGTGTGTAATGTTGTGGAGGCTCCTGTGCCCGGTGTGTAATGTTATGGAGGCTCCTGTGCCCGGTGTATAATGTTATGGAGGCTCCTGTGCCCGGTGTATAATGTTATGGAGGCTCCTTTGCACCGTGTATAATGTTATGGAGGCTCCTGTGCCCGGTGTATAATGTTATGGAGGCTCCTGTGCCCGGTGTATAATGTTGTGGAGGCTCCTGTGCCCGGTGTATAATGTTGTGGAGGCTCCTGTGCCCGGTGTGTAATGTTGTGGAGGCTCCTGTGCCCGGTGTATAATGTTATGGAGGCTCCTGTGCCCGGTGTATAATGTTGTGGAGGCTCCTGTGCCCGGTGTATAATGTTATGGAGGCTCCTGTGCCCGGTGTATAATGTTATGGAGGCTCCTGTGCCCGGTGTGTAATGTTATGGAGGCTCCTGTGCCCGGTGTGTAATGTTCTGGAGGCTCCTGTGCTCGGTGTGTAATGTTGTGGAGGCTCCTGTGCCCGGTGTATAATGTTATGGAGGCTCCTGTGCCCGGTGTATAATGTTATGGAGGCTCCTGTGCCCGGTGTATAATGTTGTGGAGGCTCCTGTGCCCGGTGTATAATGTTGTGGAGGCTCCTGTGCCCGGTGTGTAATGTTGTGGAGGCTCCTGTGCCCGGTGTGTAATGTTATGGAGGCTCCTGTGCCCGGTGTGTAATGTTGTGGAGGCTCCTGTGCCCGGTGTATAATGTTGTGGAGGCTCCTGTGCTCGGTGTATAATGTTATGGAGGCTCCTGTGCCCGGTGTATAATGTTGTGGAGGCTCCTGTGCTCGGTGTATAATGTTACGGAGGCTCATGTGCACGGTGTGTAATGTTACGGAGGCTCCTGTGCCCGGGGTATAATATTATGGAGGCTCCTGTGCACGGTGTATAATGTTATGGGGGCCCCTGTGCCCGATGTATAATGTTATGGAGGCTCCTGTGCCCGGTGTATATTGTTATGGAGGCTCCTGTGCCCGGTGTATAATGTTATGGAGGCTCCTGTGCCCGGTGTGTAATGTTATGGAGGCTCCTGTGCCTGGTGTGTAATGTTATGGAGGCTCCTGTGCCCGGTGTATAATGTTATGGAGGCTCCTGTGCCCGGTGTATAATGTTATGGAGGCTCCTGTGCTCGTTGTATAATGTTATGGAGGCTCCTGTGCCCGGTGTATAATGTTATGGAGGCTCCTGTGCCCGGTGTATAATGTTATGGAGGCTCATGTGCCCGGTGTATAATGTTATGGAGGCCCCTGTGCCCGGTGTATAATGTTATGGAGGCTCCTGTGCCCGGTGTATAATGTTATGGAGGCCCCTGTGCCCGGTGTATAATGTTGTGGAGGCCCCTGTGCCCGGTGTATAATGTTATGGAGGCCCCTGTGCCCGGTGTATAATGTTATGGAGGCTCCTGTGCCCGGTGTATAATGTTATGGAGGCTCCTTTGCCCGGTGTGTAATGTTATGGAGGCTCCTGTGCCCGGTGTATAATGTTATGGAGGCTCCTGTGCCCGGTGTATAATGTTATGGAGGCTCCTGTGCCCGGTGTATAATGTTATGGAGGCTCCTTTGCCCGGTGTGTAATGTTATGGAGGCTCCTGTGCCCGGTGTATAATGTTATGGAGGCTCCTGTGCCCGGTGTATAATGTTATGGAGGCTCCTGTGCCCGGTGTATAATGTTATGGAGGCTCCTGTGCTTGGTGTATAATGTTATGGAGGCTCCTGTGCCCGGTGTATAATGTTATGGAGGCTCCTGTGCCCGGTGTATAATGTTATGGAGGCTCCTGTGCTCGGTGTATAATGTTGTGGAGGCTCCTGTGCTCGGTGTATAATGTTATGGAGGCTCCTGTGCCCGGTGTATAATGTTGTGGAGGCCCCTGTGCCCGGTGTATAATGTTATGGAGGCTCCTGTGCTCGGTGTATAATGTTGTGGAGGCTCCTGTGCCCGGTGTATAATGTTATGGGGGCCCCTGTGCCCGATGTATAATGTTATGGAGGCCCCTGTGCCCGGTGTATAATGTTATGGAGGCTCCTGTGCTCGGTGTATAATGTTGTGGAGGCCCCTGTGCCCGGTGTATAATGTTATGGAGGCTCCTGTGCTCGGTGTATAATGTTGTGGAGGCTCCTGTGCCCGGTGTATAATGTTATGGGGGCCCCTGTGCCCGATGTATAATGTTATGGAGGCTCCTGTGCCCGGTGTATAATGTTATGGAGGCTCCTGTGCCCGGTGTATAATGTTACGGAGGCTCCTGTGCCCGGTGTATAATGTTATGGAGGCTCCTGTGCTTGGTGTATAATGTTATGGAGGCTCCTGTGCCCGGTGTAAAATGTTATGGAGGCTCCTGTGCCCGGTGTATAATGTTATGGAGGCTCCTGTGCCCGGTGTATAATGTTACGGAGGCTCCTGTGCCCGGTGTGTAATGTTATGGAGGCTCCTGTGCTTGGTGTATAATGTTATGGAGGCTCCTGTGCCCGGTGTATAATGTTATGGAGGCTCCTGTGCCCGGTGTATAATGTTATGGAGGCTCCTGTGCCCGGTGTATAATGTTATGGAGGCTCCTGTGCCCGTTGTATAATGTTATGGAGGCTCCTGTGCCCGGTGTATAATGTTATGGAGGCTCCTGTGCCCTGTGTATAATGTTGTGGAGGCTCCTGTGCCCGGTTTATAATGTTATGGAGGCTCCTGTGCTCGGTGTATAATATTATGGAGGCTCCTGTGCCCGGTGTGTAATGTTATGGAGGCTCCTGTGCCCGGTTTATAATGTTACGGAGGCTCCTGTGCTCGGTGTATAATGTTATGGAGGCTCCTGTGCTTGGTGTATAATGTTATGGAGGCTCCTGTGCCCGGTGTATAATGTTATGGAGGCTCCTGTGCCCGGTGTATAATGTTATGGAGGCTCCTGTGCCCGGTGTATAATGTTATGGAGGCTCCTGTGCCCGTTGTATAATGTTATGGAGGCTCCTGTGCCCGGTGTATAATGTTATGGAGGCTCCTGTGCCCTGTGTATAATGTTGTGGAGGCTCCTGTGCCCGGTTTATAATGTTATGGAGGCTCCTGTGCTCGGTGTATAATATTATGGAGGCTCCTGTGCCCGGTGTGTAATGTTATGGAGGCTCCTGTACCCGGTGTATAATGTTATGGAGGCTCCTGTGCCCGGTGTATAATGTTATGGAGGCTCCTGTGCCCGGTCTATAATGTTATGGAGGCTCCTGTGCCCTGTGTATAATGTTGTGGAGGCTCCTGTGCCCGGTTTATAATGTTATGGAGGCTCCTGTGCTCGGTGTATAATATTATGGAGGCTCCTGTGCCCGGTGTGTAATGTTATGGAGGCTCCTGTACCCGGTGTATAATGTTATGGAGGCTCCTGTGCCCGGTGTATAATGTTATGGAGGCCCCTGTGCCCGGTGTGTAATGTTATGGAGGCTCCTGTGCTCGGTGTGTAATGTTATGGAGGCTCCTGTACCCGGTGTATAATGTTATGGAGGCTCCTGTGCCCGGTGTATAATATTATGGAGGCTCCTGTGCCCGGTGTCTAATGTTATGGAGGCTCCTGTGCTCGGTGTGTAATGTTATGGAGGCTCCTGTGCCCGGTGTGTAATGTTATGGAGGCTCCTGTGCCCGGTGTATAATGTTATGGAGGCTCCTGTGCCCGGTGTATAATGTTATGGAGGCTCCTGTACCCGGTGTAAAATGTTATGGAGGCTCCTGTGCCCGGTGTGTAATGTTATGGAGGCTCCTGTGCCCGGTGTGTAATGTTATGGAGGCTCCTGTGCTCGATGTGTAATGTTATGGAGGCTCCTGTGCCCGGTGTGTAATGTTATGGAGGCTCCTGTGCCCGGTGTATAATGTTATGGAGGCTCCTGTGCCCGGTGTATAATGTTATGGAGGCTCTTGTGCTCGGTGTGTAATGTTATGGAGGCTCCTGTGCCCGGTGTATAATGTTATGGAGGTTCCTGTGCCCGGTGTATAATGTTATGGAGGCTCCTGTACCCGGTGTAAAATGTTATGGAGGCTCCTGTGCACGGTGTGTAATGTTATGGAGGCTCCTGTGCTCGGTGTGTAATGTTATGGAGGCTCCTGTGCCCGGTGTGTAATGTTATGGAGGCTCCTGTGCCCGGTGTATAATGTTATGGAGGCTCCTGTGCCCGGTGTGTAATGTTATGGAGGCTCCTGTGCCCGGTGTATAATGTTAAGGAGGCTCCTGTGCCCGGTGTATAATGTTACGGAGGCTCCTTTGCCCGGTGTATAATGTTATGGAGGCTCCTGTGCCCGGTGTATAATGTTATGGAGGCTCCTGTGCTCGGTGTGTAATGTTACGGAGGCTCCTGTGCCCGGTGTGTAATGTTACGGAGGCTCCTGTGCCCGGTGTATAATGTTACGGAGGCTCCTTTGCCCGGTGTATAATGTTACGGAGGCTCCTGTGCCCGGTATGTAATGTTATGGAGGCTCCTGTGCCCGGTGTGTAATGTTATGGAGGCTCCTGTGCTCGGTGTGTAATGTTATGGAGGCTCCTGTGCCCGGTGTGTAATGTTATGGAGGCTCCTGTGCCCGGTGTGTAATGTTATGGAGGCTCCTGTGCCCGGTGTATAATGTTATGGAGGCTCCTGTGCCCGGTGTGTAATGTTATGGAGGCTCCTGTGCCCGGTGTATAATGTTATGGAGGCTCCTGTGCCCGGTGTGTAATGTTATGGAGGCCCCTGTGCCCGGTGTATAATGTTATGGAGGCTCCTGTGCCCGGTGTATAATGTTATGGAGGCCGCTGTGCCCGGTGTATAATGTTATGGAGGCTCCTGTGCCCGGTGTGTAATGTTATGGAGGCTCCTGTGCCCGGTGTATAATGTTATGGAGGTTCCTGTGCCCGGTGTGTAATGTTATGGAGGCTCCTGTGCCCGGTGTGTAATGTTATGGAGGCTCCTGTACCCGGTGTGTAATGTTATGGAGGCTCCTGTACCCGGTGTGTAATGTTATGGAGGCTCCTGTGCCCGGTGTATAATGTTATGGAGGCTCCTGTGCCCGGTGTATAATGTTATGGAGGCTCCTGTACCCGGTGTGTAATGTTATGGAGGCTCCTGTGCCCGGTGTATAATGTTTTGGAGGCTCCTGTGCCCGGTGTATAATGTTATGGAGGCTCCTGTACCCGGTGTATAATGTTATGCAGGCTCCTGTGCCCGGTGTATAATGTTATGGAGGCTCCTGTGCCCGGTGTGTAATGTTATGGAGGCTCCTGTGCCCGGTGTGTAATGTTATGGAGGCTCCTGTGCCCGGTGTATAATGTTATGGAGGCTCCTGTGCCCGGTGTGTAATGTTATGGAGGCTCCTGTGCCCGGTGTATAATGTTATGGAGGCTCCTGTGCCCGGTGTATAATGTTAAGGAGGCTCCTGTGCCCGGTGTATAATGTTACGGAGGCTCCTTTGCCCGGTGTATAATGTTACGGAGGCTCCTGTGCCCGGTGTATAATGTTACGGAGGCTCCTTTGCCCGGTGTGTAATGTTACGGAGGCTCCTTTGCCCGGTGTATAATGTTAAGGAGGCTCCTGTGCCCGGTGTATAATGTTACGGAGGCTCCTTTGCCCGGTGTATAATGTTACGGAGGCTCCTGTGCCCGGTGTATAATGTTACGGAGGCTCCTTTGCCCGGTGTATAATGTTAAGGATGCTCCTGTGCCCGGTGTATAATGTTACGGAGGCTCCTTTGCCCGGTGTGTAATGTTATGGAGGCTCCTGTGCCCGGTGTATAATGTTACGGAGGCTCCTGTGCCCGGTGTATAATGTTACGGAGGCTCCTTTGCCCGGTGTGTAATGTTACGGAGGCTCCTGTGCCCGGTGTATAATGTTAAGGAGGCTCCTGTGCCCGGTGTATAATGTTACGGAGGCTCCTTTGCCCGGTGTATAATGTTACGGAGGCTCCTGTGCCCGGTGTATAATGTTACGGAGGCTCCTTTGCCCGGTGTATAATGTTAAGGAGGCTCCTGTGCCCGGTGTATAATGTTACGGAGGCTCCTTTGCCCGGTGTGTAATGTTATGGAGGCTCCTGTGCCCGGTGTATAATGTTATGGAGGCTCCTGTGCCCGGTGTGTAATGTTATGGAGGCTCCTGTGCCCGGTGTATAATGTTATGGAGGCTCCTGTGCCCGGTGTATAATGTTAAGGAGGCTCCTGTGCCCGGTGTATAATGTTACGGAGGCTCCTTTGCCCGGTGTATAATGTTACGGAGGCTCCTGTGCCCGGTGTATAATGTTACGGAGGCTCCTGTGCTCGGTGTGTAATGTTACGGAGGCTCCTGTGCCCGGTGTATAATGTTACAGAGGCTCCTTTGCCCGGTGTATAATGTTACGGAGGCTCCTGTGCCCGGTATGTAATGTTATGGAGGCTCCTGTGCCCGGTGTGTAATGTTATGGAGGCTCCTGTGCTCGGTGTGTAATGTTATGGAGGCTCCTGTGCCCGGTGTGTAATGTTATGGAGGCTCCTGTGCCCGGTGTATAATGTTATGGAGGCTCCTGTGCCCGGTGTGTAATGTTATGGAGGCTCCTGTGCCCGGTGTATAATGTTATGGAGGCTCCTGTGCCCGGTGTGTAATGTTATGGAGGCCCCTGTGCCCGGTGTATAATGTTATGGAGGCTCCTGTGCTCGGTGTATAATGTTATGGAGGCCCCTGTGCCCGGTGTATAATGTTATGGAGGCTCCTGTGCCCGGTGTGTAATGTTATGGAGGCTCCTGTGCCCGGTGTATAATGTTATGGAGGCTCCTGTGCCCGGTGTGTAATGTTATGGAGGCTCCTGTGCCCGGTGTGTAATGTTATGGAGGCTCCTGTACCCGGTGTGTAATGTTATGGAGGCTCCTGTGCCCGGTGTATAATGTTATGGAGGCTCCTGTGCCCGGTGTATAATGTTATGGAGGCTCATGTGCCCGGTGTGTAATGTTATGGAGGCTCCTGTGCCCGGTGTATAATGTTTTGGAGGCTCCTGTGCCCGGTGTATAATGTTATGGAGGCTCCTGTACCCGGTGTATAATGTTATGCAGGCTCCTGTGCCCGGTGTATAATGTTATGGAGGCTCCTGTGCCCGGTGTGTAATGTTATGGAGGCTCCTGTGCCCGGTGTGTAATGTTATGGAGGCTCCTGTGCCCGGTGTATAATGTTATGGAGGCTCCTGTGCCGGTGTGTAATGTTATGGAGGCTCCTGTGCCCGGTGTATAATGTTATGGAGGCTCCTGTGCCCGGTGTGTAATGTTATGGAGGCTCCTGTGCTCGGTGTGTAATGTTATGGAGGCTCCTGTGCCCGGTGTATAATGTTATGGAGGCTCCTGTACCCGGTGTGTAATGTTATGGAGGCTCCTGTGCCCGGTGTATAATGTTATGGAGGCCCCTGTGCCCGGTGTATAATGTTATGGAGGCTCCTGTGCTCGGTGTGTAATGTTATGGAGGCTCCTGTGCCCGGTGTATAATGTTATGGAGGCTCCTGTACCCGGTGTATAATGTTATGGAGGCCCCTGTGCCCGGTGTATAATGTTATGGAGGCCCCTGTGCCCGGTGTGTAATGTTATGGCTCCTGTGCCCGGTGTGTAATGTTATGGAGGCTCCTGTGCCCGGTGTATAATGTTATGCAGGCTCCTGTGCCCGGTGTATAATGTTATGGAGGCTCCTGTGCCCGGTGTGTAATGTTATGGAGGCTCCTGTGCTCGGTGTATAATGTTATGGAGGCTCCTGTGCCCGGTGTGTAATGTTATGGAGGCTCCTGTGCCCGGTGTATAATGTTGTGGAGGCTCCTGTGCCCGGTGTATAATGTTATGGAGGCCCCTGTGCCCGGTGTATAATGTTGTGGAAGCTCCTGTGCCCGGTGTGTAATGTTATGGAGGCTCCTGTGCCCGGTGTGTAATGTTATGGAGGCTCCTGTGCCCGGTGTGTAATGTTATGGAGGCTCCTGTGCCCGGTGTATAATGTTATGGAGGCTCCTGTGCTCGTTGTATAATGTTATGGAGGCTCCTGTGCCCGGTGTGTAATGTTATGGAGGCTCCTGTGCTCGGTGTATAATGTTATGGAGGCTCCTGTGCCCGGTGTATATTGTTATGGAGGCTCCTATGCCCGGTGTGTAATGTTATGGAGGCTCCTGTGCCCGGTGTGTAATGTTATGGAGGCTCCTGTGCTCGGTGTATAATGTTATGGAGGCTCCTGTGCCCGGTGTGTAATGTTATGGAGGCTCCTGTGCCCGGTGTATAATGTTATGGAGGCTCCTGTGCTCGGTGTATAATGTTATGGAGGCTCCTGTGCCCGGTGTATAATGTTATGGAGGCTCCTATGCCCGGTGTATAATGTTATGGAGGCTCCTGTGCCCGGTGTATAATGTTATGGAGGCTCCTGTGCTCGTTGTATAATGTTATGGAGGCTCCTGTGCCCGGTGTATAATGTTATGGAGGCTCCTGTGCCCGGTGTGTAATGTTTTGGAGGCTCCTGTGCCCGGTGTATAATGTTACGGAGGCCCCTGTGCCCGGTGTATAATGTTATGGAGGCTCCTGTGCCCGGTGTATAATGTTATGGAGGCTCCTGTGCCCGGTGTGTAATGTTATGGAGGCTCCTGTGCTCGGTGTGTAATGTTATGGAGGCTCCTGTGCCCGGTGTATAATGTTATGGAGGCTCCTGTGCCCGGTGTGTAATGTTATGGAGGCTCCTGTGCCCGGTGTGTAATGTTATGGAGGCTCCTGTGCTCGGTGTATAATGTTATGGAGGCTCCTGTGCCCGGTGTGTAATGTTATGGAGGCTCCTGTGCCCGGTGTATAATGTTACGGAGGCTCCTGTGCCCGGTGTATAATGTTATGGAGGCTCATGTGCCCGGTGTGTAATGTTATGGAGGCTCCTGTGCCCGGTGTATAATGTTATGGAGGCTCCTGTGCCCGGTGTATAATGTTATGGAGGCTCATGTGCCCGGTGTGTAATGTTATGGAGGCTCCTGTGCCCGGTGTATAATGTTTTGGAGGCTCCTGTGCCCGGTGTATAATGTTATGGAGGCTCCTGTACCCGGTGTATAATGTTATGCAGGCTCCTGTGCCCGGTGTATAATGTTATGGAGGCTCCTGTGCCCGGTGTGTAATGTTATGGAGGCTCCTGTGCCCGGTGTGTAATGTTATGGAGGCTCCTGTGCCCGGTGTATAATGTTATGGAGGCTCCTGTGCCGGTGTGTAATGTTATGGAGGCTCCTGTGCCCGGTGTATAATGTTATGGAGGCTCCTGTGCCCGGTGTGTAATGTTATGGAGGCTCCTGTGCTCGGTGTGTAATGTTATGGAGGCTCCTGTGCCCGGTGTATAATGTTATGGAGGCTCCTGTACCTGGTGTGTAATGTTATGGAGGCTCCTGTGCCCGGTGTATAATGTTATGGAGGCCCCTGTGCCCGGTGTATAATGTTATGGAGGCTCCTGTGCTCGGTGTGTAATGTTATGGAGGCTCCTGTGCCCGGTGTATAATGTTATGGAGGCTCCTGTACCCGGTGTATAATGTTATGGAGGCCCCTGTGCCCGGTGTATAATGTTATGGAGGCCCCTGTGCCCGGTGTGTAATGTTATGGAGGCTCCTGTGCCCGGTGTGTAATGTTATGGCTCCTGTGCCCGGTGTGTAATGTTATGGAGGCTCCTGTGCCCGGTGTATAATGTTATGCAGGCTCCTGTGCCCGGTGTATAATGTTATGGAGGCTCCTGTGCCCGGTGTGTAATGTTATGGAGGCTCCTGTGCTCGGTGTATAATGTTATGGAGGCTCCTGTGCCCGGTGTGTAATGTTATGGAGGCTCCTGTGCCCGGTGTATAATGTTGTGGAGGCTCCTGTGCCCGGTGTATAATGTTATGGAGGCCCCTGTGCCCGGTGTATAATGTTGTGGAAGCTCCTGTGCCCGGTGTGTAATGTTATGGAGGCTCCTGTGCCCGGTGTGTAATGTTATGGAGGCTCCTGTGCCCGGTGTGTAATGTTATGGAGGCTCCTGTGCCCGGTGTATAATGTTATGGAGGCTCCTGTGCTCGTTGTATAATGTTATGGAGGCTCCTGTGCCCGGTGTGTAATGTTATGGAGGCTCCTGTGCTCGGTGTATAATGTTATGGAGGCTCCTGTGCCCGGTGTATATTGTTATGGAGGCTCCTATGCCCGGTGTGTAATGTTATGGAGGCTCCTGTGCCCGGTGTGTAATGTTATGGAGGCTCCTGTGCTCGGTGTATAATGTTATGGAGGCTCCTGTGCCCGGTGTGTAATGTTATGGAGGCTCCTGTGCCCGGTGTATAATGTTATGGAGGCTCCTGTGCTCGGTGTATAATGTTATGGAGGCTCCTGTGCCCGGTGTATAATGTTATGGAGGCTCCTATGCCCGGTGTATAATGTTACGGAGGCTCCTGTGCCCGGTGTGTAATGTTATGGAGGCCCCTGTGCCCGGTGTATAATGTTATGGAGGCTCCTGTGCCCGGTGTATAATGTTATGGAGGCTCCTGTGCTCGTTGTATAATGTTATGGAGGCTCCTGTGCCCGGTGTATAATGTTATGGAGGCTCCTGTGCCCGGTGTGTAATGTTTTGGAGGCTCCTGTGCCCGGTGTATAATGTTACGGAGGCCCCTGTGCCCGGTGTATAATGTTATGGAGGCTCCTGTGCCCGGTGTGTAATGTTATGGAGGCTCCTGTGCTCGGTGTGTAATGTTATGGAGGCTCCTGTGCCCGGTGTATAATGTTATGGAGGCTCCTGTGCCCGGTGTGTAATGTTATGGAGGCTCCTGTGCCCGGTGTGTAATGTTATGGAGGCTCCTGTGCTCGGTGTATAATGTTATGGAGGCTCCTGTGCCCGGTGTGTAATGTTATGGAGGCTCCTGTGCCCGGTGTATAATGTTACGGAGGCTCCTGTGCTCGGTGTATAATGTTATGGAGGCTCCTGTGCCCGGTGTATAATGTTATGGAGGCTCCTGTGCCCGGTGTATAATGTTATGGAGGCTCCTGTGCCCGGTGTATAATGTTATGGAGGCTCCTGTGCTCGGTGTATAATGTTATGGAGGCCCCTGTTCGCGGTGTATAATGTTATGGAGGCTCCTGTGCCCGGTGTATAATGTTATGGAGGCTCCTGTGCCCGGTGTGTAATGTTATGGAGGCTCCTGTGCCCGGTGTGTAATGTTATGGAGGCTCCTGTGCTCGGTGTATAATGTTATGCAGGCTCCTGTGCCCGGTGTGTAATGTTATGGAGGCTCCTGTGCCCGGTGTATAATGTTATGGAGGCTCCTGTGCTCGGTGTATAATGTTATGGAGGCTCCTGTGCCCGGTGTATAATGTTATGGAGGCTCCTATGCCCGGTGTATAATGTTATGGAGGCTCCTGTGCCCGGTGTATAATGTTATGGAGGCTCCTGTGCTCGTTGTATAATGTTATGGAGGCTCCTGTGCCCGGTGTATAATGTTGTGGAGGCTCCTGTGCCCGGTGTATAATGTTATGGAGGCTCCTGTGCCCGGTGTATAATGTTATGGAGGCTCCTGTGCCCGGTGTATAATGTTGTGGAGGCTCCTGTGCCCGGTGTATAATGTTATGGAGGCTCCTGTGCTCGGTGTATAATGTTATGGAGGCTCCTGTGCTCGGTGTATAATGTTATGGAGGCTCCTGTGCCCGGTGTATAATGTTATGGAGGCTCCTGTGCCCGGTGTATAATGTTATGGAGGCTCCTGTGCCCGGTGTATAATGTTATGGAGGCTCCTATGCCCGGTGTATAATGTTATGGAGGCTCCTGTGCCCGGTGTATAATGTTATGGAGGCTCCTGTGCCCGGTGTATAATGTTATGGAGGCTCCTGTGCCCGGTGTATAATGTTATGGAGGCTCCTGTGCCCGGTGTGTAATGTTATGGAGGCTCCTATGCCTGGTGTGTAATGTTATGGAGGCTCCTGTGCCCGGTGTATAATGTTATGGAGGCTCCTGTGCCCGGTGTATAATGTTATGGAGGCTCCTATGCCTGGTGTGTAATGTTATGGAGGCTCCTGTGCCCGGTGTATAATGTTATGGAGGCTCCTGTGCCCGGTGTGTAATGTTATGAAGGCTCCTGTGCTCGGTGTATAATGTTATGGAGGCTCCTGTGCCCGGTGTGTAATGTTATGGAGGCTCCTTTGCTCGTCACTAGTCACAACCCACAGCCAGGCGGTGAATCAGTGACGTTGGACCTTTCGGGGTCAATACCTAAAGATCATGTGTTAAACCAAGGGAAAATACGAAGTCCTGAGTCCGGTCACAGGCCGGGGTCAGAGAACCAGAGGACAAACCAAGGGGGATAACAAACGAGCAGTCAGAACTCGGTCCAAAGGTCAGCAGAAGAACATCACTTACAGCGCCGGGATCAGGCGACCACACACCAGAGAGCACCGGCTTAGAACAAGCGTTGACTGCAGTGATCTGGGGCAGAGAGCTCACCTACATAGCAGGGCAATCACGAAGAACAGGGAGCAGCTGTGGGGACCTCTGCACCTTCCTGTCTCACATAGGTCCACCGACCTGTCAATCAGAGCACCGACTGCTCCGCACGCCCAGCACAGGATAGGATGACAGAGCTGTCCATCACCGAGACCCAGACACTCTGAGCAGAGGAATTGGGACAGTACCCCCTCTTCTTGCCAGCAGACCCCAAGGTTTCCTAGAAAACCTATGATGGAAAGCTCCAATCAAACGATCAGCCGTCACCGAGTGAGCCGGAACCCCGGATCTCTCCTCCAGTGAGCAAGACGTTGGAGGGAATTTTAGACCCTTCAAGAATCCTCGATCCTCTGCACCTTGTACGCTAAGGCTGTGTGCACACGCTGTGGATTCTGCTGCGGTGTACAGTAGCATAATATCCTATGGAAACAAAAACGGCAGTGCAGACGCTATCTCAAGGCAGCTGGATTCACTACTAGGGAGGGGCGAATTTGTTCTGAAAACGATCGCCAAACATAAATTCGGCCCCAGTATGGCTCACTTGGATTCGTGATCGGAAACAGTTTGTGGGAAAATATTTGCGTTGCCACAAAAGTATTTCCAGCACTGTAGCAATGATAATGGTGGTGTGTGATGAGCGGGGGACACGTGTATGATGGGGGGGGGCAGAGCTGGATAGTGTCCAGTGTGGCTGTAAAATTTACCTTCAAGCTTTTTTTTTTTGGGCTATTACCGTGTTTCCAGACAAAGCCGGCAGGGCACATGTCCTACCTGTGTGCACTGCTCCTATACTGCTCCTTGCACGAGTTTAGCATTCTAAGTAATATTCTATCAGTAGGTAAAATTATAATTTTTCAGTTGCAGAACGTTAGACAGCCCGCCGTATCACACTTTGTCATTCGGTTGGGTTGTAATAAGGCCTGATCCAGAGGCCACCAAACATCCTCCTGCTCCTAGTGTCATACAGTCGGGGACCTGACTTTCAGATTGTTTGGAGCAACAATTCTTTCTTCTGTGACTGACACGATGCAGCACGCCATATTTCACCTTGGAATTTACTGTCACTGAAGTTCAGCTGTGTGCAGAGGCGGTGCAGAGTTTAATATCTGATTTTTGGTTGTTCATACTGTGCTCCTACCACACTATCTCAGCAACATGACTGGGAAAAAGCGAGGCCGTGGTGGAAGGGGAATTAGTTTGGTGTTCAAGGTGTACATGGGGTAGGTGGTAATGTTGGTGAAAGCACCACTGTTACTGGACAGGCTACTCCACTACCTGGTCATCGACTTGCATCAATACAGAGGTCTTTGCCCATGCCATTTAACAGATTGGCATGTGATGTGTCGACACGGTAGAATTCCACTCTACACATGTTGCAGCGACTGTGGCAGCAGCAACGAGCTCTGACGCAGTATGTCCTGTCATCGAATAGCCTGGGCAAACGCAGTACAGACATGGCGCATATCATGTTTATGGAGTGGGCTCAGATTAAGGACCTCTGCACCCTTCTGCACAGTTTTGAAATGGCTGCTAAGGTGGTTAGCGCTGACGCCGCCGTCATCAGCATCGCTATTCCGGTCATTTATATGCTGGAGCAGACTTTGAATAGTCTGCGGGAAGAGATGGTGGACCCAGAAGAAGAGGAGGAAGCAGAGGAGGATACGGAAGGGATAACATTGTCTCTAAGTTCAAGACTGTCGTCACAAAGAGAGCGTGGATTACTGCGATCAAGGGGGGCTGGTGATAACAGACAAACTATTATCAAAGGTGCAAGATCCGAGGAACAAATGGAGGAGGACGAGGTGATGGGCGAGCAACTGTCAGATGAAGAGGACAATCCTCCCCTCTCTGCTGTTCGTGGTTGGCGGGAGGGGACGGAGGAAGCGAGCCTCATTGTTACCCAGCCACCAACACAGCATGGTCTTGAATCTCACGGTAGAGCCTGACATATGAACGCCTTCTTCCTGCACTACCTAGAATCATAGAATCATAGAATCGTAGAGTTGGAAGGGACCTCCTGGGCCATCTGGTCCAACCCCCTGCTCAAAGCAGGATTCGCTAAATTATCCCAGTCAGATGTCTGTCCAGCCTCTGAAGACTTCCATTGAAGGAGAACTCACCACTTCTCGTGGCAGCCTGTTCCACTCTTTGATCACTTTAACTGTCAAAAAGTTTTTTCTAATATCTAATCTGTGTCTCCTCCCATTCAGTTTCATCCCATTGCTTCTAGTCTTTCCTTGTACAAATGAGAATAAAGTTGATCCTTCTACAATGTGACAGCCCTTTAGATATTTGTAGACAGCTATTAAGTCTCCTCTCAGTCTTCTCTTCTGCAAGCTAAACATTCCCAGATCCTGCAACCTTTCCTCATAAGACAGGGTTTGCAGACCGGTCACCATTCTGGTCGCTCTTTTCTGAACTTGCTCCAGTTTGTTGATGTCTTTTTTAAAATGTGGTGCCCAAAACTGGACACAATATTCTAGATGAGGTCTGACCAAAGAGGAGTAGAGGGAAATAATGACTTCACGTGATCTAGACTGTATGCTTCTGTTAATACATCCTAGAATTGCATTTGCCTTTTTTGCTGCTGCATCACACTGTTGACTCATATTCAGTCTGTGATCTATTAGTATACCCAAGTGTTTTTCACGTGTGCTGTTGCTTAGCCCTATTCCTCCCATTCTGTATATGCTTTTTTCATTTTTATTGCCCAGATGTAGTACTTTGCATTTTTCCCTGTTAAAAACCATTCTGTTAGTTGCTGCCCACTTCTCCAGTTTATTTATATCTTTTTGAATCCTCTCTCTCTCTCTTCTCTAGTATTAGCTATCCCTCCTAGCTTTGTGTCATCAGCAAATTTAATCAGTTTACCCTCAATTCCTTCATCTAAATCGTTGATAAAGATGTTGAACAATACAGGGCCCAGGACAGAGCCCTGTGGTACCCCACTTGAGACATTCTTCCAACTGGATGTGCAGCCATTTACGACCTCTCTTTGGGTCCGATCACTAAGCCAGTTATGAATCCACCTAACAGTTGCCTTGTCCATTCCATACTTAGTCATTTTTCCAATAAGGATTGTATGAGAGACTTTGTCAAATGCTTTGCTGAAGTCAAGATATACTATATCTACAGCATTTCCCTGATCCACCCAGTCAGTGATTCCATCATAGAAGGAAATTAAGTTAGTCTGACATGACTTATTAGTTACAAACCCATGCTGACTCTGTTTAATCACTTCATTCTTATCCAGGTACTGACATACATGTTGTTTAATAATTTGTTCAAAGATCTTTCCTGGTATAGAAGTCAGACTCACCGGCCTATAGTTGCCTGGGTCCACCTTCTTCCCCTTTTTGAAGATAGGGACAACATTTGCTCTTCTCCAGTCTTCTGGGACTTCTCCTGTTCTCCAAGAATTTTCAAAGATTATGGAGAGGGGTTCAAAAATTTCTTCTGCTATCTCCTTCAGTACCCTGGGGTGTAATTCATCCTACAATATGATCCCCGTATAGCTATGATTAGGAATACTGCTGACTACTGGGTTGCCACTCTGTTAGATCCTCATTATAAAACTAGATTTTGCCAGATGCTTCCCGCCCTAGAAAGAAATCCGCGAATGCTGGATTATCAAAACACGCTTTTACACAACCTTAAGAGAGCTTTTCCCCAAGACAGCAGTGAAGCACACAGCTCGCATCGCAGCTGTAGACTTCCAACTCCCGGCACGTCAATTCATCAACACCAAAACATTAGCAGCAGCAGCAGTGTTGAAAGTGGAAGAAGCAATTTCTGTGAGCCTGTTGACAATTTTTTCTAGACCAACTCATGCACCAGCACAACACAGTCCTTGTCTGACACATAGTGAATGAATGGAGAGGATGGTGCAGGAGTATCTAGAACTGAATATCAATACCATCAGGGTGGGTTTGGACCCTTTCACATTTTGGTCTCCCAAAATGAATGAGCAGCCTGAGCTCGCCTCACACGCCTTGGAGGTTTCATTGTGCCCGGCAGCCAGCGTTCTCTCAGAATGTGTCTTCAACGCTGCTGGTGGTGTCCTGACAGATAAGCCCAGCCGGCTGTCCCCTGAACGTGTAGACCGCCTAACTTTCATCAAGATGAACAAGTCATGGATCTCCAAGGACTTTTGCCCCCAATCACAGACTAGGTGATATTGCGTTTTTTAGTGTGATGCATTAATGTCACGTAACTGCGCTCTGTGGTATCTCTAGAGTGGCTTCTGTGGTGGCTGCTGATGTTAACACACATTTGTGGAAATGTGACCAGTCCTGGTTGGTCTACATCTGCTGGGTTAGCTGTAGTGGAGACGTCTCGGTCCCAATTATACTATTTCTATTCTCGTGACAGGTAATCCACTTCGGTGGTGTCAGGCCTGTTTCACACTTGCTTTTTTTTGCAGCGCGTTTTTCCCGCAAAAAAAGCATTGAAAAACGCATACAAAAGCATACAACTGCTGCGTTTTTTTCAAGCATTTTTATGAGCATGCATGAAAAAAACGCAGCGTTTTTAAGCGTTTGTATGCGTTTTTAGTGCGTTTTTACCGCGTTTGCGGTTTTTTCCAACATTAGGTGGCCACTCACACTAACCCAAACCATGACTTTACTAACCCTAACCCTGACCCTAACCCTGACCCTAACCCTAACCCTGACCCTTAACCAAACCATACTTAACCCTAACCCTGACCCTAACCCTGACCCTAACCCTCACCCTGACCCTTAACCAAACCATACTTAACCCTAACCCTGACCCTAACCCTGACCCTAACCCTAACCCTGACCCTTAACCAAACCATACTTAACCCTGACCCTAACCCTAACCCTGACCCTTAACCAAACCATACTTAACCCTAACCCTGACCCTAACCCTTAACCAAACCATACTTAACCCTAACCCTGACCCTAACCCTTAACCAAACCATACTTAACCCTAACCCTGACCCTAACCCTAACCCTGACCCTTAACAAAACCATACTTAACCCTAACCCTAACCCTAACCCTTAACCAAACCATACTTAACCCTAACCCTGACCCTAACCCTTAACCAAACCATACTTAACCTTAACCCTAACCCTGACCCTAACCCTGACCCTAACCCTTAACCAAACCATACTTAACCCTAACCCTTACCCTAACCCTTAACCAAACCATACTTAACCCTAACCCTGACCCTAACCCTAACCCTGACCCTAACCCTTAACCAAATCATACTTAACCCTAACCCTGACCCTAACCCTGACCCTAACCCTTAACCAAACCATACTTAACCCTGACCCTAACCCTGACCCTAACCCTAACCCTAAACCCCCTTAACTAACCCTAACTTTACCCAAACCCCTAAATTCCATTGTCTAAACTAATGGTAAAAAAAAAAACGCATGTGCAAAAAAACGCATAAGCATGCCAATGCGCACATATGCTCACCATAGACTTATAATGGGTGTCTTGCTGTAAAAAAACGCATTGCGCGCGCATGCGTTTTTTTGAGGCAAATCGGACGCACAAAAAATGCAACAAGTTGCATTTTGTGCGCCCGAGCGCATACCGCAAAAAAACGCATGCGCGGTAAAACGCGGTAAAACGCATGTGTATGCGCACATAAGCGCATCCCATGCAAAGTATAGGAAAAAAAAACGCATGCGCTATTTAGCGCTAAATTACCGCGAAAAAAAACGCAAATGTGAAACCAGCCTCAGGCTCTCATTTCTCATTTTTTAAAATGTGAAAACTACAGGTTGGGTGTCCACCTGCTGGACTGGGTGTAGTGGAGGACCTGTCGGTCTCTATTCTGCTATTTCTACTGAGGTGAAATTGATGCCACTTTGGTGGTGTCTGCCATTAGGCAGTAGGCCTCCGAGACCGTCAGGCCTCCACCCTCTTGTACTCAACTACCCGTGTTACTATTCCTTAAATTTTTCTGACAATGGTAGTCTATAAAACTGATATTTGTGCCACCTGAGTGTGACTCAGCATGAAAGCAGGTCGAGGTGTTGCATGTGGTATCAGGGCTCCCAGCACAGGAGGCCTACACCGATCCCTCTATTGAAATCTGTAAATGCTGTCCCACACACCGATACCTCATTCCTGGCTGATGGCTGCAGTGCCATGCTGCAATCTGTACTGCGGGTGAACTGAGGCCACTTTCCTGGTGTCTGCCCCTCATTTGATGTGTTTTGGCAGCATTTCGGGCCATTATAAGGTGCTGTGCATGCGTTTGTCTTTGCCTCCTATTGACCTGAATGGCTTTTGGTTATGTTTGGCGTTAGCACCATGCCGGAGCTCCGCTCTGACAGGTCGGTTCCTCTCTTCCTCATGCTCTGCATGCTCCCAGCAGCACTTCCAGCCGGGCTTCCTTAGGGCACGCACGCGCTCCCGCCCTCTTAAAGGGCCAGCGCCTGCACTTGCTATTTCCTCCCCAGCCAATGGTTGAGAGGCATTATGTATATATTGCTTCCTCTCCACTGGGGAGGTGCCTGAGCAACCTTCCTGTTTTGCAGTCTAAGTTGTGTACCAGTCCCGGCTGCACTCTGGTGCAAGTCCTGCCTGCTGCTCTCTGGTGCAAGTCCTGCCTGCTGCACTCTGGTGCAAGTCCTGCCTGCTGCACTCTGGTGCAGGTCCTGCCTGCTGCACTCTGGTGCAAGTCCTGCCTGCTGCACTCTGGTGCAGGTCGTGCCTGCTGCACTCTGGTGCAGGTCCTGTCTGCTGCACTCTGATGCGAACTCTGATGCGAACTCTGTCTGCTGCATTCTAATACAAACTCTGCCAGCTGCTCCCTCCAGTCTTGTCCTTCTGAGTCCAGTTGCTGTGCGTCTGTTGGTCTGTCCTGGAGTGTCACCTGGTGTTCATCAGGAGCCAAGTCTAGCCTCCCCATCAGAGGCTCTAGTTAACAGGTGCTTGCTTAGTCATCCCCCTCCAGGCTACCAACGGTCCGTGGCACAGTGGTTCCACAAACCACATCTGTGACATTCGGCAAATATTCAACAACTTAATTGGCGAATATTGCAAAGTCGGCGATCGTAATCCGTACCAAACATTGAAATATTCGCTCATCTCTATTTACTACCTCCAGAATCTCATAGGGGCCAAAGAATTTCAGACCCAACTTTGCCAAAGGTACTTTTAGCCTAATATTCTTGGACAATAACCAAACTTTATCCCCAGCTTTGAAAGTGGAATCCGCCAAACGTTTCCTATCGGCCTTACACTTCTGGCAAAGCTGAGCCACCCCAAATGTTATGATTGGTTCACCGAGGAGGAAAGCAAGACCAAGCTAAGCCACAGAAAACCAGAGGGGTTGGTAACTAAGCGGATTGCAGAACCCTGATCCTAACCACACAACTAGCAGTAGCCGTGGAGCGTACCTACGATGCCCTAGATGCCTCGACACAGCCGGAGGACTAAATAAGCCTAAAGCAAGAAAAGGGGAAATCTAAACTGCCCCGGAGCAGACCCCAAAGGAATAGACAGCCCCCAAACATGTATTGTCGGTGAGACAAGATGAAAATACAAACAGGTAGGAAAATAGGCTGAGCAAATGATGGGGCCCACACTAACTAGACAGGACAGGAAAGAAAAGATACTGTCTGCAATCACACAAAAAACCCTGCAAAAAATGCCCAACACGTCTGATAGAAAAAATACTGAAGTCACTCGACTTCGCCCACTATATCAGCACTCTGGTATATTCTGAGAGCAGAGCAAAATGAGACCAATCTAATAAGGGACAAAAGCAAACTGGCACAAGCAGTAACATATGGATAGAGATTCAGCACAGCCCCAACCGGAGCTGGCTGACCACACAAACTGAAATAGACAAAACCAGATCAAATGTGAACAATAGCAAAAGAACATTTAGCTGAGCATGCAGGGACTGAGCTGGAAACTAAGACCTCAGGAGGCAGGAAAAAATCAGCAGGGATAGAGGGAGTCGGCTGTCTTAAATCCAGTCAGAAACTCCAGATCTCCAGTCATCCTCCTCATTATCAGGCGGGAGGCCTCTGTTAATTAGATCAGCTCCATTACCTCCAGTAACCACCAGAGGGAGCCTGGAAAGAGAACTCGCGACCCCTCTGTCAATACAACCAGCTCCACTACCTTCACTAGTAACCAGAGGTAGGTCAGGAAGCGAATTCACAACACCCAATATTCCTCTGAACTTCCCTCCAAACATTCCCAAGTTTCAGATGGTCACCACCAGTCCAGGACATCCAGAACTCATCCTAGAGAATTTACCAAAGTGAGGATGAAAACCATAATTACAAATGAAAGGCGACCTTCCAGTGGACTGATTGACCCGACTGTTAAAGGCCAACTCAGCAAGAGGCAAAAATGAGGACCATCTGGCCTGTCTAGTGGTTACACGTTTAGCAGATTCAGTATAGGTTACATTTTTATGATCTGTCACCACAGTAAAGAGATGAATAGCTCCCTCCAAAAAATGTCTCCATTCTTCAAAAGCCAACTTGACAGCGAGTAGCTCGCGATTCCCCTCATCATAATTCCTTTCAGCAGATGAAAATTTCCTGGTCAGAGTTTTGATACCTTCAGGTAAAACAGCCCCACCTCAACCGCTGAGGCGTCCACCTCTACGATGATTGGTTTCTGCAGATCGGGTGGAATCAATACTGGAGCGGACATGAAAGACTCCTTTAATTTATCAAAGGAGCCTACAGCATCCAGCGACCAAACTTTAAGATCTGTCCCCTTTCGTGTGAGGTCAGTAAGCGGTTTCACTATCTGAGAAAAACCCTTAATACACTTTCTGCAGTAAGTAGCGAATGCTAAGAATCGTTGCAATGCTTTCAGATCACGAGGTTAAACCCAATCAAGTATTGCCTGCACCTTCCCAGGGTCCATCTTAAGCCCTTCAGCTGACACAATGAACCCCAGGAACGATATTTCCTGAACAGAAAAAGTACGTTTTTCCAATTTAGCAAAGAATTTTCCCTGAGTTTCTGTAAAACAAACTAAGCATACTCATAGTGAGATCAGGCGAAAAAACTACAGTGTCATCCAGGTATACCACAATAAACCTGTCACGGGGTTACCACGACAGTGTGGAGCCAGAAGACCGCAAAGTCTGATTGCTCCTACTCCAGCACTGAGAAGAAGCACTTCTTCATTTTAAATGTTTATTTCTTCTGGCAGAACAGGGGTTAATTGGCCATGTTGGAAATCTCTGTGCTCGGTTAGCCATGCCTTTTCCCTTTATAATCTGGGCTCTGTTACAAATCCTTGTCAGGGCTAGAATTTGCTGCATGGCAAATGGATGGAGAGGAGCACATATGAGTAGGAGAGTTGGAGGAGTTATCAGTGACTGTTGCTTGGTTTGTATGTGTGGTAATTCCAAACTCCTTGAGCAGCACGTCCACACTAAACTTTCCTCTCACTTTGCATCTAACTCGCTCTTCGACAACCTACAATCTGGCTTCCGTCCCCACCATTCCACTGAGACTGCCCTGACCAAACTTACTAGCGACTTACAGCGAAAGCTAACAGACAATTCTCTCTACTCCTCCTTCTAGACCTGTCCTCTGCCTTTGCCACAGTTGACCCTGCCTCCTACTACAGATTCTCTCTTCCTTTGGTGTCAAAGACCTCGCCTTATCCTGGATCTCCTCATACCTTTCCAACTGCACATTTACATAGTAACATAGTAACATAGTTATTAAGGTTGAAGGGAGACTTTAAGTCCATCTAGTTCAACCCATATCCTGTCCTAACTTGCCCTAACATGTTGATCCAGTGGAAGGCAAAAAAAACCCATGTGGCAACAGTAGGCTTCACATTGGGGAAAAAAATTCCTTCCCGACTCCACATACGGCAATCAGACTAGCTCCCTGGATCAACGCAATATTAAGGAGACTAGTGTATATACCCTGTAATATTATACTTTCCTAGAAAGGCATCCAGTCCCTTCTTAAATTTTAGTAGTGAATCACTTATTACAACATCATATGGCAGAGAGTTCCATGGTCTCACTGCTCTTACAGTAAAGAATCCGCGTCTGTGAGTATGCTTACACCTTCTTTCCTCCAGACGTAGAGGATGCCCCCTTGTCCCCGTCACAGGTCTAAGAGTAAAAAGATCATTAGGAAGGTCTTTGTATTGTCCCCACATATATTTATACATTGTAATAAGATCACCCCTAAGCCTTCGATTCTCCAAACTAAATAACCCCAAGTGTAATAACCTGTCTTGGTATTGCAGACCCCCTAGTTCCCTAATAACCTTGGTCGCTCTTCTCTGCACCCGCTCCAGTTCAGCTATGTCTTTCTTATACACCGGAGACCAGAACTGTACACAGTATTCTAAGTGTGGTCGCACTAGTGACTTATATAGAGGTAAAATTATGTTCTCCTCATGAGCATCTATGCCTCTTTTAATGCATCCCATTATTTTATTTGCCTTTGCAGCAGCTGCTTGACTCTGGCCACTAAATGTGAGTTTGTCGTCCACCCATACACCCAGGTCTTTTTCAGTGACTGTTTTGCCCAGTGTTTTACAATTAAGCACATAATTATACAACTTGTTCGTTCTACCCAAGTGCATGACCTTACATTTATCCCCATTAAAGCTCATTTGCCATTTATCAGCCCAAGCTTCTAGTTTACATAAATCCTCCTGTAATATAAAATTGTCCTCCTCTGTATTAATTACCCTGCAGAGTTTAGTGTCATCTGCAAATATTGAAATTCTACTCTCTATGCCCCCTACAAGGTCATTAATAAATATGTTAAAAAGAAGCGGGCCCAAAACTGACCCCTGTGGTACCCCACTGCTAACCGTGACCCAGTCCGAGTGTGCTCCATTAATAACCACCCTTTGTTTCCTATCCCTGACCCAGCTCTTAACCCACCTACACATATTTTCCCCTATCCCCATTGTTCTCATTTTATGTATCAACCTTTTGTGTGGCACCTTATCAAAAGCTTTTGAAAAGTCCATGTACACCACATCCACTGCATTCCCTTGGTCCAGTCCGGAACTTACCTCTTCATAAAAGCTTATCAGATTAGTCTGACAGGAACGGTCCCTTGTAAACCCATGTTGATATTGGGTCATGAGGTTATTCTTCTCCAGATACTCCAGTATAGTATCTCTTAGAAAACCCTCCAGGATTTTACCCACAGTTGAGGTTAAACTTACTGGCCTATAATTTCCAAGTTCAGTTTTTGTCCCCTTTTTGAATATTGGCACCACATTTGCTATACGCCAGTCCTGTGGCACAGACCCTGTTATTATGGAATCCTTAAAGATTAAAAATAATGGTCTATCTATGACTGTGCTTAATTCCTGCAGTACTCGGGGGTGTATCCCATCCGGGCCCGGGGATTTGTCAATTTTATTGATTTGTAGACGCCTCCGTACTTCCTGCTGGGTTAAGCAGGTGACATTTAATGGAGAATTTTTATCCCTGATCATGTTATCCGTCATGGGATTTTCTTGTGTAAATACTGTTGAAAAAAAGTCATTTAGCATATTGGCTTTTTCCTCATCCTCACCCACCATTTCACCCAGACTATTTTTAAGGGGGCCAACACTATCATTTTTTAGCTTCTTACTATTTATGTAGTTAAAGAATATTTTGGGATTATTTTTACTTTCTCTGGCAATGAGTCTCTCTGTCTCAATCTTTGCTGTCTTGATTTGCTTTTTACAGAATTTATTTAATCTTCTGTAGTTAATGCCTCATCACTACCTACTTGCTTTAATTCTCTAAATGCTTTATTTTTATCTCTTATTGCGCCTCTTACAGCTCTATTTAGCCATAGTGGTTTCCTCCTATTTCTCGCAGGTTTATTCCCATACGGTATATATTGTGCACAGGTCCTATTCAGGATGCTAATAAATGTCTCCCATTTTCTTTGTGTATTTTTATGTCTCAGGATATCGTCCCAGTTAATTGCACCAAGATCATCTCTCATCCGGTGGAAATTTGCCTTCCTGAAGTTTAGTGTCCTTGTAACCCCTCTACTACACATCTTATTAAAGGATACATGAAAACGTATTAATTTGTGATCACTATTACCCAAGTGACCCCCAACCCTTATATCTGATCTGCGGTCTGGCCTGTTGGTTAATATTAGGTCTAGCAGTGCCCCCCCTCTTGTTGGGTCCTGAACCAGTTGTGAAAGGTAATTGTCTCTCATAGTTGTCAGACACCTATCACCTTTGCTGAACTGCAGGTTTCGGTTCCCCAATGTATTTCAGGGTAGTTGAAGTCCCCCATAATAATGACTTCTCCTTGAGTCGCTGCTTCATCTATTTGCTTTATGAGGATATTCTCTGTAGCTTCCATTATTTTTGGAGACTTATAACAAACCCCTATCAGTAATTTATTATTTTTCCCCCCTCCCCTTATCTCTACCCACAGGGACTCTACATTTTCATTAGATTCATATATATTATCACGAAGGATGGGTTTTAAGGATGATTTTACATATAAACACACGCCTCCCCCTCGCTTATTTGTTCGGTCATTTCTGAACAGACTATAGCCCTGTAAATTATCCCCCGGTCACGGCTCTCGTCCGGCCATGTCTCAGATATCCCCACCATGTCATAATTATGTTCCAACAACATTAACTCCAATTCCTCCATCTTGTTGGCGAGACTTCTGGCATTAGTATACATGCACTTTATGTATCTCTCTGTACCTCTATTCTTTCTTAAATTATTAACTGTTCTAACCCCACCCCCCATGCCACCTCCACCCCCAATGTCATTATTTGTGCCCAGGTCTCTATCTGCACTGTCTTCCCCTCCTATAAAATGAATACCCTCCCCCCAGTCCCTAGTTTAGACACTCCTCCAGCCTTCTAGCCATTTTCTCCCCAGCACAGCTGCACCCTCCCCATTGAGGTGCAGCCCGTCCCTAGCGTAGAACCTGTAGCCAACTGAGAAGTCGGCCCAGTTCTGCAGGAACCCAAACCCCTCCTTCCTACACCAATTCCTGAGCCACTTATTAACCTCCCTAATCTCCCGTTGCCTCTCTGGCGTGGCACGTGGTACAGGAAGTATTTCCGAAAATACCACCTTGGAGGTCCTTGCTTTAAGCTTACAGCCTAATTCCCTGAAATCATCTTTAAGGACCTTCCACCTACCTCTAACTTTGTCATTTGTGCCAATGTGCACCATGACCGCTGGATCCTCACCAGCCCCTGCCAGTAATCTCTCAACCCGCTCAGCGATGTGTCGGACTCGAGCGCCAGGTAGGCAGCACACCGTTCGACGATCCCTGTCTTTGTGACAGATTGCCCTATCTGTTCCCCTAATAATTGAGTCTCCCACTACCAGCACCTGTCTGGCCTGCCCTGCTCTCCTATTTCCCCCCTTACTGGAGCAGACACTCCTCCGGCATTCAGAGGACATGCCTTGCTGCAGCAGTGCTACTCCTGCACTAACACTCCCCTCATCTGCCAACTTAGCAAACTTATTGGGTTGTGCCAGATCAGGACTAGCCCCCCTGGTGCTCTTCCCTCTACCCCGCCTTCTAACTGTCACCCAGCTAGCTGCTTCATTGTCCTGCAGCTCCAACCTAGCATCCCCCACCCTCATCTATCCCATTGAGCGTCTGCTCAGTGAGCAGAAGACTCCTTTCCATATTGTCTATGGATCTCAGTGTTGCCAGCTGCACATTTAGATCCAGTATCTGGGCTTCCAAATGCACAACGTGCTCACATCTCGCACAGCAGTATGCACCCTCCACCGGCTGTTCAAGGATTTCATACATGCGGCAAGACGTGCACTGGATGGCATTGGCAATAGTGGAGCACATCCTAATGGGGATTGCACCAGACAACAAGATAAGATTAGTATTTCCTACTCCCAAACTACCTCTTCATCTCACTCCCTCTCTGTTGGTATCCATCAAGGCTCTGTCCTAGGACCCCATCTGTTCTCAATCTATACCCTTAGCCTGGGACAACTCATAAAGTCCTATGGCTTCTAGTACCATCTATGTGCTGATGACACTCAGATCTACCTCTCTGGCCCAGATGTCACCTCTCTGCTGTCCAGAATCCCAAAGTGTCTATCAGCCATATCCTCCTTCTTCTCTCACTTTCTCAAACTCAGTGTGGACAAATCTGAACTCATTCACTTTCCTCCATCTCACATTCCTTCCCTACTTGATGTATCACAATAAATGAATCCACACTTTCCCCAGTCCCGGTAATCCGCTGCTTCGGAGTAACCCTTGACTCTGCCCTGTCCTTCAAACCACACATCCAAGCTCTCGCCACCTCCTGTCGCCTCCAGCTCAAAAATATTTCCAGAATCCGTCCTTTGCTCAACCCTCACTCTACCAAAATGCTTGTGCATGCCCTAAATATCTCCCGCCTCGACTACTGCAACATCCTCCTCTGTGGCCTACCTTCTAACACTCTCACACCCCTCCAGTCCATCCTTAACTCTGCTGCCCGAATAATTAATCTCCTCGCTACACTTATGCTTCACCTCTTTGCAAATCCCTCCATTGGCTCCCAGTTTCCCAGCGTATCCAATTAGACTACTAACACTGACCTACAAAGCCATCCATAACCTTTCTCCTCCCTGTATTTCCGAACTAATCTCAATATCTTCCCTCACGTAATCTCCGGTCCTCCAAAGACCTCCTTCTCTCTTACACACTTATTTGCTCCTCACCCAATCACCTCCAAGACTTTTCCCGAATAGCCCCCATCCTGTGGATTTCTGTGCCCTAACATGTCCGGCTATCCACCACATTTGAATCCTTCAACAGAACCTGAAAACCCATCTCCTCAAAAAAGCTTACAGCCTGTAATGAACACACGACCACCTCAGCACCACCGGAGCTGCTGCACCTCCGACCTACTGTCTCCCTCCCCATAATCCTATTGAATGTAAGCCCGCAAGGGCAGGGTCCTCTTCCCTCTGTACTAGTCTGTCATTGTTAGTTTGTTTACTGTAAGTGATATTTGTATTTTGATGTAACCCCTTCTAGTGTACAGCACCATGGAATCAATGGGGCTATATAAATAAATAATAATAATTCCTTCTCTATTATGTTTTTTCCCCTACCTCCACGCCCCGGTGCATTCCTCTGTTATATGTGAGTGAATATTTTGTATGCCTGGAGTTTTCTGTTAACCTTTGTCAATTTTGCCTTGTTTGTCGGGTTGGTGTACTACGGTGCACAGTAGCGCCCCCTCTTCCCTGGGTGGGGGAAGAGAACAGACGGAGTGATAACTTAAGAGATAAGGCAATGGTGGAGGCCCCGTCATCTTCGCCATCTGAAGTATCCCAAGGAGCTGGGCGAGCTAGGGCTCCCCCTAATGTTAGGGACAGGGAAGGTGCCCCAGGTCCCGGGTCACCCGACAGCTGTGTTGTGACATTAGCTCTGACCGCTACCATTTTCTGTGATCCATGATGGATTCCATCTCCCATCTGACAGAGCAATTGCAGCAGTTGAGTCTGGAGGTGCTGGATTTACGCATGGTGGTTTTGCAGCACCCTGATACATCTGGTGTGGGAATCTCATCTCAGGCAAACCATAGTGGAGCCCAAGGCCGCATTGCCTGACAGGTTCTCTGGGGGACTTGACAAGTTTGTTGTTTTCAGGTAGGCCTGTAAACTGTACTTCAGGTTACATTCAGTATCCTCGGGTAGAGAGGAGCAATGTTGTGGGGATAGTAAGCTCGCTCCTTCACGGGGATCCACAAGTGTGGGTGTTTTCTCTCCCATCTGACTCTCAGTCGCTTCAGATGGTGGAGGGATTTTTTTGGGCACTTGGCCTTATGTATACGATAACCCCGATCACGTCTCCTTAGCTGAGTCCACACTGCGCCAACTTCAACAAGGAGACCAGCCGGTGGAGGAATATTGCTCTGATTTCTGGAGATGGGCCAGAGACACCAAGCGGAATGACCCCGCACTCCGTAGTCAGTTCTGTGTGGGGCTTACAGTAAGGGTGAAGCATGCTTCAGCCTTGTATGAGAATCCTGACTCCCTTGAGGCAGCCATGTCTCTGGTGATCCGAGTTGATCGCCGTCTTCGCCAGAGACATAGGGAATCACCTCTGGTTACGGGAGGTCCGTTGTCAAAGGAGTTCAGCACCGAGCCTACTGTGGAACCCATGCAGGTTGGTGCGGCATCTCACTCTGGTAAATTGTGTGTTGTCCGGCATAAGGGGAGGAGTGTGTTTATTTTGTGGTAAAAAAGGCCATTTCGTGGGCACGTGTCCTTCCCGACCACATCGTAAACAACCGCTGGAAAAACTAGGTATACTGTAATTCTGTTGGTGGTAGATAGATTCAGTAAAATGTCTCATTTTATCACTTTGCCAGCTTTACCGAAAGGCAAATACTTGGCGCAAGTTTTCGTCAGGGAAATAATTAGATTACATGGGATCCCGACTGTTTCTAATCCCGATACTGTTTCTAATCGGGGGTGCAGTTTGTCTCCAAGGTTTGGAGGGCATTTTGCACCCGTCTGGAGATCCATTAGTCATTTTCTTCCACTTTTCACCCACAGTCTAATGGGTAGACTGAATGGGTTAACCAGAATCTGGATACGTATCTCAGGTGTTTTGTCTCTGAAAATCAGGAGGACTGGGTTACCTATTTACCTTTAGTTGAATTTGCTGTAAATATTCGTTGTCAGGAATCGATTGGTAAGTCCCCATTTTTGGGGGCATATGGGTTTCACCCTCAGTTTAGTTCTTTTACTGGTAATCGCCCTTCTGGATTACCAGAAGAATGGTTTTCATCTTCCATTTGTACCATATGTCAGGGAGTTACTAATAATTTAAGGAAGATGGGATCCAAATATAAGAGTGTGGCTGATCGGAGACATTTGTTGGGTCCGGACCTGTGTGTTGGTGACTTGGTGTGGCTGTCCTCTAGGAACATTAAGCTGAAGGTTCACTCTTGGAACTAGGTCCCAGGTTTATAGGTTCTTATAAGATCATAGCCACCCTCAATCCCGTAGCATTTTGCCTTTCCTTACCACCTACCTTTAGGATCCAGTCACGACACACAAGAGTCAGTACAGCGGACAGCACAACAAACACCAATAACGGGGATGGAAAAAAGGAGAGGAAGGCCCTATTAGTAGGGAATGAGGCATGGGGCACCTCCTAACACAGCCTATGCCTATACCCGAGCTCCGCTAATGCCCTATGCAGGTCCTTCCCCCTGCGCCGTCGCATGCCTGGACCCTAGCTGTCTCCTTACTAATCCCTGGCTAGTGAACTGGCCAGCAAGGGTGGTATGGAAACAGGACCCCGAACTCCACAGAAGTAGCAGATTCAGCTCTGACATCAGAGAGCTGCAACTCCAAGGCTAGTCTTCACAGAAAACTATCACCAGCAGTCAGCTGATGCGTCAAGTGACCATTTAAAGAATAGTGAGAGTGGTCATCACCAACATCAGCTGACCAGCAACACAGAAGCTGCCAGCAAGGAAACTGACCTTAACCCTTGCTGGCCAAAAGTAAAAAACAAGCATAAATTAATGCAGAACCAGAGCTGTCATGACTCCAAAAATGGGTTGTGACAGATCCATAATGTATTTCATCGTTCTCGCCTCAAAAAATATGTTGCATCTTCTGTGCCATCACCTCCACCACCGTCTCCTGTCAATTGTCATTGTCAATGTCGATGGAAACTTGGAGTTTCAGATTGCGAAGATCTTGGATACTTGTGGTTTGTCGGTCACTTCAGTATCTAGTACACTGGAGGAGAGTATGTGGGTACCAGCATCTGATGTCCATGCGGTAAGACTGGTCCAGGCTTTTCATATGGCACATCCTGATAGGCCTGGTCCTGAGATTCCGGATGTCCCTCGTACAAGAGGGGGTACTGTCACGGGGTTACCGCGACAGTGTGGTGTTGTGAGTTCATTTTCCCCTCCGTCACTGAGGCCTGGTGAACTCCCTATTCTAGTGAAGGAAGGTAGTGAGCCTGATTATCAGGCACCTGGGACTAATGAAGACGATTGGCTGAGTGGAGTCACTGACTGGATTTAAGGCAGCCTACGCCCTTTCTGCCCTGCGGGTGATTTCTCTGTGGACTCTTGGACACCAGTCTGATTCCTGCTCTCCTAAAGCTAAGTTTTCTGTTGTGCCTTTTTGCATCTAAGATTTGTTTTTGTTTTTCTTGCTTTTTGGATTCTGCCACTCCCTGCTGGAGTGTGCAGTGTTCCTTGAGCTCTGTCTTCTGAAAGTACCTGAGTGCTGATTTAGTTTTTGAAGCTTAGTTGCTTCAGGGCCATTTTTATATCAGCTTGTTGGCTTTTGTCTCTGATAGGGTTTTGTCAGATTGCAGACAGCAGCCTTCCTATCCGTTCCTATCTAGGTAGTTTTTGGGCCCCGTCTTTGCTCAGCCTGTCTTTCTGTCTGTGTAAGTGTTTTCATCTTACTTCACCGTCATTATATGTGGGGGGCTGCTTATTGCTTTGGGGTCTGCTCTGGGGCAGTTAGATTTCCCCTTTCCTTCTTTAGGCCTATGTATCTCTCCGGCTGTGATCGAGGGGTCTAGGTCATCGTAGGAACCCCCCACGGCTACTGCTAGTTGTGTTGATAGGTTCAGGGGTCTGCAATCTGATAGTTGCCAACTTCTCTGGTTTTCAGGACTTAGCTAGCATTTCTGTTTTTGCCTCCTACGGTGACTCAATCATAACAGTGTGGAGTCAGAAGAGCGCAGCATCTGATTGCTCCTACTCCGGTGCTGAAAAGAAGCACTTCTTCATTTTAAATGTGTTTATTTCTTCTGACATAAACAGAGGTTAATCGGCCATGTTGGAAATCCCTGTGCTCAGCTGAGCTCGGTTAGCCACCCCTTTTCCCTTTATAATTTGGGCTCTGCTACTAATCCTTGTCAGAGCTAGCATTTGCTACATGGCTAACGGGAGAGGAGTTCTTATGAGGAGAGTTGAAGCAGTTATTAGCGACTGTTGCTTGGTTTGTATGCGTGATAAATCCCTATCATCTATTTTGGTTTATTCCCCATCCTCCACTCCCCGGTGCAATCCTCTGTTATGTGTGAGTAAATATTTTGTATGCCTGGAGTTTTGTTAACCCTTGTCTATGTTGCCTTGTTTGTTTGGTTGATGTACTAAGGTGCACAGTAGTGTTAGGGACAGGGAAGGAGCCCCTGGTCTCGGGTCACCTGACAGCTGTGTCGTGACAAAACTTTACAATAATATCAGAGAAAATGTAATTCATAAAGTTATGAAAGACCGTAGGTGCATTGGTTAACTGAAAAGGCATGACAAGATTCTCAAATAACACCTCCGACGTTAAAAGCGCCATTTTCCACTCATCACCCTCCCGGACACATATCAGATTATATGCCCCTCTAAGGTCAAGCTTAGAAAACCATTTAGCCCCCGTAAGCTGATTATATAGGTCGGGGATAAGTGGAAGCGCGTAAGTATTCTCAACCGTAATTTTCTTTAGGGGAGGCTGTATAGGGCTCAGCTCATTCAGTGTATATAGGGAGGCTGTGTGGGGCTCATGCAGTATATATAAGGAGGCTGTGTGGGGCTCTTGCAGTGTATATAGGGAGGCTGTGTGGGGCTCTTGCAATGTATATAGGGAGGCTGTGTGGGGCTCAAGCAGTATATATAAGGAAACTGTGGGGCTCTTGCAGTGTATATAGGGAGGCTGTGTGGGGCTCATGCAGTGTATATAGGGAGGCTGTGTGGGGCTCAAGCAGTGTATAGAGGGTAGACTGTGCGGGGCTCATGCAGTATATATAAGGAGGCTGTGTGGGGCTCATTCAGTAAATAGGGAGGCTGTGTGGGGCTCATGCAGTGTATATAGGGAGGCTGTGTGGGGCTCATGCAGTGTATATAGGGAGGCTGTGTGGGGCTCTTGCAATGTATATAGGGAGGCTGTGTGGGGCTCATGCAGTATATATAAGGAAACTGTGGGGCTCTTGCAGTGTATATAGGGAGGCTGTGTGGGGCTCATGCAGTGTATATAGGGAGGCTGTGTGGGGCTCAAGCAGTGTATAGAGGGTAGACTGTGCGGGGCTCATGCAGTATATATAAGGAGGCTGTGTGGGGCTCATTCAGTAAATAGGGAGGCTGTGTGGGGCTCATGCAGTGTATATAGGGAGGCTGTGTGGGGCTCATGCAGTGTATATAGGGAGGCTGTGTGGGGCTCATGCAGTGTATATAGGGAGGCTGTGTGGGGCTCATGCAGTGTATATAGGGAGGCTGTGTGGGGCTCTTGCAATGTATATAGGGAGGCTGTGTGGGGCTCATGCAGTGTATATAGGGAGGCTGTGTGGGGCTCATGCAGTATATATAAGGAAACTGTGGGGCTCTTGCAGTGTATATAGGGAGGCTGTGTGGGGCTCATGCAGTGTATATAGGGAGGCTGTGTGGGGCTCATGCAGTGTATATAGGGAGGCTGTGTGGGGCTCATGCAGTATATTTAAGGAAACTGTGGGGTTCTTGCAGTGTATATAGGGAGGCTGTGTGGGACTCATGCTGTATATAGGGAGGCTGTGTGGGGCTCATGCAGTATATATAGGGAGACTGGGGCTCATGCAGTATATATAGGGAGGCTGTGTGGGGCTCATGCAGTGCATATAGGAGGCTGTGTGGGGCTCATGCAGTATATGTAGGGAGGCTGTGTGGGGTTCATGCAGTATATAGGGAGGCTGTGTGGGGCTCATGCAGTATATATAGGAGGCTGTGTGGGGCTCATGCAGTGTATATAGGAGGCTGTGTGGGGCTCATGCAGTATATGTAGGGGGGCTGTGTGGGTTCATGCAGTATATGTAGGGAGGCTGTGTGAGGCTCATGCAGTGTATATAGGAGGCTGTGTGTGTGTGGCTCATGCAGTGTATATAGGGAGACTGTGGGGCCCATGCAGTGTATATAGGGAGGCTGTGTGGGGCTTGTAACGGGGTCTTCCAAGCTGGGATACCTCTTTCAGTACCACCCCGTATTTTCGGAGGTCCGCTCTGCGTTGGCTGGAGTCTGAATAAATGACGCTGGATGGAATTCCTCTGAGTGCATGGGCGCATATAAAAGATCACTGCTTCTCCATGTATTTCCAGTCTGACAACACTTTACTCACAGGACACAGAATATATCACACAGATACAGAGGGCAGGTCAGACATGCATTACAAAAGCCACAGGTGGCCGGAGCCTGCGGATGTTTACTGTGGGAATTACAAAGGTGGGGGGAGGGCAGACACTGCTGATACATTAGGGACATGCATCTCACATGGAACCTATTATACATACATATAACCGCACAACATATTCTGGGTGCTGAGTGGTTCTGTAACACATAACACGGCTCCCCCTTTTCAGCGACGCGATCGGCATACACAGTCTGATCCTCAACGGATCGGTTTGGGGATGACCGAAGTTTATGGGGTTGGTACAAGTTCCGTTTGTCGACTTAGTCCATCGGCGTTACCATTTTGTTTGCAGGGTCTGTAGTGGATGGTGAAGTCCAGAGGTTGTAGGGCTAAACTCCACCGCAGCAATCTGGCGTTGTCTCCAGAGACCCGATTAAGCCAGACTAGGGGATTATGGTCCATTAGGAGGGAAAACTGTCGCCCATATAAATATAGTTGCAACTTCTTGAGTGCCCATACTACCGCCAGGCAATCCTTCTCGATGGCCGCATAGCTTACTTCACGGGGCAGTAGTTTCCGACTCAGGTAAGCTACCGGGTGATCTTGGCCGTCCGGCCCGACTTGGCTCAGTACTGCCCCCAATCCAAACATAGAAGCGTCTGTGTGAACAAGGAAACGTGTAGTTGGATTGGGTGCGGCCAATACAGGGGTATTGGTGAGGGCGTCCTTTAGTTGGCGGAAGGCTTCCTCACACTCTGGGGTCCAGGTTACCTGGCGGGGTTGGTTCTTACAGGTCAAATCAGTGAGGGGCTTGGCTACGCTGCTGTAATTGGGAACGAATTTCCTGTAATACCCCGCTGTCCCTAGAAACGCCATGACCTGGGTTTTAGTGCGTGGGGTGGGCCACTTGGCTATGGCCTCAATCTTGGCTGGTTCTGGTCGCTGTTTCCCACTTCTCACCCAATGCCCTAAATACTGAACCTCTGCTTTGCCCACGTGACACTTGTTTGGGTTCAGGGTGATTCCGGCCTGGTGGATCCTGTCCAATACTGTCTCTAGGTGATTTAGATGCTCTTCCCATGTCGCACTGTAGATGGCGATGTCGTCCAGGTAGGCACAAGCATAGTCCTGGAGACCATCCAGAAGCCGGTCAGCCAGCCTTTGGAAGGTCGCCGGGGCATTCTTCATCCCGAATGGCATAACTCGAAACTGGAATAAGCCGAACGGGGTGACAAATGCCGACTTGGGAATAGCGTCAGGACTAAGGGGAATCTGCCAGTAGCCTTTGCATAGATCGATGGTGATCAAATACTTTGCCCCCGCCAGCCGGTCTAACAACTCATCCACACGCGGCATGGGGTATGCATCCGTCACTGTTTTCTCATTGAGCTTACGATAGTCTACACAAAACCGTGTAGTCCCATCCTTCTTGGGCACTAACACTACGGGGGATGCCCAGGGACTATATGACTCTTCAATGACCCCTAAACGCAACATCTCTTGTATCTCTTGTCGCATCCCCTCTCGTACAGACTCAGGGACGTGGAAGGGGTTTTGTCGCAGGGGGGTCTGATCCTGGGTCTCAACCTTGTGTTGTGCCAGGCGAGTGTACCCCGGTCTCTCTGAAAACATCCTCCGTCGCAGCCTCAACAACACCTCCGCCTGCTGTCTCTCCCGGGGGCATAGGTCTTCACCCAAGTGTACCTGGTCCCATGTTTTAGACTGAGTCCTTTCCCCTAAGACATCCGGCAAGGGAAGTCCGGCTAAATCCTCTGCTTCAGGTGCTCAGATGGCCACTACCTCTTCAGGGCGCTCCCGGTAGGGCTTCAGCATATTCACGTGGAACATGCGGATAACTCTGGGGTCGTCACAATCGGCGACATTATAGGCTGTGTCAGCTATTTTCCCCACTACCTGGTAGGGCCCCTGCCATGCAGCTTGAAACTTGTTCTGCTTAGTGGGCTCTAACACCAGGACCTTCTGTCCTATTTCCAAGGTGCGCTCTCTGGCCCTCCGATCGTACCATATGCGCTGGCGCCGCTGGGTCGCCTGCATGTTCTCACGTACAGCCCGAGTCAGCTCCTGTAGGCGGTCCTGGAATTCCAGCACATAGGGTACAATAGGTACCCCTTCTATGAGGCCCTCCCCTTCCCAGTGTTCCAGCACTAAGTCTAGGGGTCCCCTTACCCGTCTCCCGTATACCAGCTCGAAAGGGGAGAACCCCGTGGATTCTTGGGGCACCTCCCGATAGGCAAACAGGAGGTGTGGCAAGAATTTCTCCCAGTCCCTGTAGGTCCTGGTAAAAGTCCCAATGAGCTGTTTTAATGTCCCGTTAAAGCGTTCACACAACCCATTGGTTTGCGGGTGGTACTTCTAATGGACTTTACGCCGCACAGCTTCCACAGTTGGTTGGTCACCTCTGCTGTAAACTGGGTACCCTGGTCCGAGATAATCTCCCGGGGAAATCCAACCCGTGAGAAAACCTGGAGCAGGGAGGCCGCCACCGTCTGCCAGTATGTTATGTAACGCAAACGCCTCTGGATACCGTGTGGCATAATCTACCACTGTCAATATATACTTTTTCCCGGACGGACTGGGTTTTGCTAATGGCCCTATCATTTCGACCGCTTTTGTTTTGTTGCTGGCGATCAACCCTCGGGTTTCCACCAGATCTTTTAATGTAGTCCTCTTTAACTTCTGGTAGTTATTTTCCATTCATTCCTTTCCTCCTGTAGAAGGGGTATCAAATCCCACTGCTGCCACCAGTGTAACGGGGTCTTCCAAGCTGGGGTACCTCTTTCCGTACCACCCCGCATTTTCGGAGGTCTGCCCTGCGTTGGCTGGAGTCTGAATGAATGACGCTGGCTGGAATTCCTCTGAGTGCATGGGCGCATATAAAAGATCACTGCTTCTCCATGTATTTCCAGTCTGACAACACTTTACTCACAGGACACAGAATATATCACACAGATACAGAGGGCAGGCCAATAGACAAGCGGCAGGCCAGACATGCATTACAAAAGCCGCAGGTGGCCGGAGCCTGCGGATGTTTACTGTGGGAATTACAAAGGTGGGGGGAGGGCGGACACTGCTGATACATTAGGGACATGCATCTCACATGGAACCTATTATATATACATATAACTGCACAGCATATTCTGGGTGTGGAGTGGTTCTGTAACAGGGCTCATGCAGTGTATATAGGGAGGCTGTGTGGGGCTCATGCAGTGTATATAGGGAGGCTGTGTGGGGCTCATGCAGTGTATATAGGGAGGCTGTGTGGGGCTCATGGTGTATATAGGGGGCTGTGTGAGGCTCATGCAGTGTATATAGGGAGGCTGTGTGGGGATCGTGCGGTATATAGGGAGGCTGTGTGGGGCTCATGCAGTATATAGGGAGGCTGTGTGGGGTTCATGCAGTTTATATAGGGAGGCTGTGGGGGGCTCATGCAGTGTATATAGGGAGGCTGTGTGAGGCTCATGCAGTGTATATAGGGAGGCTGCGTGGGGCTCATACAGTGTATATAGGGAGGCTGTGTGGGGCTCATGCAGAGTATAGAGGGGAGACTGTGCGGGTCTCAAGCAGTGTATTTAAGGAGGCTGTGTGGGGCTCGTGCTGTATATAGGGAGGCTGTGTGGGGCTCTTGCAGTGTATATAGGGAGGCTGTGTGAGGCTTATGCAGTATATGTAGGGAGGCTGTGTGGGGCTCATGCAGTGTATATAGGGAGGCTGTGTGAGGCTCACACAGTGTATATAGGAAGGCTGTGTGGGGCTCATGCAGTGTATATAGGGAGGCTGTGTGAGGCTCATGCAGTGTACATAGGGAGGCTGTGTGGGGCTCACGCAGTGTATATAGGAAGGCTGTGTGGGGCTCATGCAGTGTATATAGGGAGGCTGTGTGAGGCTCATGCTGTATATAGGGAGGCTGTGTGGGGCTCATGCAGTGTATATAGGGAGGCAGTGTGGAGCTCATGCAGTATATAGGGAGGCTGTGTGGGGCTCATGCAGTGTATATAGGGAGGCTGTGTGAGGCTCATGCTGTATATAGGGAGGCTGTGTGGGGCTCATGCAGTGTATATAGGAGGCTGTGTGGGGCTCATGCAGTATATAGGGAGGCTGTGTGGGGCTCATGCAGTATATAGGGAGGCTGTGTGGGGCTCATGCAGTTTATATAGGGAGGCTGTGTGGGGCTCATGCAGTGTATATAGGAGGCTGTGTGGGGCTCATGCTGTATATGGGGAGGCTGTGTGGAGCTCATGCAGTGTATATAGGGAGGCTGTGTGGGGCTCATGCAGTGTATATAGGAGGCTGTGTGGGGCTCATGCTGTATATGGGGAGGCTGTGTGGGGATCATGCTGTATATAGGGAGGCTGTGTGAGGCTCATGCAGTGTATATAGGGAGGCTGTGTGGCTCATGCAGTATATAGGGAGGCTGTGTGAGGCTCATGCTGTATATAGGGAGACTGTGAAGGGCTCATGCAGTGTATATAGGGAGGCTGTGTGGGGCTCATGCTGTATATAGGGAGGCTGTGTGGGGCTCATGCTGTATATAGGGAAGCTGTGTGGGGCTCATGCAGTGTATATAGGGAGGCTGTGTGGGGCTCATGCAGTATATAGGGAGGCTGTGTGGGGCTCATGCTGTATATAGGGAGGCTGTGTGGGGCTCATGCAGTGTATATAGGGAGGCTGTGTGGGGCTCATGCTGTATATAGGGAGGCTGTGTGGGGCTCATGGAGTGTATATAGGAGGCTGTGTGGGGCTCATGGAGTATATAGGGAGGCTGTGTGAGGCTCATGCAGTGTATATAGGGAGGCTGTGTGAGGCTCATGCAGTATATAGGGAGGCTGTGTGGGGCTCATGCAGTATATAGGGAGACTGTGTGAAGGTCATGCAGTGTATAGGGAGGCTGTGTGAGGCTCATGCTGTATATAGGGAGGCTGTGTGGGGCTCATGCAGTGTATATAGGGAGGCTGTGTGGGGCTCATGCAGTATATAGGGAGGCTGTGTGGGCCTCATGCAGTTTATATAGGGAGGCTGTGTGGGGCTCATGCTGTATATGGGGAGGCTGTGTGGGGCTCATGCTGTATATAGGGAGGCTGTGTGGGGCTCATGCAGTGTATATAGGAGGCTGTGTGGGGCTCATGCTGTATATGGGGAGGCTGTGTGGGGCTCATGCTGTATATAGGGAGGCTGTGTGGGGCTCATGCAGTGTATATAGGGAGGCTGTGTGGGGCTCATGCTGTATATGGGGAGGCTGTGTGGGGCTCATGCTGTATATAGGGAGGCTGTGTGGGGCTCATGCAGTGTATATAGGGAGGCTGTGTGAGGCTCATGCTGTATATGGGGAGGCTGTGTGGGGCTCATGCAGTGTATATAGGAGGCTGTGTGGGGCTCATGGTGTATATAGGGGGCTGTGTGAGGCTCATGCAGTATATAGGGAGGCTGTGTGAGGCTCATGCTGTATATAGGGAGGCTGTGTGAGGCTCATGCTGTATATAGGGAGGCTGTGTGGGGCTCATGCAGTGTATATAGGGAGGCTGTGTGGGGCTCATGCAGTATATAGGGAGGCTGTGTGGGGCTCATGCAGTGTATATAGGGAGGCTGTGTGGGGCTCATGGTGTATATAGGGAGGCTGTGTGAGGCTCATGCTGTATATAGGGAGGCTGTGTGGGGCTCATGCAGTGTATATAGGGAGGCTGTGTGGGGCTCATGCAGTGTATATAGGGAGGCTGTGTGGGGCTCATGGTGTATATAGGGAGGCTGTGTGGGGCTCATGCAGTATATAGGGAGGCTGTGGGAGGCTCATGCAGTGTATATAGGGAGGCTGTGTGGGGCTCATGCAGTATATAGGGAGGCTGTGTGGGGCTCATGGTGTATATAGGGAGGCTGTGTGGGGCTCATGCAGTATATAGGGAGGCTGTGGGAGGCTCATGCAGTGTATATAGGGAGGCTGTGTGGGGCTCATGGTGTATATAGGGAGGCTGTGTGGGGCTCATGCAGTATATAGGGAGGCTGTGGGAGGCTCATGCTGTATATAAGGAGGCTGTGTGGGGCTCATGCTGTATATAGGGAGGCTGTGTGGGGCTCATGCAGTGTATATAGGGAGGCTGTGTGGGGCTCATGCTGTATATAGGGAGGCTGTGTGGGGCTCATGCAGTGTATATAGGGAGGCTGTGTGGGGCTCATGCAGTGTATAGGGAGGCTGTGTGGGGCTCATGCAGTGTATATAGGGAGGCTGTGTGAGGCTCATGCTGTATATAGGGAGGCTGTGTGGGGCTCATGCAGTGTATATAGGGAGGCTGTGTGGGGCTCATGCAGTGTATAGGGAGGCTGTGAGGCTCATGCAGTGTATATAGGGAGGCTGTGTGGGGCTCATGGTGTATATAGGGAGGCTGTGTGGGGCTCATGCAGTATATAGGGAGGCTGTGGGAGGCTCATGCTGTACATAAGGAGGCTGTGTGGGGCTCATGCAGTATATAGGGAGGCTGTGTGGGGCTCATGCTGTATATAGGGAGGCTGTGTGGGGCTCATGCAGTGTATATAGGGAGGCTGTGTGGGGCTCATGCAGTGTATAGGGAGGCTGTGTGAGGCTCATGCAGTGTATATAGGGAGGCTGTGTGGGGCTCATGCTGTATATAGGGAGGCTGTGTGGGGCTCATGCAGTGTATATAGGAGGCTGTGTGAGGCTCATGCAGTGTATATAGGGAGGCTGTGTGAGGCTCATGCAGTATATAGGGAGGCTGTGTGAGGCTCATGCAGTGTATATAGGGAGGCTGTGTGAGGCTCATGCAGTATATAGGGAGGCTGTGTGGGGCTCATGCTGTATATAGGGAGGCTGTGTGGGGCTCATGCAGTGTATATAGGAGGCTGTGTGAGGCTCATGCAGTGTATATAGGGAGGCTGTGTGAGGCTCATGCAGTATATAGGGAGGCTGTGTGAGGCTCATGCTGTATATAGGGAGGCTGTGTGAGGCTCATGCTGTATATAGGGAGGCTGTGTGGGGCTCATGCAGTGTATATAGGGAGGCTGTGTGGGGCTCATGCAGTGTATAGGGAGGCTGTGTGAGGCTCATGCAGTGTATATAGGGAGGCTGTGTGGGGCTCATGGTGTATATAGGGAGGCTGTGTGGGGCTCATGCAGTATATAGGGAGGCTGTGGGAGGCTCATGCTGTATATAAGGAGGCTGTGTGGGGCTCATGCTGTATATAGGGAGGCTGTGTGGGGCTCATGCTGTATATAGGGAGGCTGTGTGGGGCTCATGCAGTGTATATAGGAGGCTGTGTGGGGCTCATGGTGTATATAGGGGGCTGTGTGTGGCTCATGCAGTGTATATAGGGAGGCTGTGTGAGGCTCATGCAGTATATAGGGAGGCTGTGTGGGGCTCATGCTGTATATAGGGAGGCTGTGTGGGGCTCATGCTGTATATAGGGAGGCTGTGTGAGGCTCATGCAGTGTATATAGGGAGGCTGTGTGGGGCTCATGCAGTATATAGGGAGGCTGTGTGAGGCTCATGCAGTGTATATAGGGAGGCTGTGTGGGGCTCATGGTGTATATAGGGAGGCTGTGTGGGGCTCATGCAGTATATAGGGAGGCTGTGGGAGGCTCATGCTGTATATAGGGAGGCTGTGTGAGGCTCATGCTGTATATAGGGAGGCTGTGTGGGGCTCATTCTGTATATAGGGAGGCTGTGTGAGGCTCATGCTGTATATAGGGAGGCTGTGTGAGGCTCATGCTGTATATAGGGAGGCTGTGTGAGGCTCATGCAGTGTATATAGGAGGCTGTGTGGGGCTCATGCTGTATATAGGGAGGCTGTGTGAGGCTCATGCAGTGTATATAGGGAGGCTGTGGGAGGCTCATGCTGTATATAGGGAGGCTGTGTGAGGCTCATGCTGTATATAAGGAGGCTGTGTGAGGCTCATGCAGTGTATATAGGGAGGCTGTGTGGGGCTCATGCTGTATATAGGGAGGCTGTGTGGGGCTCATGCAGTGTATATAGGAGGCTGTGTGAGGCTCATGCAGTGTATATAGGGAGGCTGTGTGAGGCTCATGCAGTATATAGGGAGGCTGTGTGAGGCTCATGCTGTATATAGGGAGGCTGTGTGGGGCTCATGCAGTGTATATAGGGAGGCTGTGTGGGGCTCATGCAGTGTATAGGGAGGCTGTGTGAGGCTCATGCAGTGTATATAGGGAGGCTGTGTGGGGCTCATGCAGTATATAGGGAGGCTGTGGGAGGCTCATGCTGTATATAAGGAGGCTGTGTGGGGCTCATGCTGTATATAGGGAGGCTGTGTGGGGCTCATGCTGTATATAGGGAGGCTGTGTGGGGCTCATGCAGTGTATATAGGAGGCTGTGTGGGGCTCATGGTGTATATAGGGGGCTGTGTGAGGCTCATGCAGTGTATATAGGGAGGCTGTGTGAGGCTCATGCAGTATATAGGGAGGCTGTGTGGGGCTCATGCTGTATATAGGGAGGCTGTGTGGGGCTCATGCTGTATATAGGGAGGCTGTGTGAGGCTCATGCAGTGTATATAGGGAGGCTGTGTGGGGCTCATGCAGTATATAGGGAGGCTGTGTGAGGCTCATGCAGTGTATATAGGGAGGCTGTGTGGGGCTCATGGTGTATATAAGGAGGCTGTGTGAGGCTCATGCTGTATATAGGGAGGCTGTGTGGGGCTCATGCTGTATATAGGGAGGCTGTGTGAGGCTCATGCTGTATATAGGGAGGCTGTGTGGGGCTCATGCTGTATATAGGGAGGCTGTGTGAGGCTCATGCTGTATATAGGGAGGCTGTGTGAGGCTCATGCAGTATATAGGGAGGCTGTGTGAGGCTCATGCTGTATATAGGGAGGCTGTGTGGGGCTCATGCAGTATATAGGGAGGCTGTGTGAGGCTCATGCTGTATATAGGGAGGCTGTGTGGGGCTCATGCTGTATATAGGGAGGCTGTGTGAGGCTCATGCTGTATATAGGGAGGCTGTGTGAGGCTCATGCTGTATATAGGGAGGCTGTGTGAGGCTCATGCAGTGTATATAGGAGGCTGTGTGGGGCTCATGCTGTATATAGGGAGGCTGTGTGAGGCTCATGCAGTGTATATAGGAGGCTGTGTGAGGCTCATGCAGTGTATATAGGGAGGCTGTGGGAGGCTCATGCTGTATATAGGGAGGCTGTGTGAGGCTCATGCTGTATATAGGGAGGCTGTGGGAGGCTCATGCTGTATATAAGGAGGCTGTGTGGGGCTCATGCTGTATATAAGGAGGCTGTGTGGGGATCATGCTGTATATAGGGAGGCTGTGTGGGGCTCATGCTGTATATAGGGAGGCTGTGTGGGACTCATGCAGTGTATATAGGGAGGCTGTGTGGGTCTCATGCAGTGTATATAGGAGGCTGTGTGAGGCTCATGCTGTATATAGGGAGGCTGTGTGGGGCTCATGGTGTATATAGGGAGGCTGTGTGGGGCTCATGCTGTATATAGGGAGGATGTGTGGGGCTCATGCTGTATATAGGGAGGCTGTGTGGGGCTCATGGTGTATATAGGGAGGCTGTGTGGGGCTCATGCTGTATATAGGGAGGATGTGTGGGGGCTCTTACAGTATATAAGGGGGGCTCATATATATAGAAGGGGCTGTACTTGGGTTCAAACGATATTTAGGAGGATGTCAGCATACTTAATTCTGCTGAATATTAAGTGATGCAATTAATATAATTACCAATAATATAATAATATATTGATATTGATGTTCAGTAGAATTAATTTCGTCATATTGGTTCAGCCCTCCACAACAGTCACGGTCTCTCATGTGGCCCCTCGGGAAAATTAATTGCCCACCCCTGCTCCAGGCTAGCAGATCACATTTGTACAGAGCTAAGACATATCTGATGACAGTAGGAACTCCATTTAACAATATCCTTCCGACACCAATCAATAACAGGATTATGGATATGCAGCCATGGAAATCCCAACACCAACCCAGCAGGTAAATTATCCAACACATAGCAGGAGATGGACTCCGTTACCAGCTGGACAAAGTTCTGGAGTAATGGTGTCCTGTCAATGGCGACAATTTGAATAGGTCTTTCCAATCTAACTGTCCCTAATCCTAATTTAAGAACCAGTCCAGAATCAATTAAATTGGAGACAGATACACAGTCAATGTGCAGGTAACCACAGGTTCTAAAGACAAAGTTCCACGTTCAGCAATACTTTATCTGGGGTGTAAAAGGCACCTGGAAGTCTGGGGGACCTCCTAGAATATCACCCAGACTTAGACGCTTCCCGACGGCTTGCTGGCTTGAGGGCACGTCGAGCAGTCTTTGAGAAAATGTCAAGCACGACCACAATAAAGTCAAAGTCCAAGATCACGCCGACGCCTCCTCCCTACGACCCGAGAGTGCGCTATTCCAACCTCCATTGGTTCTGTCTCTGGCAAGTGAACAGACTTGGGCAGGACGACTGAAACCCACTGTCGTTCACCACGTCTCTCACGAATTCGGCGATCCATTCGAATGGCCTGGGTCATAGCCTCCATCAAGGAGCAGGGTGGAGTATGCAAAGCCAGAACGTCCTTTAGAGTATTAGAGTATCCGAAAGGCTGCGAAGAGTTAAAACTAAAATCAGAGCTGAAGTTTCATTTTCTCCATTCTCTGAAGGTTTTGTGTCTCCATTTTTGTTGCTGTAAAAGATAAATGTTTGTAATTAGGATGAAAAAGTTCAGGCTGTCAAGAAACTAGACTGTTCCCCTCAGGTGCAAGATAAGGGAACTGGGGGTGTAGAACCCTGAAGAATATGCCATTATACTACTTTCTATGCTATTTGGATATGGACATATATGCAGTTTCCGGTTTTCTTGCAATATTATTGGCTTATAAAGTGAAATGATGCTATTGGTAGTTGAGAACGTTGCATAATTAAGCAAAATATTATAAAAGAAGTGACTTAAATAAAGGGGGCTAGTGATCTGTCTTGATCCTCCCGTACAGAGACCCCCGTCTCCGTGTGGTCGTTCCCAGTTGCTAGCAATGCCCTGTGGATTAATTTGGAAATCACTGGATCAACCGTGAAGGGTTAATTTAGCCCTCTGTTGTGAGTTCATTTTCCCCTTCATTACTGAGGCCCGAGGAACTCCCTCTTCTGGTAAAGAAAGGTAGTGAGCCTGATTATCAAACACCTGAGGCTGATGATGATGACTGGCTGAGTGGAGTTATTGACTGGATATAAGGCTGCCGACGCCCTTCTGCCCTGCGGGTGATTTCTCTGTGGGATCCTTGGAGACCAGTCTGAATTCCTGCTCCTCTAAAGCTAAGTTTGCTGCTCGGCCTTTTGCTTTTGTGCTTTGACTTGGTTTTGCTTTGTTTTTCCGGATTTCTGCCATTCCCTGCTGGGGTGTGCTGAATTCATTTAGCTCTGTCTTCTGAAAATACCTGAGTGCTGATTTAGTTTTTGAAGCCTAGCTGCTTCAGGGCCTTTTTCATATCAGCTTGTTGGCTTATGTCTTTGATAGGGTTTTGGCAGATTGCAGACAGCAGCCTTCCTGTCCTTTCCTATCTAGGTAGTTTTGGGCCCCGTCTTTGCTCAGTCTATCTTTCTGTCTGTGTTAGTATTTTCATCTTGCTTCACCGTCATTATATGTTGGGGGCTGCCTATTGCTTTGGGGTCTGCTCTGGGGCAGTTTAGATTTCCCCTTTCTTTCTTTAGGCCTATGTAATTCGTCGGCTGTGATCGAGGGGTCTAGGGCATCGTAGGAACCCCCCACGGCTACTGCTAGTTGTGCTGATAGGTTCAGTGTGTATATTTTTTCCTCTATATCTCTGAGGCCATAGGGGGAATTTTTTTTTCTCTCAATGGAGATAAAGCAATTGTCTGATCGTGTGGAGCAGCTCGCTGCGGAAGTGCTGGGAATTTCCGCCTACCTTGCTCATTCACATGCTGCTGAACCAAAGATTCCTAAACCTGATGCATTTTTTGGGGATCGGTCTAAATTTTTGAATTTCAAAAATAATTGTAAATTATTTTTTGCCTTGAAGCCTAACTCGTCAGGGAGCTCCGCGCAGCAGGTTAAAATTGTCATCTCTTTGCTGCGTGGCGATCCCCAGGATTGGGCGTTTTCTTTGAAACCAGATGATCCTATTCTGACTAATGTGAACGCATTCTTTCAAGCTTTGGGGTTGTTGTATGATGAACCTAATGCTATTGATCAGGCTGAAAAGACCCTGCTGGCATTGAGCCAGGGTCGTGATTCTGCAGAATTGTACTGTCAAAAATTCCGAAAGTGGGCAGTACTTACTACCTGGAATGATAATGCCTTGGCTGCTCTCTTTCGGAAGGGGTTGTCAGAAGCCGTAAAAGATACTATGGTGGGATTTCCTGTTCCCTCTGGTCTTGACGATTCTATGTCATTAGCCATTCAGGTTGATCGGCGTTTGCGCGAACGCAAAGCTGCACGAGAGGTGTTGCCACCTGTTGAACAAATGTCTGAACCTATGCAATGTGATAGAGTTTTGTCCAGAGAGCAGCGTCAGGAGTTCAGAAGGCGTAATAAGTTGTGTTTTTTCTGTGGAGATGCCTCGCATATTATTTCTGTCTGTCCTAAAGTAGAGAAACGCTTTGCACACACGTTTTCTGTTGGGGGTGTTCAACCTAAGTTTCTTCTGGCTATTACTCTGATCTGCTCCCTGTCCACATTTTCCGCCAAGGCTTTTGTGGATTCAGGAGCAGCCCTAAACCTAATGGACTTGGATTTTGCTAAACGTTGTGGATTTCCGATGACACCTCTGCAGACGCCTATCCCTTTGAGGGGGATTGATGCTACTCCTTTGGCTAAAAATAAACCCCAGTTTTGGACCCAGGTGGTAATGCGGGTCGCCCCAGACCATCAAGAAAATTGCAGATTTTTGGTGTTACATAATCTGCATGATACTATTGTTCTGGGGTTTCCCTGGTTACAGATTCATAATCCAGTTTTGGATTGGAAATCTGTGTCTGTGGTGAGTTGGGGTTGTCGGTGTGCCTTTAGTGAGGCTCCGGTGTTTTCCACCTCTCCCCAGTCGCATGATGTTCCTGATTATTTGGCGGACTTTTATGATGTATTTAGTGAGAATGAGTCTGCGTCTCTGCCTCCTCATAGGAGTTATGACTGTGTAATTGAACTGAGCCCAGGGTGTAAATTTCCCAAGGGTCGGCTCTTCAATTTATCTGTACCCGAGCACGAGGCTATGCGATCCTATATTAAGGAGGCGTTGGAGAAGGGTCATATTAGACCATCCTCGTCACCCTTAGGTGCCGGTTTTTTTTTTGTAGCCAAAAAGGATGGATCATTAAGACCTTGTATTGATTATCGTGCCCTCAACAAAATTACTGTTAAATATCAGTATCCGTTACCCCTGATTTCTGATCTATTCTCTAGAGTTAAAGGTGCTTGCTGGTTTACCAAGCTTGACCTCAGGGGGGCGTATAATCTTATTCGCATTAAGCATGGAGATGAATGGAAGACGGCGTTTAATACTCCGGAGGGACATTTTGAGTACCTGGTGATGCCTTTTGGGCTCACTAATGCCCCTTCTGTCTTCCAGTGCTTCATGAACGATATTTTCCGAGATTTTGTCGATAAATTTTTGATTATCTATCTGGATGCATGCTGGCCAGCGGGAGACCAACGATCAAAAAAATGTGCAGGGCTTTCCACAACGATCAGCGTTACCCGGCGGGGGGGCCGGTCGCTGATAGATGTCACACACAGCGACTGTTGTGTCATAAAACTTGTGACTCAGCAGAGATCGCTGTGTGTGACGGGGCTTTAGATTCGCCACTTTATCACAGAGTGCACGAATAGGATCCTTTGGTGGAGAGAAAAACTTTTGCGGCTAGTCAAAATGTGACGGTAGTCACAACCCACGGACAGGCCGTGAGTCAGCAAAGTCAGACGTTCCGGAATCAATACCAAAAGAGCATGTAGTAAACCAAGGGAAAATACGAAGTCGTAAGTCAGGTCACATGCTAGGGTCAGAATACCAGAGAAATAGCGGATAAGCAAAGGGGCAATCACAAGCAGGTAGTCTGAACCCAGTAGAAAGGTCAGGCAGCAGGAGATCAGATGCAAAGGGGTAATAACAAATGGATAGTCAGAGCACGGTACAAAGGTCAGCAACAGAAGATTAGAACTTACAGCACAGAGATCAGGCGAACACACACCAGAGAGCACAAGCTTCCACCTGATGAAGACGGATCCTCCATCGAAACGCGTTGTAGTTTAAACCCATCTCTTGTCTGAGTCTCTTTCCTGCGCTCCTAAGACAGTTTTTCATTTTCTCATATAATGTTATGGAGGCTGTTTTGGAGTTCATATAGATCCCATATTGATGGGACAAACTGTACATTTTCAGCTTCAGGATGAATCGGGGTAGAAGATGCCTGTTTTTCATATCTGTTACGCCTGCCTACAGGCGACACATCAATGGGCAGATCTCTGACAACAGCCATGTCTTGTTTGGTCTCTGGGGAAAGGTAAAATCCCGATAAAAAATATGGCAGCGATTTTGAACTTATGCGATCAGCAGGAGTGAACATATTGCACAGCCACAGCCCCGATTATAGGAGGGTGCTCACACTTATGCAACCACATTATTGTAGTTTTTTTATTTTTCCTTCATAATGATTTCATTTATGGACGACACTAAAGGCGGAAAAAGTTCTTAAATTATTTTTTTCTTCTGTCTTCGTAGGATTGTTTTTCTTTTACATGCTGAAAGCCTGGTATTTTATTAGGGGTGTGTAGACTTTCTATATCTACTGTGTATCTTTTTGTGTAAATCATGTTTATTGAATTAACAATATTAAAATAAAACATTGCTTTCAACAATATCATGTCTGGTTCTTGAATGAAAAACAAATTGCATATTAATTCCATTGTTGTGTACTTAACACCAATATTATCTCCTAATTGGAATAACAACTATTAATACCAATCAGTCCAGAAAATTGTCATACACAAAACAACCTCTGTGTTGTGTATTCTCATGAAAATCAAAATAGAGGTTTGATGAACAGCATTAAAATAACAGGAAAAAAAAAATTAGAAAGAAGTCAGAGGGAAGAAAAGAAAAAGGAAAGAGAGGAAGGAAGAGAGGGGGAGAGAAAAAAAAGGGGGAAGTAGAGGTAAGGAGAAAGTTATAAGTAGAGGGTCAAGTAATCCAGACCCCCCCTCGAGCACTTTTGTGTCCTCCGTCCCATACGGAGGGGATAATAAGTTGGTGAAGACCATTTTAAGCCAAAGACAAACAGGTCAGACCAAGTGAACAAGATCTAAAGTGTACAGAATATTTCTGATGCTATCCTGTATATGAATCTAGGTCCCGATAGCTAGATATATAATTCCGGGGTTTCCCTGAATGCTAGCCAGGAGGCCCAAGTGTTATCTAATCTGTCAGGGTTCCCTGTGGTTTGAATCAGCAAATACTCCATTCTATAAATATCATTGAGTTCTGCAACAAATTCAGAGTGAGAAGGGTATTTCTCTTGCTTCTAAAACCGGGGAATCAGATTCCGAGTAGCCGTGAGAAAGTGCCTGAGGAGATTCTTCTTAAACCTGGAAATCGACGTATCACATAAAGATAAAAGTGCAAGTTCCACTGTAGGTTGAATTTGACATATGGATAGCCTGTTGTAGAGATCAAAAATCGACAACCACAACTTCTTTATAGGCGGGCAGTCCCACCATATGTGAACATATGTTCCTTTATCCTGTAAGCCTCTCCAACATGTGTCCGGAATCACCGGAAACATAGAATGCACCGTAGAGGGACACCGGTACCACCTTGTTACAATCTTATAGCTCCTCTCCTGTGATACCGAGTGGAACGACGTTCTAAACGTAAATAGAAGCACCCTGCCCCTCTCCTCTTGAGATAGGGATCTCCCCAAGTCATGCTCCCACTTTGAGAAAAATAATGGGAAGTCATGTGTTGGAGTCTGATTTTTTTGAAAGATTGTACAGCAAGGAAACCGTGTGAGCCGGAGGGTCCCCCGTGACACAGAACTCCTCGAAGGGAGTTAAAGGTCTCCTGATATCATTTTGTTTGGATATAGCAGTTATAAAACTTCTTAGTTGTTCATAAAAGAACCAGGCACCTGTGGGTGGTACTCCGCCCTGAAATATCTCATCTAATGACCTCATATCAGATCGATCCACGAAATCATAAACAATGGGACGTGAACTCCTACACTTATCTAGATAAAATTTCCTAATAAAACCAGCAGGGAAATTAGGGTTATCATAAATAGGAGTCAGTGGCCCAGGAGATGTTGAGGTTCGAAGAGCCCTGTGCCTCTGTTTAGTAAATAAGATCATGTTCCTGGTCAGGAACGGCAAGGTGGCGCCCCCTTCCCCCCACCCCCCGTGGACCACAGTATAATTCGAGGATCACTACCATTAAGATCACTTTCCAAATTGACCCATTTCTTACTATCCCTGCTATGATATAAATCTAGAATACAAGGTCCCAATGATGCACGGCTATAAGTTAGAAAGTCCGGTAGGCCATCTCCTCCCATTCTTTTAGGACAACTTAATAGGTGGTATGATATTCGAGCCCGTGTATGGGGCCACACAAACCGGGAAATCGCTTTTTTAAGGCGGGAAAAAAAGGAGGTGTCACGCCCGTGCCTTGGCTGAATGGCGCGAGCCGGGGGTTGTGGCCCCACTGTGCCACAGACCAGACTACCCTGGAAGGGGCGTGACTGCGACAGCTACCTTGGTCTTCACTGGAGCCTCTGATGGTGAGGTCAGGCTTGTGCGGCAGATAGCTGTCGGGTGCCACTCCAGGGTGGTGTCTGGCTGTGGCTGCTGATCCCACTTGGAGACAAGTCACTTGGACAGATGTGACTGACAGGCAGACTGAGACACCGGGCAAGAAGGTACGACAGATACAGGGCAAGCAGGCATGGCTTGAGACACAGGACAGGCGGGCACGGCTTGAGACACAGGACAGGCGGGCACGGCTTGAGAAGGGACAGGTAGGGACCTGTTCACACAGCAGGTGCAGGTATGGATGCAGGCAGGAGTGAAATAAGAAGGAACAGGTTTGGACCTGTTCACACAGGAGGTGCAGGTGAAGGCAGAAGTGCAGAGAGAAGCTGCAGAAAAGAGGTTCTGCAGTGGCAGCAGGAGTGGAGCAAAGCTGAACCACAAGGTCTGTGGAGAGAAGCTGCAGCAAGAGGTACTGCAGCGGCAGAAGGGGCCGTGCAGATGCACAGATAAAGCAGCAAGAGTGCAGACGCACAGACAAAGCTGCGAGAGTGCAGACGCACAGACAAAGCTGCGAGAGTGCAGATGCACAGACAAAGCTGTGAGAGTGCAGACACACAGACAGGGAGGACACAAGGAAAGACACAGCAAGGAAGGGAGCCACGGACAAGGAGAAAGGGAGACTGATAGACAAAGGTAAGACTGAGTTCAGACAGAGAGACAAGGACAAAGACACAAGGACCAGGATATTCTGCCTCCTGGCAGGCGGACAGAGAAATGCTAGGCAAGGTACCGAGACACAGGAATACAGACTAAGAGCCTTCAGAGAAGGCAAGACATAGGACAGGGCCTGGCTAGCTCAGCAGCAAGGAACTAACTGAGTTTAGACATTGCACAGGCAATGTTTCAGTGGGAATGGCGAAACTAAATAGTCAAGGGCTCCAGGTGATTGGTCAGGGACAGATTACACAGGTGCACCCTGACTGCATAAGAACCAGAGAGTTCAGGCGCCGCCCCCTATACACAGTCTGGAAACATGGAGAGCAGAGGCACAGAGCTGGCAACAGACAGAATTCACAGCATGGCTTGAAGCAGAAAGTAAGTTGGTGTGCGGGGGATGGGAGGCCATGCAGTGATGCCAGCAGGGTTGTTACAGTACCTCCCCCTTTACGGCCCCTCTTCCTCAAGCCTGCCAGAATGACCAGAAGAAGGAGTACGGGACCACACACAGTCCAGGTTGACACGACAACCTTCAGGTAGGGTGGAGTATGTGTGCCATCAGGAATCCCAGGTTGCCCGGTTTCTTGGTGCCTAAGGGAGTCAGTTTCCAACACAGAGGGTACAAAGACTTCTTCCTCCTGATTGGCAGAGAGCAGGGACCTGGAAGCTTCAGACTTGACCCCTACATCAGCCGGCCAGCTAGAAACAGAAGACACCATCACCGAGTCCGACTTCCGCCCGATGTGCCAGAAAAATTGGACCTCCTACTCCCGGTTGGTGAGAAATGGAGATAGGTAGGTCACTGCTCCAACATCTTCACCCACCTGCCAAATGGAAGCTGGAGGCATACATACAGGGAGCCACTTCAGCCTGTTACCCTGAAAAAACTGGACCACATCTTCCTAGTTAGAGGATGGGTGAAGCTCTGTCTTGGGACCTTCACCCCTGGGCCACAGGGGAGCTGAAGGCATACACTCAGGATCCATCTTCACCCCTTTATCCTGGGGAAGACAATCAAGAGGCAGGGGTGCTCTTGGGAGCAGGACACTGGTATAGTCGCTGGGGACGTGTGAGGAGACTGAGACCGCCTCCCCCTCTTCAGAGGCATCCTCACACCTTGACTCGGCGACTAGCAAACCAGACGAAGAAGACGACCTTGCTGACTGAATGCGACACAAGGGAACCAGACACCTCTTGTCACTTGGTTGTTTCAAGTGTGGTGCCTTGCTGGGTCTCCAAACATAAATGGGCACCAGGATCTCTGGTTCAGAATGACCCATGGGCATACCAGTCAACACGTGGAAGATGAACTTCTTCATGTATAAAGCTCCAACCTGGAGCTGTAGTTGTCCTTGTAGGACTAGACTGTTTTCCAACAGGGCTCGGCCACCTCGAGACAACGCCCACGTCGGCTTCGGGAGCTGTATGACAGAGACGACACACTGACTCCGTATGGCTGGCGGTTTATACACATCAAAGCTCCCAGAAGGAAGAGAAACAGTCATTGGCTTCACAGGACAGAGACCGTCGGGATGTTCCTTCACGAGACCAGATTGCGGCTGTAAGCTTGCCAGCCGCTTTTTCTTAGACCTCTTGGACCTTACACGGGAGGCCGCCTTAGCAGGCTGAGGAACAGGAGTGTCAGGGACGGTCACAGACGGATGAGAGGATTCACCCATAGGTTCCTCTTGTCTGGTCTGTATCTGGAAGCTTGAAGGGGAAGACATCTCAAAAGCAGCTGGACGAGGCATGTCGAAAACTTTACGGAAGGCCACCAGGAAGGCCCCCAGGCTCATGACGACAGGGTCCCCTGCTTCCCAAAGGGGACAGATCCAATTCAAGGCATCACCAGCTAGGTAGGACATGATATATGCCACCTTGACCTGGTCAGAGGGGAAACAAACTGCATTCTGCAGGATGTAGTGCAGGCACTTTTTCAGGAACCCTTGGCACTCTTTGGGGTCCCCATAGAACCTAGGCGGATCTGCTGGGTCGTGCTCTTCATAGGCCAGGAGCTGCTCATAGATGGCCTTGGAGACTATGAGTGGTTCAGAAGTCTCCACAATTGGAACCACACAAGGCGGAACAAACTCTTCCGGTGGCTCACACTGGCAGAGAGTTCATGACGCTCTGCGAGCGGAAGGACATGGGATTCAGCGGGGACCATGGCCTGTGCAAACTGTCACGCCCGCGCCTTGGCTGAATGGCACGAGCCGGGGGTTGTGGCCCCAGTGTGCCACAGACCAGACTACCCTGGGAGGAATATGGGGGGGATACTATTTTGTTGTAAGTACATGTTAATTTTATTATGAAGTGACTGTACTGGTAGATCCCTATAGTGACCAGCTATATTATATAAAGTTTTATAATAGTCACTGAAGCCCACAAGAATATCCCCGGTACTGTGCACCTTCCTCCTCCCCTTGTTTTGATAAAGGGTATATAAGTGTTTAAGTCACGCGGGTGTATAGCTCTGGCCAGTAACTTGCCGCTTTTATTTCCAAGTTGATAGAGACGGTTCCTGAGCTGTTCCCTAAAGCATCGTGATTTCTGGTCCAGTAAAGCCAACATATTTTGTCTGGCGGTGGAGAGATGTGCAAATGTAGCGGGGTCTAGATCACGTTTATTTTCTAGTTTGTAAATTTGATCTGATAGACTGGATAGCTCTGCGATTCTCTTTTTTTCAGTCGAGCACCATGTGAGATAAATACCACCCTCACAACACTTTTTAAAGCTTCCCACTTGATAGGAGGGGATGTGGGATCTTCACCATGATCAATTATAAAATTGGATATTGATCGTTCCACCTCTGATTTGCAGAAGGCGTCCTGAAGTAAATTCTCATTCAGGCGCCATGAGAGCCCTGATTTTGCATTTGAGTGTAATACGATGGAAAAAAATATTGGGGCATGATCTGACCATAGTATCGACCCCACATCCGCCTCCACCGGCAGAACTAGCAAGTTGTGTGATATAAAAAACGAATCTAATCTACTGTAAATGTTGTTTGTGAGAAGAATCTATAGTCTCTAGTGTCAGGGTGGAGGACCCTCCAAATGTCCACCAATCTCATGCTGCACATCTGTTTCTTAATTTGATTAACAGCGGATAAGGGGTATGATGTCCTACCTGAGGAAACGTCCACCGCGGGGTTCATGGGGATGTTAAAGTCCCCCCCCTAATATCACAGGAGAGGAGCCAGCGAAGTCCTCAAGGTGTCTCTTGCATTCTGCTCCAAATTTCCGCTGTCCTTGGTTAGGGAAATATACGTTAGCTATAACCAGTTTGCGGGTTCCGCATGATATTAACAAGAAGATATATCTGCCTTCCGGGTCTATTACAGAGTCTAGAACCTCAGGTATGAAAGTTTTATGAAAGGCTATTGAGACTCCTTTGGACTTAGAATACGGGTTAGAACTATGGAACCATTTGGGGTAATGTTTTGAAGCGCATTGTGGTATAGCACCAGGTTTAAAGTGGGTCTCCTGAAGCATTAAAACCGAGACCTTTTGCCTATTATTTGTGCTCAGGACCTGTCTCCTTTTCTCGGGTATGTTCAGCCCCTTAACATTAAAGGAGCAAAACTTAATTTTATCCATAATCTGATGGGAGTCATACGTCTCCAATTATTAGATATCCGCTCGAGGGAGGGGCCATGACACCTATATAGAGATTGGGAAAAGTAAGGGGTTGGAAAGGGAACAAGAGGTAAGAAGTGAAGGATTTAGAGTGAAAAGTAAGGAATACCTGAAGAGTCACATGGCAGTAAACACTCCAATTGTTATGCATCACTGATGCTGGTTCCGGTAGAACACTACCCAGATACCCCACCAGGAGAGAGGAAGCCCAGAAAGACCCGAGACTCCCTCCCCAGCCTAACAAATCTAGAAAAAACATACAGTTATCGATCTGCATATATCAAAAACATTCAGATATGACAAATCAAAGCAAACCAGAACACTTGTATATATATCCACGAGAGTGTATACGTATTCTTATCCAGACGGTGTTTCTATTTGGGGAACACTCCAATTGTATTCAGGCTTGTCGCAACCCAGGACATGACAATATCGGGAGAAGTCCTCAAGTCGGATTAGAGGAATCTCCTCTGCTGCTTCTCTTTTTGGACTGCTGAACCTTTAGCCATCTGGGCGGTGCCCCTGGAAGTGTTGGGCCCACAGGCCACTCCGGGAGATCTATCATGGGGAGTTCAAAGGCACCCAGAAAATTTGTCAGGTCACCAATTCGTCGAAAAGAAGCTGTTTTGCCTCCTTTGAAGGCCGTTAATTGAAAGGGATAGCCCCATCTATACGGAATGTCTCTTTCCTTGAGTTCTGCTAACAACGGATTCAATTCTCTCCGCAGTTGCAGTGTGCGCCTTGACAGGTCTGACAACATTAGGATTTGTTGATCTTCGTATCTGATGGAACCCTTTTTCCTGGAAGCGGTCATTATGGCCTCCTTGATTCTGTGATAGTGAACTCTACAGATTACGTCTCTAGGACGCGTATCTGAGGTAGATTTAGGTCAGAGTGACCTGTGGATCCTGTCAAACTCAATAGGTCCACCATCTTTGTCGTCAAGTATGTCCAGGAAGATGCTCTGAGCTGTGCGATCCAATTCGGCGAGGCCAATAGACTCTGGGAGGCCGCGGATACGTATGTTGCTACGTCTATTGCGGTTTTCTAAGTCCTCCAGGCCCGATGAGAGTTCCTCCATCCTGGGAGTGTGGCAATTATGATATCCCTATGTGCCTGTAATTCTCGGGAAATATCTTCCTGTGTTTTCTCCACATCCTCGATTCGTGTGGTAAATTCCTTCTGTAAATTGTGGATTTCTTGTCTATAAGCATTTTCTAATCTGCACGCGAACCCTTCAAGGTCTTTTTTAGTGGGAAGTGCTTTTATAAACTTGCTTCATTCGGCAATACTCATTACTTCATTGGCTGCATTATCTCCGTCCTGTCCATCAGACATTGTTACAGGAGAGCGGTGTGAGGTGATTGACTCTCTGGAAGTGGAACTCTCCCGAGACGTATATTGTGATAAAGATGATCTGGTATTTCTGGCCTGGGGGGTTGGGTTTAGGTGACGCTTCATGTCTTGTAGAGTGGCCCCCCGATTTGAATCTGCGTTAAGCTCAATAGCCCGTCTGGATTTGCCCATAGGTGTCTGTAGTTTGTTTCAGCTGCTGTTATTTTAGAAAGGCATGGGGAGGTGGAGTAGTCACTCCATTAGAATCGGTCCTCCATCAGCAAGCCCCTCTCAAGTAGAGCGTCTATATATTTGAAAATGCGTTAGGGTCGTGCACTCAGCTCCAAAAACATAACCAAAGGGGAATGCGCCATGGAATAAATGGCGCTATAACAATAAATAATAATAATATGATTAATGAAGAAAAATAGATCAGAGTATTATTCCAAGTTCCAACACTCGGTGGCACTCAAGTCTCTGTACTGACAAGCTAGCAGAGATTGCTGTGTATAATCTTCATAGAATATTCACCCCGAGGTCCCAATGAGATATAAATAAAGGCCGACAATTGTTGGAGATTGATGTCAAGAGATTTAAAGGCAAAAGAAACGTCACTATGCTGGTAAGTGTGCCTTCAGAACTTTCAGGTCCAGTTGAGGCAGATAAATAGACCTTTTTAAAGCCACTGTTCTCCAATATGGCGGCCGAAGCTCTCGGCGGGAAAAGTCCTCTGTACGAGGGGGTAATGGCGGGGGCCGCTCTATATCGGCTTCCCCCCCCCCCCCGTTCCACCAAAGCTCTCTTCTCTTAGTGCCCAATTCCACAGCAGCTCCCAACCAGCAGTCTGCCAGCACAGGGCTCAGCAGGGAGAGCATGGAGTTACAAGATATAGGCAGTGAAGCGTGGCCGGCGTGGGGGAGCGGGGAGGACATCCTCTTACCTCCACTCCACCGTCCCTAGGCAGCAAGCCATGGTCACCGGGAGCAGGCTCTCTCCAAAGCACCCTCCTCCAACCCACTCCAGGGTAAGCTCAGCTTTGTCCCACCTTCTCTCACGCTGCTCCCAGTCTCCTAATGGAGGCCTCTGTCTGCAGGGCAGCCGCAGGTCAGACCTCCAGCATCGGCTCCTCTACTGTGTGTCTTTTTCATTAATCAATTTCTAATTGTTTTTATTTTCTAATAAGCAAATAATGGTTTATTCCTAACATTACCCCATATTTAGAGTTACGTTTTAAGGGAATCTGTCAGCAGGTGTTTGCTATGTGATCTAGGAGCAGCATGAAGTGGAGCAGAGACCCTGATTCCAGTGATGTGTCATTTACTAGGCTGTGTGTTAGTGCATGATCACTGCAGGACTAGGTGTTTTATGCCTGCTAGTCCTCTGGCCTCCTAATCATGTGGCCTCTCTAGTCCTCTGGCCTCCTAGTCCCCTGGCCTTTTAGTCCTTTAGCCTGCTATTCCTCTGCCCTGCTAGTCCTCTGGCCGTTTAGGCCTCTGACCTCCTAGTCCTCTGGCCTTCTAGTCCTCTGGCCGTTTAGTCCTCTGACCTCCTAGTCCTCTGGCCTCTTAGTCCTCTGGCCGGCTAGTCCCCTGACTGGCTAGTCTCCTGGCCAGCTAGTTCTCTGGCCTTCTAGTCCTCTGGCCTCCTAGTCCTCTGGCTGTTTAGTCCTCTGACCTCCTAGTCCTCTGGCCTCTTAGTCCTCTTGCCAGTTAGTCCTCTGGCCTACTAGTCTTCAGGCCTACTAGTCCTCTGTCTTCCTAGTTTTCTGTCCTCCTAGTCCTTTGGAATCCTAGTTCTCTGGCCTCTTAGTTATTTGGCCTCTTAATCTTCTGGCCTGCTAGTGCTTTTGTCTCATAGTCCTCTGACCCCTAGTCTTCTGGCCTGCTAGTCCTCTGGCCTTATAGTCCTTTGGCTTTTTAGTCCTCTGGCCTCCTAATCATTTTGCCTCCTAGTGTTCTGGCTGGCTAGTCTTCTGGCTGGCTAGTCCTCTGGCCGGCTGGTCCTCTGGCCTGCTTGTCCTTTAGCCTCTTAGTCTCTGATCTGCAAGTTCTTTGGCCTCTTTGTCCTCTGGCCTTTTAGTCCCTGTTCCTCCTAGTCCTCGAGCCTACTAGTCCTCGGACCTACTAGTCCTCTGGCCTACTAGTCCTTTGGCCTCCTAGTTCTCCGGCCTCTTAGTCCCCTGGCCTGCTAGTGCCCTTGTCTCCTAGTCCTCTGGCCTCCTAGTCCTCTGGCCTCCTAGTCCTCAGACCTCCTAGTCCTCAGACCTCCTAGTCCTCTGGCCTGCTTGTCCTTTAGCCTCTTAGTCCTCTGGCCTGCTAGTTCTTTGGCCTCTTTGTCTTCTGGCCTTTTAGTCCCCGGGCCTACTAGTTCTCTGTTCTCATAGTCCTTTGGCCTCCTACTTCTCTGGCCTCTTAGTGCTCTTATCTCATAGTCCTCTGGCCCCCTAGTCTTCTGGCCTCCTAGTCCTCTGGCTAGCTAGTCCTCTGACCTGCTTGTCCTTTAGCCTCTTAGTCCTCTTACCTGCTAGTTCTTTGGCCTCTTTGTCCTCTGGCCTTTTAGTCCTCCGGCCTCCTAGTCATCTGGCCTCTTAGTGCTCTAGTCTCCTAGCCCTCTGACCTGCTACTCCTCTGGCCTGTTTGTCCTTTAGCCTCTTAGTCCTCTGTCCTCCTAGTCCTTTGACTTCCTAGTTCTCTGGCCTCTTAGTTCTTTGGCCTCCCAGTCCTCTGGTCTCTTAGTGCTCTGGTCTCCTAGTCCTCTGGCCTGCAAGTGCTCTTGTCTCATAGTCATCTGGCCTCCCAGTCCTTTGGCCTCCTAGTGCTCTGGTCTCCTAGTCCTCTGGTCTGCTTGTCCTTTAGCCTCTTAGTCCTCTGGCCTGCTAGTTCTTTGGCCTCTTTGTCTTCTGGCCTTTTAGTCCCCGGGCCTCCTAGTCCTCGGGTCTACGAGTCCACTTGGCTACTAGTTCTCTGTCCTGCTATTCCTTTGGCCTCCTAGTTCTCTGGCCTTCTAGTGATCTTGTTTCCTAGTCCTCTTGTCCCCTAGTCCTCTGGCCTCCTAGTCCTCTGGCCTGCTTGTCCTTTAGCCTCTTAGCCCTCTGGCCTGCTAGTTCTTTGGCCTCTTTGTCCTTTTAGTCATCTGGCCTCTTAGTGTTCTAGTCTCCTAGTCATCTGGCCTCTTTGTCATTTGGCCTCCTAGTGCTCTGGTCTCCTAGTCCTCTGACCTGCTAGTCATGTGGCCTTCTAGCGCTCTGGTCTCCTAGTCATCTTGCCTGCTAGTCCTCTGGCCTCCTAGTCCTCAGACCTCCTAGTCCTCTGGCCTCCTAGTCCTCTGGTCTTGTAGTGCTCTGGCCTCCTAGTCCTCAGACCTCCTAGTCCTCTGGCCTCCTAGTCCTCAGACCTCGTAGTCCTCAAACCTCCTAGTCCTCTGGCCCCATAGTCCTCTGGCCTCCTAGTCATCTGGCCTGCTAGTCATCTGGTCTTGTAGTGCTCTGGCCTCCTAGTCCTCTGATCTCCTCACCGCGGTGCAGACCTCTGCTTGCTCGCAGTGAATAGAAGCTTATATTTGCTGGGTATATTCTCCTCCTATATACCAGTAGTCAGTGACTATATAAACTGTAGGGCTTGCGTATATCTTCACCCCCTGCGCTGTAGGTGACGGGTCACCGGATTGTGGCATGGTGGAGGCTCAGCCTTGTTATTGCAGGCTCAGGGAGGATGAGGGGGGTTATATCCTGGTGAGCGGGCTGGGAAGCACCGACAATGGGGTCCTGCCGGTCATTCACTGCGCTGAGGTTGTGTTAATGAGGAAATCCCCTTCATGTGTCTCCTGCCGTGGTAGAAAAGTATGTGAACCCCTGTGTGTGCGCTTCATTTCAGAGGGGTCACTTACTGCAGATATCCTGAGCGATGGGCAGCTGATTCCTGCTCTGGAGCCCCCTGTACATGCTTACCCCGGGGTCACCGCCCATCTCTGGGTGTAGTGCAAGGTAAGATGATGGGAGCTCGGGGTCTCTCCCCTCAGTGGTCGTTTCCTAAATATATGACCCGCAGAGAAGCGGCCGGAGCCCCGGGGTTGATCACCATCATCTCCAAATCCCAGAACCGGAAGGACCAGAAAGACTGGTTCAAATCCGTCCTTGCAGCTCCACAGGATCCGGCATCACCCCCTATACTCTGCAGTAATGCCCCAGACAGTATTATCCTCAGCACCACATATATAGGACGGTACATTATACAGTGTAATCCCAGAGATTATAATCCCCAGCACTGCAGCCCTCTTATATAGGACCGTACATTATACAGTGTAATCCCAGAGATTATAATCCCCAGCACCGCAGCCCTCTAATATGGGACCGTACATTATACAGCGTAATCCCAGAGATTATAATCCCCAGGGCTGCTGTACATTATACAGTGTAATCCCAGAGATTATAATCCCCAGCACCGCAGCCCTCTAATATGCGACTGTACATTATACAGTGTAATCCCAGAGATTATAATCCCCAGCCCCGCAGCTCTCTAAAATGGGACCGTACATTATACAGTGTAATCCCAGAGATTATAATCCCCAGCACCGCAGCCCTCTAATATGCGACTGTACATTATACAGTGTAATCCCAGAGATTATAATCCCCAGCACCGCAACCCTCTTATATAGGACCGTACATTATACAGTGTAATCCCAGAGATTATAATCCTCAGCACCGCAGCCCTCTTATATAGGACCGTACATTATACAGTGTTATCCCAGAGATTATAATCCTCAGCACCGTAGCCCTCTTATATAGGACCGTACATTATATAGTGTAATCCCAGAGATTATAATCCTCAGCACCGTAGCCCTCTTATATAGGACCGTACATTATACAGTGTAATCCCAGAGATTATAATCCCCAGCACCGCAGCCCTCTAATATGGGACCGTACATTATATAGTGTAATCACAGAGATTATAATCCCCAGCACCGCAGCCCTCTAATATGGGACCGTACATTATACAGTGTAATCCCAGATATTATAATCCCCAGCACCGCAGCCCTCTAATATGGGACCGTACATTATATAGTGTAATCACAGAGATTATAATCCCCAGCACCACAGCCCTCTAATATGCGACTGTACATTATATAGTGTAATCCCAGAGATTATAATCCCCAGCCCCGCAGCTCTCTAAAATGGGACTGTACATTATACAGTGTAATCCCAGAGATTATAATCCCCAGCACCGCAACCCTCTTATATGGGACCGTACATTATACAGTGTTATCCCAGAGATTATAATCCCCAGGGCTGCTGTACATTATACAGTGTAATCCCAGAGATTATAATCCCCAGCACCGCAGCCCTCTAATATGCGACTGTACATTATATAGTGTAATCTCAGAGATTATAATCCCCAGCCCCGCAGCTCTCTAAAATGGGACCGTACATTATACAGTGTAATCCCAGAGATTATAATCCCCAGCACCGCAACCCTCTTATATAGGACCATACATTATACAGTGTAATCCCAGAGATTATAATCCTCAGCACCGTAGCCCTCTTATATAGGACCGTACATTATACAGTGTAATCCCAGAGATTATAATCCCCAGCACCGCAGCCCTCTAATATGGGACCGTACATTATATAGTGTAATCCCAGAGATTATAATCCCCAGGGCTGCTGTACATTATACAGTGTAATCCCAGAGATTATAATCCCCAGCACCGCAGCCCTCTAATATGCGACTGTACATTATATAGTGTAATCCCAGAGATTATAATCCCCAGCCCCGCAGCTCTCTAAAATGGGACCGTACATTATACAGTGTAATCCCAGAGATTATAATCCCCAGCACCGCAACCCTCTTATATAGGACCATACATTATACAGTGTAATCCCAGAGATTATAATCCTCAGCACCGTAGCCCTCTTATATAGGACCGTACATTATACAGTGTAATCCCAGAGATTATAATCCCCAGCACCGCAGCCCTCTAATATGGGACCGTACATTATATAGTGTAATCCCAGAGATTATAATCCTCAGCACCGTAGCCCTCTTATATAGGACCGTACATTATACAGTGTAATCCCAGAGATTATAATCCCCAGCACCGCAGCCCTCTAATATGGGACCGTACATTATACAGTGTAATCCCAGATATTATAATCCCCAGCACCGCAGCCCTCTAATATAGGACTGTACATTATACAGTGTAATCCCAGATATTATAATCCCCAGCACCGCAGCCCTCTAATATGGGACCGTAGATTATATAGTGTAATCACAGAGATTATAATCCCCAGCACCACAGCCCTCTAATATGCGACTGTACATTATATAGTGTAATCCCAGAGATTGTAATCCCCAGCCCCGCAGCTCTCTAAAATGGGACCGTACATTATACAGTGTAATCCCAGAGATTATAATCCCCAGCACCGCAACCCTCTTATATGGGACCGTACATTATACAGTGTTATCCCAGAGATTATAATCCCCAGCCCCGCAGCCCTCTTATATGGGACCGTACATTATATAGTGTAATCCCAGAGATTATAATCCCCAGGGCTGCTGTACATTATACAGTGTAATCCCAGAGATTATAATCCCCAGCACCACAGCCCTCTAATATGCGACTGTACATTATATAGTGTAATCCCAGAGATTATAATCCCCAGCCCCGCAGCTCTCTAAAATGGGACCGTACATTATACAGTGTAATCCCAGAGATTATAATCCCCAGCACCGCAACCCTCTTATATAGGACCGTACATTATACAGTGTAATCCCAGAGATTATAATCCTCAGCACCGTAGCCCTCTTATATAGGACCGTACATTATACAGTGTAATCCCAGAGATTATAATCCCCAGCACCGCAGCCCTCTAATATGGGACCGTACATTATATAGTGTAATCACAGAGATTATAATCCCCAGCACCGCAGCCCTCTAATATGGGACCGTACATTATATAGTGTAATCACAGAGATTATAATCCCCAGCACCACAGCCCTCTAATATGCGACTGAGGAGAGGTTAGCTACGTTGAAGATCATTAAGGAAGGTGACGAGTTCTTGGACAGAGCAGAATTATCTCTTCATGTTACAGAAAGAGCAGAAATTCGAAGTGCACCTGAAGAAACAGAGGAATGGAGACATGTGACCCAGAGAAGCAGGAGGATCAGGAGGCAGTCAGCACCCATACTGCTCAGAAACCAGTACCAGGCTCTCACGCAGGAAAACGATGAAGAAATACATCAGGAGAAGACTTTGCCAACAAACAGCAACCTTGTACGCCTTCAGAGTCCTCCTGGATGGAGAAAGAAAAATGTTGTGAAGAAGAAACGGAGAGTGGTGGTCATGGGGGATTCCCTGCTGAGAGGAACAGAGGCCGCTATCTGCAGACCGGATATAACTACAAGAGAAATGTGTTGTCTTCCAGGTGCAAAAATTAAAGATGTGTCTGACAGGATATCAGGACTCTTCAGACCTACAGATGACTACCCATTCCTGCTACTACATGTGGGGACAAGTGACACCGCAAGAAACGACCTGGAAACCATCTGCAGAGACTTTGAAGACTTAGGCAAGAAAGTGAAAGAACTGGGAGCGCAGGTGGTCTTCTCTTCCATCCTCCCAGTGGATGGCCATGGAACAAGGAGGTGGAATAAGATTCTGCAGGTGAACAACTGGCTACGTCGATGGTGCCGTCAGCAACGATTTGGATTTCTGGATCACGGAGTGAACTACTTATACGATGGACTACTTGCTAGAGATGGGGTGCACCTTACGAAGACTGGAAAGCATGTATTTGGATGTCGCCTTGCTACACTCATCAGGAGAGCTTTACACTAGAACAATGCGGGAAGGGAAGCAAAAGACCAGAAAAAGCCATATACCTGACAAATGCTATTGAGAACTCTGCTATTAGAAGTGGAAAGGAAGAACAAAGACGAAAGAATCTAATTAATAAAAATATTGGAGAAAGAGAAACCAATCACAAACTAAAATGTTTCTATACTAATGCACAAAGCATGGGCAACAAACAAGGAGAATTGGAACTACTAACACAGGAAAAGAAATATGATGTCATTGGAATCACTGAAACTTGGTGGGACGATACACATGATTGGAATACAAGACTAGGATACAACTTATTTGCAAGAAACAGACTTGATAAACGAGGAGGGGGTGTCGCATTGTATGTTAGAAACACGTACACTCACTAGCCACTTTATTAGGTACACCATGCTAGTAAGGGGTTGGACCCCCTTTTGCCTTCAGAACTGCCTCAATTCTTCGTGGCAGAGATTCAACAAGGTGCTGGAAGCATTCCTCAGAGATTTTGGACCATATTGACATGATGGCATCACACAGTTGGCGCAGATTTGTCGGCTGCACATCCCTGATGCGAATCTCCCGTTCCACCACATCCCAAAGATGCTCTATTGGATTGAGATCTGGTGACTGAGGAGGCCATTTGAGTACAGTAAACTCATTGTCATGTTCAAGAAACCAATCTGAGATGATTCGAGCTTTATGACATGGCGCATTATCCTGCTGAAAGTAGCCATCAGATGTTGGGTACATTGTGGTCATAAAGGGATGGACATGGTCAGCAACAATACTCAGGTAGGCTGTGGCGTTGCAACGATGCTCAATTGGTACCAAGGGGCCCAAAGAGTACCCAGAAAAAATTCCCCACACCATGACACCACCACCACCAGCCTGAACCGTTGATACAAGGCTGGATGGATCCATGCTTTCATGTTGTTTACGCCAAATTCGGACCAAACCATCCGAATGTCGCAGCAGAAATCGAGACTCATCAGACCAGGCAACGTTTTTCCAATCTTCTACTGTCCAATTTCGATGAGCTTGTGCAAATTGTAGCCTCAGTTTCCTGTTCTTAGCTGAGAGGAGTGGTACCCAGTGTGGTCTTCTGCTGCTGTAGCCCATCTGCCTCAAAGTTCGACGCACTGTGCGTTCAGAGATGCTCTTCTGCCTACCTTGGTTGTAACGGGTGGCAATTTGAGTCACTGTTGCCTTTCTATCAGCTCGAACCAGTCTGCCCATTCTCCTCTGACCTCTGGCATCAACAAGGCATTTCCGGCCACAGAACTGCCGCTCACTGGATTTTTTTTCTTTTTCGGACAATTCTCTGTAAACCCTAGAGATGGTTGTGCGTGAAAATCCCAGTAGATCAGCAGTTTCTGAAATACTCAGACCAGCCCTTCTGGCACCAACAATCATGCCACGTTCAAAGGCACTCAAATCACCTTTCTTCCCCATACTGATGCTCGGTTTGAACTGCAGGAGATTGTCTTGACCATGTCTACATGCCTAAATGCACTGAGTTGCCGCCATGTGATTGGCTGATTAGAAATTAAGTCTTAACACACAGTTGGACAGGTGTACCTAATAAAGTGGCCAGTGAGTGTATATCTGCACAGAGATTGAAGCTTCAGAGACTGGGAGTTCTGTGGAAACTGTTTGGGTAAGAATACAAGGACAGAACAATGGAAAGGACACCATTGTAGGCATTTACTACAGGCCGCCTGTGCAAGCTGAAGATATGGATGAACTCTTTATGCATCAAATGGCCAAGTTCTCCAAAAAATATGACATAGTTGTCATGGGAGATTTCAACTATCCAGACATTTGTTGGGAATCTCTCTCAGGCAAAACTAACAGGTCAAGGAAATTCTTATCCTCTCTTGCTGACAACTTTATCTTCCAAAAGGTAGGGGAGAAAACAAGGGGAACTGCTACCTTGGATCTAATCCTTATAAACAGGGAGGAAATGGTTGAGGAGGTAAAAGTGGCTGGGACCCTAGGAGGTAGCGACCATGCTATTTTAGAATTTTGGATAACTAGAGGCGGAAGACCTGTGAAGACTCAGACGTCAAGTTTAGATTTCAGAAAGGCAGATTTTAAGGGATTCAGAAAGAGAATTGGAGGGATCCAATGGCTGGATATCCTTAAAGACAAAAATGTCCAGGAAGGATGGGAAATCTTGAAAAATGAAATTCTCAAAGCACAGTTGTTAACAATTCCGAAAAGAGAGAAGAATAGGAAGCATTTAAGGAAACCAGGATGGATGAACACAGAACTTAAGCACATGCTAAAAAGGAAGCAAAAAATGTTTATAAAATGGAAAGAAGGAGGCATATCTAAAGAAGAATATAATGCTGTCTGCAGAACCTGCAGGGCACAAATCAGATTATCTAAAGCTGAAAATGAATTGAGGCTTGCAAGAGATGTCAAAAGCAATAATAAAGGATTTTGGGGATATGTCAAAAGTAAAAGAAAAGTCAAAGATGCTATAGGATTTTTACAGGATGAAAATGATGAAATGGTAAGACAGGATGTTGAGAAGGCTGAACTTTTAAATTCCTATTTTGCATCTGTTTTCTCTCAGAAAGGAAATGTAACATCAACTGTTATTCACTGTCCTATTAAGGGAATAGAAGAATCCAGGATATCTATAAACAGAAAGATAGTGAGGAAACACTTAGCTAACCTAAATGTATTCAAGTCTCCAGGTCCAGATGAATTACACCCCAGAGTACTGAAGGAGATAGCAGAAGAAATTTTTGAACCACTCTCCATAATCTTTGAAAATTCTTGGAGAACAGGAGAAGTGCCAGAAGACTGGAGAAGAGCAAATGTTGTTCCTATCTTCAAAAAGGGGAAGAAGGTGGACCCAGGCAACTATAGGCCGGTGAGTATGACTTCTATACCAGGAAAGATCTTTGAACAAATTATTAAACAACATGTATGTCAATACCTGGATAAGAATGAAGTGATTAAACAGAGTCAGCATGGGTTTGTAACTAATAAGTCATGTCAGACTAATTTAATTTCCTTCTATGATGGAATCACTGATTGGGTGGATCAAGGAAATGCAGTAGATATAGTATATCTTGACTTCAGCAAAGCATTTGACAAAGTCTCTCATACAATCCTTATTGAAAAAATGACTAAGTATGGAATGGACAAGGCAACTGTTAGGTGGATTCATAACTGGCTTAGTGATCGGACCCAAAGAGAGGTCGTAAATGGCTGCACATCCAGTTGGAAGAATGTCTCAAGTGGGGTACCACAGGGCTCTGTCCTGGGCCCTGTATTGTTCAACATCTTTATCAACGATTTAGATGAAGGAATTGAGGGTAAACTGATTAAATTTGCTGATGACACAAAGCTAGGAGGGATAGCTAATACTAGAGAAGAGAGAGAGAGGATTCAAAAAGATTTAAATAAACTGGAGAAGTGGGCAGCAACTAACAGAATGGTTTTTAACAGGGAGAAATGCAAAGTACTACATCTGGGCAATAAAAATGAAAAAAGCATACACAGAATGGGAGGAATAGGGCTAAGCAACAGCACATGTGAAAAAGACTTGGGTATACTAATAGATCACAGACTGAATATGAGTCAACAGTGTGATGCAGCAGCAAAAAAGGCAAATGCAATTCTAGGATGTATTAACAGAAGCATACAGTCTAGATCACGTGAAGTAATTATTTCCCTCTTCTCCTCTTTGGTCAGACCTCATCTGGAATATTGTGTCCAATTTTGGGCACCACATTTTAAAAAAGACATCAACAAACTGGAGCAAGTTCAGAAAAGAGCGACCAGAATGGTGACCGGTCTGCAAACCCTGTCTTATGAGGAAAGGTTGCAGGATTTGGGAATGTTTAGTTTGCAAAAGAGAAGACTGAGAGGAGACTTAATAGCTGTCTACAAATATCTAAAGGGCTGTCACATTGTAGAAGGATCAACTTTATTCTCATTTGCACAAGGAAAGACTAGAAGCAATGGGATGAAGCTGAATGGGAGGAGACACAGATTAGATATTAGAAAAAACTTTTTGACAGTTAGAGTGATCAATGAGTGGAACAGGCTGCCACGAGAAGTGGTGAGTTCTCATTCAATGGAAGTCTTCAAACAGAGGCTGGACAGACATCTAACTGGGATGATTTAGCGAATCCTGCTTTGAGCAGGGGGTTGGACCAGATGGCCCAGGAGGTCCCTTCCAACTCTACGATTCTATGATTCTATGACTGTACATTATATAGTGTAATCCCAGAGATTATAATCCCCAGCACCGCAGCCCTCTTATATAGGACTGTACATTATACAGTGTAATCCCAGAGATTATAATCCCCAGCACCGCAGCCCTCTAATATTAATTATTATTATTTTTATTTATTTCTATAGCACCATTGATTCCATGGTGCTGTGCGGACCCCAGCCCCGTCCTATAATGGAGAGTGTGTGCGGACCCCAGCCCCGTCCTATAATGGAGAGTGTGTGCGGACCCCAGCCCCGTCCTATAATGGAGATTGTGTGCGGACCCCAGCCCCGTCCTATAATGGAGATTGTGTGCGGACCCCAGCCCCGTCCTATAATGGAGAGTGTGTGCGGACCCCAGCCCCGTCCTATAATGGAGAGTGTGTGCGGACACCAGCCCCGTCCTATAATGGAGATTGTGTGCGGACCCCAGCCCCGTCCTATAATGGAGAGTGTGTGCGGACCCCAGCCCCGTCCTATAATGGAGAGTGTGTGCGGACCTCAGCCTCGTCCTATAATGGAGATTGTGTGCGGACCCCAGCCCCGTCCTATAATGGAGAGTGTGTGCGGACCCCAGCCCCGTCCTATAATGGAGAGTGTGTGCGGACCCCAGCCCCGTCCTATAATGGAAATTGTGTGCGGACCCCAGCCTCGTCCTATAATGGAGAGTGTGTGCGGACCCCAGCCTCGTCCTATAATGGAGAGTGTGTGCGGACCTCAGCCTCGTCCTATAATGGAGAGTGTGTGCGGACCCCAGCCTCGTCCTATAATGGAGAGTGTGTGCGGACCCCAGCCTCGCCCTATAATGGAGATTGTGTGCGGACCCCAGCCCCGTCCTATAATGGAGATTGTGTGCGGACCCCAGCCTCATCCTATAATGGAGAGTGTGTGCGGACCCCAGCCTCGTCCTATAATGGAGAGTGTGTGCGGACCCCAGCCTCGTCCTATAATGGAGAGTGTGTGCGGACCTCAACCTCGTCCTATAATGGAGAGTGTGTGCGGACCCCAGCCCCGTCCTATAATGGAGATTGTGTGCGGACCCCAGCCTCATCCTATAATGGAGATTGTGTGCGGACCCCAGCCTCATCTTATAATGGAGATAGTGGCCGGACCCCAGCCCCGTCCTATAATGGAAATTGTGTGCGGACCCCAGCCTCGTCCTATAATGGAAAGTGTGTGCGGACCTCAGCCTCGTCCTATAATGGAGAGTGTGTGCGGACCCCAGCCCCGTCCTATAATGGAGATTGTGTGCGGACCCCAGCCCTGTCCTATAATGGAAATTGTGTGCGGACCCCAGCCTCATCCTATAATGGAAAGTGTGTGCGGACCTCAGCCTCGTCCTATAATGGAGAGTGTGTGCGGACCCCAGCCCCGTCCTATAATGGAGAGTGTGGCTGGACCCCAGCCCCGTCCTATAATGGAAATTGTGTGCGGACCCCAGCCTCATCCTATAATGTAGATTGTGTGCGGACCCCAGCCTCGTCCTATAATGGAGATTGTGTGCGGACCCCAGCCTCGTCCTATAATGGAGATTGTGTGCGGACCCCAGCCCCGTCCTATAATGGAGAGTGTGTGCGGACCCCAGCCCCATCCTATAATGGAGATTGTGTGCGGACCCCAGCCCCATCCTATAATGGAGATTGTGTGCGGACCCCAGCCTCGTCCTATAATGGAGAGTGTGTGCGGACCCCAGCCCCGTCCTATAATGGAGAGTGTGTGCGGACCCCAGCCTCGTCCTATAATGGAGATTGTGTGCGGACCCCAGCCTCGTCCTATAATGGAGAGTGTGTGCGGACCCCAGCCCCGTCCTATAATGGAGAGTGTGTGCGGACCCCAGCCTCGTCCTATAATGGAGATTGTGTGCGGACCCCAGCCTCGTCCTATAATGGAGAGTGTGTGCGGACCCCAGCCCCGTCCTATAATGGAGAGTGTGTGCGGACCCCATCCCCGTCCTATAATGGAGATTGTGTGCGGACCCCAGCCTCGTTCTATAATGGAGATTGTGTGCGGACCCCAGCCTCGTCCTATAATGGAGATTGTGTGCGGACCCCAGCCCCGTCCTATAATGGAGAGTGTGTGCGGACCCCAGCCCCGTCCTATCATGGAGATTGTGTGCGGACCCCAGCCCCGTCCTATAATGGAGATTGTGTGCGGACCCCAGCCCCGTCCTATAATGGAGGGTGTGTGCGGACCCCAGCCTCGTCCTATAATGGAGATTGTGTGCGGACCCCAGCCCCGTCCTATAATGGAGGGTGTGTGCGGACCTCAGCCTCGTCCTATAATGGAGAGTGTGTGCGGACCCCAGCCCCGTCCTATAATGGAGATTGTGTGCGGACCCCAGCCCCGTCCTATAATGGAGATTGTGTGCGGACCCCAGCCCCGTCCTATAATGGAGATTGTGTGCGGACCCCATCCCCGTCCTATAATAGAGATTGGGTGCGGACCCCATCCCCGTCCTATAATAGAGATTGTGTGCGGACCCCAGCCCCGTCCTATAATGGAGATTGTGTGCGGACCCCAGCCCCGTCCTATAATGGAGATTGTGTGCGGACCCCATCCCCGTCCTATAATAGAGATTGGGTGCGGACCCCATCCCCGTCCTATAATAGAGATTGGGTGCGGACCCCAGCCCCGTCCTATAATAGAGATTGTGTGCGGACCCCAGCCCCATCCTATAATGGAGATTGTGTGCGGACCCCAGCCTCATCCTATAATGGAGATTGTGTGCGGACCCCAGCCTCGTCCTATAATGGAGAGTGTGTGCGGACCCCAGCCCCGTCCTATAATGGAGATTGTGTGCGGACCCCAGCCTCGTCCTAGAATCATAGAATCGTAGAGTTGGAAGGGACCTCCTGGGCCATCTGGTCCAACCCCCTGCTCAAAGCAGGATTCGCTAAATCATCCCAGTCAGATGTCTGTCCAGCCTCTGTTTGAAGACTTCCATTGAAGGAGAACTCACCACTTCTTGTGGCAGCCTGTTCCACTCATTGATCACTCTAACTGTCAAAAAGTTTTTTCTAATATCTAATCTGTGTCTCCTCCCATTCAGCTTCATCCCATTGCTTCTAGTCTTTCCTTGTGCAAATGAGAATAAAGTTGATCCTTCTACAATGTGACAGCCCTTTAGATATTTGTAGACAGCTATTAAGTCTCCTCTCAGTCTTCTCTTCTGCAAACTAAACATTCCCAAATCCTGCAACCTTTCCTATAATGGAGATTGTGTGCGGACCCCAGCCCCGTCCTATAATAGAGATTGTGTCGTGACCCCAGCCTCGTCCTATAATGGAGATTTTGTGCGGACCCCAGCCTCGTCCTATAATGGAGAGTGTGTGCGGACCCCAGCCCCGTCCTATAATGGAGAGTGTGTGCGGACCCCAGCCCCGTCCTATAATGGAGAGTGTGTGCGGACCCCAGCCCCGTCCTATAATGGAGAGTGTGTGCGGACCCCAGCCCCGTCCTATAATGGAGATTGTGTGCGGACCCCAGCCCCGTCCTATAATGGAGAGTGTGTGCGGACCCCAGCCCCGTCCTATAATGGAGAGTGTGTGCGGACCCCAGCCCCGTCCTATAATGGAGATTGTGTGCGGACCCCAGCCCCGTCCTATAATGGAGAGTGTGTGCGGACCCCAGCCCCGTCCTATAATGGAGAGTGTGTGCGGACCCCAGCCCCGTCCTATAATGGAGATTGTGTGCGGACCCCAGCCTCATCTTATAATGAGATTGTGGCCCGGACCCCAGCCCCGTCCTATAATGGAGATTGTGTGCGGACCTCAGCCCTGTCCTATAATGGAGATTGTGTGCGGACCCCAGCCCCGTCCTATAATGGAGATTGTGTGCGGACCCCAGCCTCATCCTATAATGGAGATTGTGTGCGGACCCCAGCCTCGTCCTATAATAGAGATTGTGTGCGGACCCCAGCCTCGTCCTATAATGGAGATTGTGTGCGGACCCCAGCCCCGTCCTATAATGGAGAGTTTGTGCGGACCCCAGCCCCGTCCTATAATGGAGATTCTGTGCGGACCCCAGCCTCATCCTATAATGGAGATTGTGTGCGGACCCCAGCCCTGTCCTATAATGGAGATTGTGTCCGGACACCAGCCTCGTCCTATAATGGACATTGTGTGCGGACCCCAGCCTCGTCCTAGAATCATAGAATCGTACAGTTGGAAGGGACCTCCTGGGCCATCTGGTCCAACCCCCTGCTCAAGGCAGGATTCGCTAAATCATCCCAGTCAGATGTCTGTGCAGCCCCTGTTTGAAGACTTCCATTGAAGGAGAATTCACCACTTCTCGTGGCAGCCTGTTCCACTCATTGATCACTCTGCCAAAAAGTTTTTTCTAATATCTAATCTGTGTCTCCTCCCATTCAGCTTCATCCCATTGCTTCTAGTCTTTCCTTGTGCAAATGAGAATAAAGTTGATCCTTCTACAATGTGACAGCCCTTTAGATATTTGTAGACAGCTATTAAGTCTCCTCTCAGTCTTCTCTTCTGCAAACTAAACATTCCCAAATCCTGCAACCTTTCCTATAATGGAGATTGTGTGCGGACCCCAGCCCCGTCCTATAATAGAGATTGTGTCGTGACCCCAGCCTCGTCCTATAATGGAGAGTGTGTGCGGACCCCAGCCCCGTCCTATAATGGAGAGTGTGTGCGGACCCCAGCCCCGTCCTATAATGGAGAGTGTGTGCGGACCCCAGCCCCGTCCTATAATGGAGATTGTGTGCGGACCCCAGCCCCGTCCTATAATGGAGAGTGTGTGCGGACCCCAGCCCCGTCCTATAATGGAGAGTGTGTGCGGACCCCAGCCCCGTCCTATAATGGAGATTGTGTGCGGACCCCAGCCCCGTCCTATAATGGAGAGTGTGCGGACCCCAGCCCCGTCCTATAATGGAGATTGTGTACGGACCCCAGCCTCATCTTATAATGGAGATTGTGTCCGGACCCCAGCCCCGTCCTATAATGGAGATTGTGTGCGGACCCCAGCCCCGTCCTATAATGGAGATTGTGTGCGGACCCCAGCCCCGTCCTATAATGGAGATTGTGTGCGGACCCCAGCCCCGTCCTATAATGGAGATTGTGTGCGGACCCCAGCCTCGTCCTATAATGGAGAGTGTGTGCGGACCCCAGCCCTGTCCTATAACGGAGATTGTGTGCGGACCCCAGCCCTGTCCTATAATGGAGAGTGTGTGCGGACCCCAGCCTCGTCCTATAATGGAGATTGTGTGCGGACCCCAGCCCCGTCCTATAATGGAGATTGTGTGCGGACCCCAGCCCCGTCCTATAATGGAGATTGTGTGCGGACCCCAGCCCCGTCCTATAATGGAGATTGTGTGCGGACCCCAGCCCCGTCCTATAATGGAGATTGTGTGCGGACCCCAGCCTCGTCCTATAATGGAGAGTGTGTGCGGACCCCAGCCCTGTCCTATAACGGAGATTGTGTGCGGACCCCAGCCCCGTCCTATAATGGAGATTGTGTGCGGACCCCAGCCCCGTCCTATAATGGAGAGTGTGTGCGGACCCCAGCCCCGTCCTATAATGGAGATTGTGTGCGGACCCCAGCCCCGTCCTATAATGGAGATTCTGTGCGGACCCCAGCCTCATCCTATAATGGAGAGTGTGTGCGGACCCCAGCCCTGTCCTATAATGGAGATTGTGTCCCGACACCAGCCTCGTCCTATAATGGAGATTGTGTCCGGACCCCAGCCTCGTCCTATAATGGAGATTGTGTGCGGACCCCAGCCTCGTCCTATAATGGACATTGTGTGCGGACCCCAGCCTCGTCCTATAATGGACATTGTGTGCGGACCCCAGCCTCGTCCTATAATGGACATTGTGTGCGGACCCCAGCCTCGTCCTATAATGGAGAGTGTGTGCGGACCCCAGCCTCATCCTATAATGGAGAGTGTGTGCGGACCCCAGCCCTGTCCTATAATGGAGATTGTGTCCGGACACCAGCCTCGTCATATAATGGAGATTGTGTCCGGACCCCAGCCCCGTCCTATAATGGAGATTCTGTGCGGACCCCAGCCTCATCCTATAATGGAGAGTGTGTGCGGACCCCAGCCTCATCCTATAATGGAGATTGTGTCCGGACCCCAGCCTCATCCTATAATGGAGATTTTGTGCGGACCTCAGCCCCGTCCTATAATGGAGAGTGTGTGCGGACCCCAGCCCCGTCCTATAATGGAGATTGTGTGCGGACCCCAGCCTCATCCTATAATGGAGAGTGTGTGCGGACCCCAGCCTCGTCCTATAATGGAGAGTGTGTGTGGACTCCAGCCTCGTCCTATAATGGAGAGTGTGGCCGGACCCCAGCCCCGTCCTATAATGGAGGGTGTGTGCGGACCCCAGCCTCGTCCTATAATGGAGATTGTGTGCGGACCCCAGCCCCGTCCTATAATGGAGGGTGTGTGCGGACCCCAGCCTTGTCCTATAATGGAGATTGTGTACGGACCGTAGCCCCGTCCTATAATGGAGATTGTGTGCGGACCCCAGCCCCGTCCTATAATAGAGATTGTGTGCGGACCCCAGCCCCGTCCTATAACGGAGATTGTGTGCGGACCCCAGCCCCATCCTATAATGGAGATTGTGTGCGGACCTCAGCCCCGTCCTATAATGGAGATTGTGTGCGGACCTCAGCCCCGTCCTATAATGGAGATTGTGTGCGGACCCCAGCCCCATCCTATAATGGAGATTGTGTGCGGACCCCAGCCTCGTCTTATAATGGAGATTGTGTGCGGACCCCATCCCCGTCCTATAATGGAGATTGTGTGCGGACCCCAGCCCCGTCCTATAATGGAGATTGTGTGCGGACCCCAGCCTCATCTTATAATGGAGATTGTGGCCGGACCCCAGCCCCGTCCTATAATGGAGATTGTGTGCGGACCCCAGCCCCGTCCTATAATGGAGATTGTGTGCGGACCTCAGCCCCGTCCTATAATGGAGATTGTGTGCGGACCCCAGCCCCGTCCTATAATGGAGATTGTGTGCGGACCCCAGCCCCGTCCTATAATGGAGATTGTGTGCGGACCTCAGCACCGTCCTATAATGGAGAGTGTGTGCGGACCCCAGCCCCGTCCTATAATGGAGATTGTGTGCGGACCCCAGCCTCATCTTATAATGAGATTGTGGCCCGGACCCCAGCCCCGTCCTATAATGGAGATTGTGTGCGGACCTCAGCCCTGTCCTATAATGGAGATTGTGTGCGGACCCCAGCCCCGTCCTATAATGGAGATTGTGTGCGGACCCCAGCCTCATCCTATAATGGAGATTGTGTGCGGACCCCAGCCTCGTCCTATAATAGAGATTGTGTGCGGACCCCAGCCTCGTCCTATAATGGAGATTGTGTGCGGACCCCAGCCTCGTCCTATAATGGAGAGTTTGTGCGGACCCCAGCCCCGTCCTATAATAGAGATTGTGTGCGGACCCCAGCCTCGTCCTATAATGGAGATTGTGTGCGGACCCCAGCCTCGTCCTATAATAGAGATTGTGTGCGGACCCCAGCCTCGTCCTATAATGGAGATTGTGTGCGGACCCCAGCCTCGTCCTATAATGGAGATTGTGTGCGGACCCCAGCCCCGTCCTATAATGGAGATTGTGTGCGGACCCCAGCCCCGTCCTATAATGGAGATTGTGTGCGGACCCCAGCCCCGTCCTATAATGGAGATTGTGTGCGGACCCCAGCCTCGTCCTATAATGGAGAGTGTGTGCGGACCCCAGCCCTGTCCTATAACGGAGATTGTGTGCGGACCCCAGCCCCGTCCTATAATGGAGATTGTGTGCGGACCCCAGCCCCGTCCTATAATGGAGAGTGTGTGCGGACCCCAGCCCCGTCCTATAATGGAGATTGTGTGCGGACCCCAGCCCCGTCCTATAATGGAGATTCTGTGCGGACCCCAGCCTCATCCTATAATGGAGAGTGTGTGCGGACCCCAGCCCTGTCCTATAATGGAGATTGTGTCCCGACACCAGCCTCGTCCTATAATGGAGATTGTGTCCGGACCCCAGCCTCGTCCTATAATGGAGATTGTGTGCGGACCCCAGCCTCGTCCTATAATGGACATTGTGTGCGGACCCCAGCCTCGTCCTATAATGGACATTGTGTGCGGACCCCAGCCTCGTCCTATAATGGACATTGTGTGCGGACCCCAGCCTCGTCCTATAATGGAGAGTGTGTGCGGACCCCAGCCTCATCCTATAATGGAGAGTGTGTGCGGACCCCAGCCCTGTCCTATAATGGAGATTGTGTCCGGACACCAGCCTCGTCATATAATGGAGATTGTGTCCGGACCCCAGCCCCGTCCTATAATGGAGATTCTGTGCGGACCCCAGCCTCATCCTATAATGGAGAGTGTGTGCGGACCCCAGCCCTGTCCTATAATGGAGATTGTGTCCGGACCCCAGCCTCATCCTATAATGGAGATTTTGTGCGGACCTCAGCCCCGTCCTATAATGGAGAGTGTGTGCGGACCCCAGCCCCGTCCTATAATGGAGATTGTGTGCGGACCCCAGCCTCATCCTATAATGGAGAGTGTGTGCGGACCCCAGCCTCGTCCTATAATGGAGAGTGTGTGTGGACTCCAGCCTCGTCCTATAATGGAGAGTGTGGCCGGACCCCAGCCCCGTCCTATAATGGAGGGTGTGTGCGGACCCCAGCCTCGTCCTATAATGGAGATTGTGTGCGGACCCCAGCCCCGTCCTATAATGGAGGGTGTGTGCGGACCCCAGCCTCGTCCTATAATGGAGATTGTGTACGGACCGTAGCCCCGTCCTATAATGGAGATTGTGTGCGGACCCCAGCCCCGTCCTATAATAGAGATTGTGTGCGGACCCCAGCCCCGTCCTATAACGGAGATTGTGTGCGGACCCCAGCCCCATCCTATAATGGAGATTGTGTGCGGACCTCAGCCCCGTCCTATAATGGAGATTGTGTGCGGACCTCAGCCCCGTCCTATAATGGAGATTGTGTGCGGACCCCAGCCCCATCCTATAATGGAGATTGTGTGCGGACCCCAGCCTCGTCTTATAATGGAGATTGTGTGCGGACCCCATCCCCGTCCTATAATGGAGATTGTGTGCGGACCCCAGCCCCGTCCTATAATGGAGATTGTGTGCGGACCCCAGCCTCATCTTATAATGGAGATTGTGGCCGGACCCCAGCCCCGTCCTATAATGGAGATTGTGTGCGGACCCCAGCCCCGTCCTATAATGGAGATTGTGTGCGGACCTCAGCCCCGTCCTATAATGGAGATTGTGTGCGGACCCCAGCCCCGTCCTATAATGGAGATTGTGTGCGGACCCCAGCCCCGTCCTATAATGGAGATTGTGTGCGGACCTCAGCACCGTCCTATAATGGAGAGTGTGTGCGGACCCCAGCCCCGTCCTATAATGGAGATTGTGTGCGGACCCCAGCCTCATCTTATAATGAGATTGTGGCCCGGACCCCAGCCCCGTCCTATAATGGAGATTGTGTGCGGACCTCAGCCCTGTCCTATAATGGAGATTGTGTGCGGACCCCAGCCCCGTCCTATAATGGAGATTGTGTGCGGACCCCAGCCTCATCCTATAATGGAGATTGTGTGCGGACCCCAGCCTCGTCCTATAATAGAGATTGTGTGCGGACCCCAGCCTCGTCCTATAATGGAGATTGTGTGCGGACCCCAGCCTCGTCCTATAATGGAGAGTTTGTGCGGACCCCAGCCCCGTCCTATAATAGAGATTGTGTGCGGACCCCAGCCTCGTCCTATAATGGAGATTGTGTGCGGACCCCAGCCTCGTCCTATAATAGAGATTGTGTGCGGACCCCAGCCTCGTCCTATAATGGAGATTGTGTGCGGACCCCAGCCTCGTCCTATAATGGAGATTGTGTGCGGACCCCAGCCCCGTCCTATAATGGAGAGTTTGTGCGGACCCCAGCCCCGTCCTATAATGGAGATTCTGTGCGGACCCCAGCCTCATCCTATAATGGAGATTGTGTGCGGACCCCAGTCCCGTCCTATAATAGAGATTGTGTCGTGACCCCAGCCTCGTCCTATAATGGAGAGTGTGTGCGGACCCCAGCCCCGTCCTATAATGGAGAGTTTGTGCGGACCCCAGCCCCGTCCTATAATGGAGATTCTGTGCGGACCCCAGCCTCATCCTATAATGGAGATTGTGTGCGGACCCCAGTCCCGTCCTATAATAGAGATTGTGTCGTGACCCCAGCCCCGTCCTATAATGGAGAGTGTGTGCGGACCCCAGCCCCGTCCTATAATGGAGAGTGTGTGCGGACCCCAGCCCCGTCCTATAATGGAGATTGTGTGCGGACCCCAGCCCCGTCCTATAATGGAGAGTGTGTGCGGACCCCAGCCCCGTCCTATAATGGAGAGTGTGTGCGGACCCCAGCCCCGTCCTATAATGGAGATTGTGTGCGGACCCCAGCCCCGTCCTATAATGGAGAGTGTGCGGACCCCAGCCCCGTCCTATAATGGAGATTGTGTGCGGACCCCAGCCTCATCCTATGATGGAGATTGTGTGCGGACCCCAGCCCCGTCCTATAATGGAGAGTGTGTGCGGACCCCAGCCCCGTCCTATAATGGAGAGTGTGTGCGGACCCCAGCCCCGTCCTATAATGGAGAGTGTGCGGACCCCAGCCCCGTCCTATAATGGAGATTGTGTGCGGACCCCAGCCTCATCCTATGATGGAGATTGCGTGCGGACCCCAGCCCCGTCCTATAATGGAGATTGTGTGCGGACCCCAGCCTCATCCTATGATGGAGATTGCGTGCGGACCCCAGCCCCGTCCTATAATGGAGATTGTGGCCGGACCCCAGGCCCGTCCTATAATGGAGAGTGTGTGCGGACCCCAGCCCCGTCCTATAATGGAGATTGTGGCCGGACCCCAGGCCCGTCCTATAATGGAGAGTGTGTGCGGACCCCAGCCTCGTCCTATAATGGAGATTCTGTGCGGACCTCAGCCCCGTCCTATAATGGAGATTGTGTGCGGACCCCAGCCCCGTCCTATAATGGAGAGTGTGGCCGGACCCCAGCCCCATCCTATAATGGAGAGTGTGGCCGGACCCCAGCCCCATCCTATAATGGAGAGTGTGGCCGGACCCCTGCAGAGATCGCACACAGCCATTACCTAGCCGATCTCTGCTGATGTTGGGGGTTGTCATCCCTGGAAGTGTCAGCAGTATCATGAGGTGTGATGGCGGCTGCTGTGTCTGAAGTGTCTGGCAGGTAAACTCATCAGGTGGTTTATGGCGGCTGACAGACAGGAAACAGGAGGAGAAGGACCCCAGACAATGGGCCATAAACGGGGGGCTCCTCTCCTCCAAGAGATCATCTCCAGACATTAATGACACCGAACAAGGAAAATAATCCATTCACAATGCAAAAGCAAAGAGCCGCAGGGACCCCAGGTGGAGGGGACATTACCTCCTCCAGACAGAAACGGCCCCCCACAGAGAACACCATGGACCCCTCCACAATCACCCCCAATATGTACAGAGGGTCCGGGTACAATCACCCCCAATATGTACAGAGGGTCCGGGTACAATCACCCCCAATATGTACAGAGGGTCCGGGTACAATCACCCCCAACATGTACAGAGGGTCCGGGTACAATAACCCCCAACATGTACAGAGGGTCCGGGTACAATCACCCCCAACATGTACAGAGGGTCCGGGTACAATAACCCCCAATATGTACAGAGGGTCCGGGTACAATCACCCCCAATATGTACAGAGGGTCCGGGTACAATAACCCCCAATATGTACAGAGGGTCCGGGTACAATAACCCCCAACATGTACAGAGGGTCCGGGTACAATCACCCCCAACATGTACAGAGGGTCCGGGTACAATAACCCCCAATATGTACAGAGGGTCCAGGTACAATAACCCCCAATATGTACAGAGGGTCCGGGTACAATCACCCCCAATATGTACAGAGGGTCCGGGTACAATCACCCCCAATATGTACAGAGGGTCCGGGTACAATCACCCCCAATATGTACAGAGGGTCCGGGTACAATCACCCCCAACATGTACAGAGGGTCGGGGTACAATCACCCCCAACATGTACAGAGGGTCCGGGTACAATAACCCCCAATATGTACAGAGGGTCCGGGTACAATCACCCCCAACATGTACAGAGGGTCCGGGTACAATCACCCCCAACATGTACAGAGGGTCCGGGTACAATAACCCCCAATATGTACAGAGGGTCCGAGTACAATCACCCCCAATATGTACAGAGGGTCCGGGTACAATCACCCCCAATATGTACAGAGGGTCCGGGTACAATAACCCCCAATATGTACAGAGGGCCCGAGTACAATCACCCCCAATATGTACAGAGGGTCCGGGTACAATAACCCCCAATATGTACAGAGGGTCCGAGTACAATCACCCCCAATATGTACAGAGGGTCCGGGTACAATAACCCCCAATATGTACAGAGGGTCCGAGTACAATCACCCCCAATATGTACAGAGGGTCCAGGTACAATAACCCCCAATATGTACAGAGGGTCCGGGTACAATCACCCCCAATATGTACAGAGGGTCCGGGTACAATCACCCCCAATATGTACAGAGGGTCCGGGTACAATCACCCCCGATATGTACAGAGGGTCCGGGTACAATCACCCCCGATATGTACAGAGGGTCCGGGTACAATCACCCCCGATATGTACAGAGGGTCCGGGTACAATCACCCCCGATATGTACAGAGGGTCCGAGTACAATAACCCCCAATATGTACAGAGGGTCCGGGTACAATCACCCCCGATATGTACAGAGGGTCCGGGTACAATAACCCCCAATATGTACAGAGGGTCCGTGTACAATCACCCCCGATATGTACAGAGGGTCCGGGTACAATCACCTCCGATATGTACAGAGGGTCCGGGTACAATAACCCCCAATATGTACAGAGGGTCCGGGTACAATCACCCCCGATATGTACAGAGGGTCCGGGTACAATCACCTCCAATATGTACAGAGGGTCCGGGTACAATAACCCCCAATATGTACAGAGGGTCCGGGTACAATCACCCCCGATATGTACAGAGGGTCCGGGTACAATCACCCCCGATATGTACAGAGGGTCCGAGTACAATAACCCCCAATATGTACAGAGGGTCCGGGTACAATCACCCCCGATATGTACAGAGGGTCCGGGTACAATCACCCCCAATATGTACAGAGGGTCCGGGTACAATCACCCCCAATATGTACAGAGGGTCCGGGTACAATCACCCCCAATATGTACAGAGGGTCCGGGTACAATCACCCCCAATATGTACAGAGGGTCCGGGTACAATAACCCCCAATATGTACAGCGGGTCCGGGTACAATCACCCCCGATATGTACACAGGGTCCGGGTACAATCACCCCCGATATGTACAGAGGGTCCGGGTACAATCACCCCCGATATGTACAGAGGGTCCGGGTACAATCACCCCCGATATGTACAGAGGGTCCGAGTACAATAACCCCCAATATGTACAGAGGGTTCGGGTACAATCACCCCCGATATGTACAGAGGGTCCGGGTACAATAACCCCCAATATGTACAGAGGGTCCGTGTACAATCACCCCCGATATGTACAGAGGGTCCGGGTACAATCACCTCCAATATGTACAGAGGGTCCGGGTACAATAACCCCCAATATGTACAGAGGGTCCGGGTACAATCACCCCCGATATGTACAGAGGGTCCGGGTACAATCACCTCCAATATGTACAGAGGGTCCGGGTACAATAACCCCCAATATGTACAGAGGGTCCGGGTACAATCACCCCCGATATGTACAGAGGGTCCGGGTACAATCACCCCCGATATGTACAGAGGGTCCGAGTACAATAACCCCCAATATGTACAGAGGGTCCGGGTACAATCACCCCCGATATGTACAGAGGGTCCGGGTACAATAACCCCCAATATGTACAGAGGGTCCGGGTACAATCACCCCCGATATGTACAGAGGGTCCGGGTACAATAACCCCCAATATGTACAGAGGGTCCGGGTACAATCACCCCCGATATGTACAGAGGGTCCGGGTACAATCACCTCCAATATGTACACAGGGTCCGGGTACAATAACCCCCAATATGTACAGAGGGTCCGGGTACAATCACCCCCAATATGTACAGAGGGTCCGGGTACAATCACCCCCGATATGTACAGAGGGTCCGGGTACAATCACCCCCAATATGTACAGAGGGTCCGGGTACAATCACCCCCAATATGTACAGAGGGTCCGGGTACAATAACACCCAATATGTACAGAGGGTCCGGGTACAATCACCCCCGATATGTACAGAGGGTCCGGGTACAATCACCCCCAATATGTACAGAGGGTCCGGGTACAATCACCCCCAATATGTACAGAGGGTCCGGGTACAATCACCCCCAATATGTACAGAGGGTCCGGGTACAATCACCCCCAATATGTATAACTCAGAGGACTGACCACATTTGTTGGGAGCTGCTACCTCCTCACCCTTCTAGGGGTCTCTGAACCACGTCATGCAGAAGAGCCATATGCATATCACTGTGGAACGCGTCTCCGGGAAGTGTCGCAGGGGCTCCAGGTCCAACAGTGAACTGAGGTATTAAAGACCTAGAAAAATAAAACCGCAAAAAAGGAGGAAGAAAAACCCTGTGTGAACACTGCCTGAAAAGAAGGGAGAATATAGGAACACAGCGAAAACAGACCACGCGGAAAGGAGCAACCAAGTGCCGCACAGCGCCAAAAACCCTCCAATAGGACAAATAGATGGAAAACCAGAGAGATGATACAAAAACACCAAACAGCCAGATAGATGGGCAGAACGTACACGAGGCGACACTGTGAGAACCGCGCAGCCCACGGGTCACACACACAATGCCTAAGCACATTACATCACCTATCACAGACAAAACAATATATGAGGCGACAAGAATGACTCCAGTGTCGGCCCCGGGAGAGGAGAAAATGTACAAAAATATTATCAAAATCTGTAAATAAAAGATCTTCATGAATACATTGAGGAAAAAGTGTAATGTATCAATCCAACGGGACTCACGGCAGCACTGCGGAGGAAACGTCGCCTCCTCTAATGCTGGGGTAAATGAGGGTGGCCACTGTGGAAATTGGGCTCCCCCGAGGCGGTCTACCCTGTGAATGGCAGTCAACCCTATCATAGAATGGTAGAGTTGGAAGGGACCTCCTGGGCCATCTGGTCCAACCCCCTGCTCAAAGCAGGATTCGCTAAATCATCCCAATCAGATGTCTGTCCAGCTTCTGTTTGAAGACTTCCATTGAAGGAGAACTCACCACCTCTTGTGGCAGCCTGTTCCACTCATTGATCACTCTGTCAAAAAGTTTTTTCTAATATCTAATCTGTGTCTCCTCCCATTCAGTTTCATCCCATTGCTTCTAGTCTTTCCTTGTGCAAATGAGAATAAAGTTGATCCTTCTACAATGTGACAGCCCTTTAGATATTTGTAGACAGCTATTAAGTCTCCTCTCAGTCTTCTCTTTTGCAAACTAAACATTCCCAAATCCTGCAACCTTTCCTCATAAGACAGGGTTTGCAGACCGGTCACCATTCTGGTCGCTCTTTTCTGAACTTGCTCCAGTTTGTTGATGTCTTTTTTAAAATATGGCGCCCAAAACTGGACACAATATTCCAGATGAGGTCTGACCAAAGAGAAGAGGGAAATAATGACTTCACGTGATCTAGACTGTATGCTTTTGTTAATACATCCTAGAATTGCATTTGTCCTTTTAGCTGCTGCATCACACTGTTGACTCATATTCAGTCTGTGATCTGTTAGTATACCCAAGTCTTTTTCACATGTGCTGTTGCTTAGCCCTATTCCTCCCATTCTATATATGCTTTTTTCATTTTTATTGCCCAGATGTAGTACTTTGCATTTCTCCCTGTTAAAAACCATTCTGTTAGTTGCTGCCCACTTCTCCAGTTTATTTATATCTTTTTGAATCCTCTCTCTCTCTTCTCTAGTATTAGCTATCCCTCCTAGCTTTGTGTCATCAGCAAATTTAATCAGTTTACCCTCAATTCCTTCATCTAAATCGTTGATAAAGATGTTGAACAATACAGGGCCCAGGACAGAGCCCTGTGGTACCCCACTTGAGACATTCTTCCAACTGGATGTGCAGCCATTTACGACCACTCTTTGGGTCCGATCACTAAGCCAGTTATGAATCCACCTAACAGTTTGTGACGGGAGTATTCTCCAGAGCAAGGAGGGACAACAGGCCTGGGAATAATCCAACAGATTTATTGACCAAAAAACAGGAACAACACGAAGGTAATCTGCAGAGTCCCAAAATAAGTCCACAGGAAACTGATTCGGGGGCACCTCCCGACAATCCTTGTGCCAGATCACAAAACCATAGTCCTTTAAGAGTCCCAGAAATCCACCACGATCACACAGAGGCCGAAGCTTCCTCAGACAGCCTCGTCCTTCTCTTTTAGCATCCAACTCACATCTGATCTTAAAGCAAGAATGTATTGTCAGGGCTCCTGGGATCAGTCCATCTGAAGGGGGGTAGGGGTCACACCTACTATTCAATGGTTTGGTCCATCAGAAGATTCTAGAAATGTAAGGGCTCCACTTAGTCTACAGGATGTGTATTGTAGGTTATCTTCTGCTTAGGAAAACAATAGCCAAAGTTCCACTAGCTGTTGACACAAGCCTAAATTAGATTATGGTCCAGGTACATCACAAGACATTGCAAAGTATTGGGGGAAGGAGACATGGTTAATTTACAGCAAATGAATCAGAGGAAAGTTAAATGACCTATTATACAAAATACAGGACAGGGCAAGACTACAAATCATGACAATCCCTTCCCCTCCTAATTTGTGTACGTACTAGGGACCTCTACAGGTCACTGGTTAAGTACACACAGGCATGGCGTAACTTACATGTGGCTTCATGCAGCCACGAATTGGCATCGTAGCTTTCCCACATCATTGCCCAGGAGAACAGCTGCAGGCAGACCACCCATCACCCCAACCAAACATCGCCTGACCCCAAAACCAAAGTTCAGATCCACAGTGGCTGTGGGAATAGTCCTCCATTGTCCACCAGCCAGTTCAATGACAATTCCAGGTCCTCTATGGATTGCCTCAGGCCGAACCACTCGGGGATCAGCCAGCGTGAGGAAAGCCCCTGAGTCACAAAATCCAACAAGTCTTTGTCCATCCAGCACGACCTCCTGCAAGTGCTTACCTCGATGAGCTGAAGTCGTCATAGCTGCGGGTCGCACACCATAAACTCCTAGTGGTGCAACATGGGTGGGTGAGGCACTAGGCCAGTCCTCACTTAGTGGTGACACGTCTTCCTCCATGGCACTTGGCTGTACATAATTAATAATATGATTGGGTACAGGATCAATCCACATTTGAACAGCTGGGCAGGAGGCTTGCAGATGCCCAGGCTGCCCACATCGATAGCATCTGTGCTGTGTCTCACTCCATCCAATGCGTCCTCTTGGGCGAGGAGTAAGGAAACCTGCCGGTCGGCTCCCACCTGAAGGTGCTGTAGGGGTTTGAGGACGATTCCTCCATGAGCTGGCTGGACATGAGGCCTGCAGATGCCCCGGATGCCCACAACCATAACACCTGCGCTCTGCTACTTCCTCTCCTCGTCGTATTCCAGAAAACGCAGTGGAAGCAACAGGAGGCACATTAACACAGGTATCAACACGAGGTGGTGGCTCAGAGGAACGGGGAACAATGGGGACAGAAGAACTGGGGGCCACCGGTGTTGTGGAGCTGGTAGGCCTCTCTCCATCCTCCAACAGAACTCTCCACCGAGGCTTGATGGTGAGAGCCTCATCAGCGAGAGATGCAGCTTCTTCCACTGTAGCAGGTTTCCTCTCACGCACCCATTCCCTGATCTCAGCGGGGCACTGGGCAAAAAATTGTTCTTTTAAGATAACCTGGAGACAGGTGTTCCAGGTTAAGGCCTCCTCTGCCTCCAGCCAGCGATTACATATTTGTTTGAGTCTGTGGGCATACAGCTTGCAGGCGAACTGCTTCCAAAGCTTCAATCAGCTGCTCCTTGGAGAGTCCCTTGCAGCTGACTCCCAGTTCACGGGCCTTTGTTTGTAGGTTCTTTGCAGTCCAGTTCTTGTACTCTGAGGCTCTGGTTCCAGAAGTTGATGGGCCGTTGTCCTCCATTTCTTCTGCTCTGATCCCAGCGCTGCCAACCAGTTTGTGACGGGAGTATTCTCCAGAGCAAGGAGGGACAACAGACCTGGGAATAATCCAACAGATTTATTGACCAAAAAACAGGAACAACACGAAGGTAATCTGCAGAGTCCCAAAATAAGTCCACAGGAAACTGATTCGGGGGCACCTCCCGACAATCCTTGTGCCAGATCACAAAACCATAGTCCTTTAAGAGTCCCAGAAATCCACCACGATCACACAGAGGCCGAAGCTTCCTCAGACAGCCTCGTCCTTCTCTTTTAGCATCCAACTCACATCTGATCTTAAAGCAAGAATGTATTGTCAGGGCTCCTGGGATCAGTCCATCTGAAGGGGGGTAGGGGTCACACCTACTATTCAATGGTTTGGTCCATCAGAAGATTCTAGAAATGTAAGGGCTCCACTTAGTCTACAGGATGTGTATTGTAGGTTATCTTCTGCTTAGGAAAACAATAGCCAAAGTTCCACTAGCTGTTGACACAAGCCTAAATTAGATTATGGTCCAGGTACATCACAAGACATTGCAAAGTATTGGGGGAAGGAGACATGGTTAATTTACAGCAAATGAATCAGAGGAAAGTTAAATGACCTATTATACAAAATACAGGACAGGGCAAGACTACAAATCATGACACAGTTGCCTTGTCCATTCCATACTTAGTCATTTTTTCAATAAGGATTGTATGAGAGACTTTGTCAAATGCTTTGCTGAAGTCAAGATATACTATATCTACAGCATTTCCTTGATCCACCCAATCAGTGATTCCATCATAGAAGGAAATTAAGTTAGTCTGACATGACTTATTAGTTACAAACCCATGCTGACTCTGTTTAATCACTTCATTCTTATCCAGGTACTGACATACATGTTGTTTAATAATTTGTTCAAAGATCTTTCCTGGTATAGAAGTCAGACTCACCGGCCTATAGTTGCCTGGGTCCACCTTCTTCCCCTTTTTGAAGATAGGAACAACATTTGCTCTTCTCCAGTCTTCTGGGACTTCTTGTTAGGAGTGGCGGAAGGCACTAAATAAAAAATATAAATAAAGTACCTTCGCCACTCGGGGTCCACCATGCAGATGTAATAACTGCTGCTAGGTGACGGCAGAGCAATCTGGCGGTAATGTGCACAGGGGTTAATGGCACCCAATGTGCACTGCCCAGACTCTGTTGAACTCACAGAGTCACAGAAACAAAACACAAAAACGCTGAGTCTGCTTAGGACACAGAACTACAGCGCTGCACCCGCGGTATCTGGTCACAGGAGTAGCACTAGGTGGCGGTACTTACTCCGTCTAGACCTAATGACAAGGATCGGGAGTAGAGCGTCGCAACCGCGGACGCACGAAGAGCTGCAACTGCAGCGCGGCAAAGACAGAGCCACTGTAATGACACTGCTAAACTAGCAGGCGCAATGCTGACGCTGGGCTGCTGAGGCAATGGAGCAATACGTGCTGGCGCTGATACTGGCAATAACTCAGGCACTCTCACAAATGTAGTATCAGAGGGTAGGGGTTTCCAATGAGTCATTCACCAGTCCATGCATCCATCAACAAACATACAGCGGCAGTATGGCTATACTAGCGCATAGCGGAACAGCCATGCACGCTTTTTATAGCGAACGGGAACTTCCGGAAATCTCCAGGTCTCCAAGAGGAGCCAATGGGATCCAACACAGGACCTGAACACCTGACTCCCGAACTCCAATGGGAGTTCGTCCCATGAGCATGCTCAGACACAGGAGTAGAGGACTTAGCCTCTGCAGAGAGTTGCCGCAAGGCAATCTCCTCTACAGCAGATGAGGAGCAGGAGACTGCAGAATGTGAGGATCTAGAGTTCAGCAAAGGAGAGGCAGAAATCTGACTCCCAACACTTCTCCTGTTCTCCACGAATTTTCAAAGATTCTGGAGAGGGGTTCAAAACTTTCTTCTGCTATCTCCTTCAGTACTCTGGGGTGTAATTCATCTGGACCTGGAGACTTGAATTCATTTAGGTTAGCTAAGTGTTTCCTCACTATATTTCTGTTTATAGATATTCTGGATTCTTCTATTCCCTTTAGGGCAGTGAAGAACAGCTGATGTTACATTTCCTTTCTGAGAGAAAACAGATGCAAAATAGGAATTTAAAAGTTTGGCCTTCTCAACATCATGTCTTACCATTTCATCATTTTCATCCTGTAAAAATCCTATAGCATCTTTGACTTTTCTTTTACTTTTGACATATCCCCAAAATCCTTTATTATTGCTTTTGACGTCTCTTGCAAGCCTCAATTCATTGTCAGCTTTAGATAATCTGATTTGTGCCCTGCAGGTTCTGCAGACAGCATTATACTCTTCTTTAGATATGCCTCCCTCTTTCCATTTTATAAACATTTTTTTCTTCCTTTTTAGCATGTGCTTAAGTTCTGTGTTCATCCATCCTGGTTTCCTTAAATGCTTCCTATTTTTCCCTCTTTTCGGAATTAACAATTGTGCTTTGAGAATTTCATTTTTCAAGATTTCCCATCCTTCCTGGACATTTTTGTCTTTAAGGATATCCAGCCATTGGATCCCTCCAATTCTCTTTCTGAATCCCTTAAAATCTGCCTTTCTGAAATCTAACCTTGACGTCTGAGTCTTCACAGGTCTTCCTCCTCTAGTTATTCAAAACTCTAAAATAGCATGGTCGCTACCTCCTAGGGTCCCAGCCACTTTTACCTCCTCAACCATTTCCTCCCTGTTTATAAGGATTAGAGCCAAGGTAGCAGATCCCCTTGTTTTCTCCCCTACCTTTTGGAAGATAAAGTTGTCAGCAAGAGAGGATAAGAATTTCCTTGACCTGTTAGTTTTGCCTGAGATTCCCAACAAATGTCTGGATAGTTGAAATCTCCCATGACAACTATGTCATTTTTTGGAGAACTTGGCCATTTGATGCATAAAGAGTTCATCCATATCTCCAGCTTGCACAGGCGGCCTGTAGTAAATGCCTACAATGGTGTCCTTTCCATTGTTCTGTCCTTGTATTCTTACCCAAACAGTTTCCACAGAACTCCCAGTCTCTGAAGCTTCAATCTCTGTGCAGATATACGCGTTTCTAACATACAATGCGACACCTCCTCCTCGTTTATCAAGTCTGTTTCTTGCAAATAAGTTGTATCCTTCTAGTCTTGTATTCCAATCATGTGTATTGTCCCACCAATTTCAGTGATTCCAATGACATATTTCTTTTCCTGTGTTAGTAGTTCCAGTTCTCCTTGTTTGTTGCCCATGCTTTGTGCATTAGTATAGAAACATTTTCGTTTGTGATTGATTTCTCTTTCTCCAGTAGTTTTATTATTTAGATTTTTTTGTCTTTGCTCTTCATTGCCACTTCTAATGGCAGAGTTCTCAATAGCATTTGTCAGGTGTATGGCTTTTTCTGGTCTTTTGCTTCCCTGAAGAAGGCGGTCTATTCTGCAGCGGGCGGTCTCCCCTGCAGCAGGCGGTCTACCCTGTGGATGGCGGTCTCCCCTGCAGCAGGTGGTCTACCCTGCAGCAGGCGGTCTACCCTGTGGATGGCGGTTTCCCCTGCAGCAGGCGGTCTACCCTGTGGATGGTGGTCTACCCTGCAGCAGGTAGTCTACCCTGTGGATGGCGATCTACCCTGCAGCAGGTAGTCTACCCTGTGGATGGCGATCTACCCTGCAGCAGGTAGTCTACCCTGTGGATGGCGATCTACCCTGCAGCAGGTAGTCTACCCTGTGGATGGCGATCTACCCTGCAGCAGGTAGTCTACCCTGTGGATGGCGATCTACCCTGCAGCAGGTAGTCTACCCTGTGGATGGCGATCTACCCTGCAGCAGGTAGTCTACCCTGTGGATGGCGATCTACCCTGCAGCAGGTAGTCTACCCTGTGGATGGCGATCTACCCTGCAGCAGGCAGTCTACCCTGTGGATGGTGGTCTACCCTGCAGCAGGCGGTCTACCCTGTGGATGGCGATCTACCCTGTGGATGGCGTTCTCCCCTGCAGCGGGCGATCTACCCTGTGGATGGCGTTCTCCCCTGTAGCAGGTGGTCTACCCTGTGGATGGTGGTCTACCGTGCAGCAGGTGGTCTACCCTGTGGATGGCAGTCTACCCTGCAGCAGGTGGTCTACCCTGAAGGCGGTCTCCCGTGCAGCGGGCAGTTTACCCTGTGGATGGCGGTCTCCCCTGTGGATGGCGTTCTCCCCTGCAGCGGGCGGTCTACCCTGTGGATGGCGGTCTCCCCTGCAGCGGGCGGTCTACCCTGTTGAGGAGGTCTTTCAGCCAATGCAATATTAGGAACATGTTGCGGGATTCTTTTTCTTGTGTAAATTCTACAAATAATCAGAAATGTTGTGCACCACAGAATGGTGGCAAGAAAACCAGCCGCTCGCAACAGAGAAACGAGCCCTCGCTCCGCCGGAACGTAAGACGTCTCGGCTGCTGGAAAACGGAACGTAAGACGTCACGGCTGCTGGAAAAACGGAACGTAAGACGTCACGGCTGCTGGAAAAACGGAACGTAAGACGTCACGGCTGCTGGAAAACGGAACGTAAGACGACACGGCTGCTGGAAAACGGAACGTAAGACGACACGGCTGCTGGAAAACGGAACGTAAGACGACACGGCTGCTGGAAAACGGAACGTAAGACGTCTCGGCTGCTGGAAAACGGAACGTAAGACGTCACGGCTGCTGGAAAACGGAACGTAAGACGTCACGGCTGCTGGAAAACGGAACGTAAGACGTCACGGCTGCTGGAAAACGGAACGTAAGACGTCACGGCTGCTGGAAAACGGAACGTAAGACGTCACGGCTGCTGGAAAAACGGAACGTAAGACGTCACGGCTGCTGGAAAAACGGAACGTAAGACGTCTCGGCTGCTGGAAAACGGAACGTAAGACGACACGGCTGCTGGAAAACGGAACGTAAGACGACACGGCTGCTGGAAAACGGAACGTAAGACGTCACGGCTGCTGGAAAACGGAACGTAAGACGTCACGGCTGCTGGAAAACGGAACGTAAGACGACACGGCTGCTGGAAAACGGAACGTAAGACGTCACGGCTGCTGGAAAACGGAACGTAAGACGTCACGGCTGCTGGAAACCGGAACGTAAGACGTCACGGCTGCTGGAAACCGGAACGTAAGACGTCACGGCTGCTGGAAACCGGAACGTAAGACGTCACGGCTGCTGGAAAACGGAACGTAAGACGTCACGGCTGCTGGAAAACGGAACGTAAGACGTCACGGCTGCTGGAAAACGGAACGTAAGACGTCACGGCTGCTGGAAAACGGAACGTAAGACGTCACGGCTGCTGGAAAACGGAACGTAAGACGTCACGGCTGCTGGAAAACGGAACGTAAGACGTCACGGCTGCTGGAAAACGGAACGTAAGACGTCACGGCTGCTGGAAAACGGAACGTAAGACGTCACGGCTGCTGGAAAACGGAACGTAAGACGTCACGGCTGCTGGAAAACGGAACGTAAGACGTCACGGCTGCTGGAAAACGGAACGTAAGACGTCACGGCTGCTGGAAAACGGAACGTAAGACGTCACGGCTGCTGGAAAACGGAACGTAAGACGACACGGCTGCTGGAAAACGGAACGTAAGACGACACGGCTGCTGGAAAACGGAACGTAAGACGACACGGCTGCTGGAAAACGGAACGTAAGACGTCTCGGCTGCTGGAAAACGGAACGTAAGACGACACGGCTGCTGGAAAACGGAACGTAAGACGACACGGCTGCTGGAAAACGGAACGTAAGACGTCACGGCTGCTGGAAAACGGAACGTAAGACGTCACGGCTGCTGGAAAACGGAACGTAAGACGACACGGCTGCTGGAAAACGGAACGTAAGACGTCACGGCTGCTGGAAAACGGAACGTAAGACGTCACGGCTGCTGGAAAACGGAACGTAAGACGTCACGGCTGCTGGAAAACGGAACGTAAGACGACACGGCTGCTGGAAAACGGAACGTAAGACGACACGGCTGCTGGAAAACGGAACGTAAGACGACACGGCTGCTGGAAAACGGAACGTAAGACGTCTCGGCTGCTGGAAAATAGCGGGAAACACAGAGCTCAGAGCCTCCGACCCCAGGAAGAGCCTGACAGTGTGCGGTGTCACCGTGATTGTCCCGACCTGCAGAATCGCATCACCAGAGCCATCTCACCGCACACATAAAAACAAAAACTCCAAAATCCAAGCGGGGAAATGACTTTTTTCCCCAACACTTGAATTTTCTCTCTTCAGCACATTATAGGCGAGAGGATGACAGACGCCTCCGGGCCGTGAGGGGGTGACAGACAGATCGCTCGGGCCGATAGCCCCGCTCTATTTCTAAGCCTCTGACGCATTTACACCGCCTTATATAGCCGTGGTGACGTCACTCCTTCCACTCTCCTCATTGGCTTCCAGGATCGCAGCTCCGCCCTGTACTCGGGCTCCTCCACAATGGCCGCCGCCGCCGCTGTGTAAGCCGACACGTGACTCTTCTGCTAGTATCACACTCCCGTGTTATGACGACAGTTAGGTGAGCGGCCCCAGGAGTCGCTTCTGACAGCGCGGCCTCTCGTGACTGGGAGTACAAACATGGCGTCCGCGCCGTCCGTTGTCTGGAGGCCCTGAAGTGTTGAGATGGCGGTGCGCGGTTGCCATGACGGCGCCCTGGTCGTGCTTTCGGACGTATGGTGATAACGGCCCGGGCTGACTGCGGAGGTGAGGACGTGACACCGGGGTGTAATGTCCCATGCTGGGAGTTGTAGTTCTTTTCTGTCCCCTCTCTGCGTCTTGTTGTGTGCTGTGACCCCCAGCATGGCGTGCAGGAGCTCTGGCTCCGTATTGTGTCCGTGCTCCTCTAATATCTGCCATTTCCTGCACAGGATGTCTGTGTCCGGTGAGGAGGACCCCGCTCGCTGTGCCCCCCGGCCGCTGGCACATGCCCCAGTCCAGGCAGAAGCCCACCCACTCCTGGACGTCTCCCTGACCCCCGAGAAAGGCGGCGGCATCCTGCGCCGGGAGACTGCGGAGCGCCGGAGAGGACGGAGGCAGGTGAGGACGGACGGGAAGGAAGGAGGAGGAAGCGGGAAGGAGGAGGAAGGAAGGATGGCGAGGATGAGGTAGGAAGGATGGCGAGGAGGAGGCGGGAACGAAGGAAGGATGGCGAGGAGGAGGCGGGAAGGATAGCGAGGAGGAGGCGGGAAGGATAGCGAGGAGGAAGGATGGCGAGGAGGAAGGAAGGATGAGGAGGAAGGATGGCGAGGATGAGGTAGGAAGGATGGAGAGTAGGAGGCAGGAAGGATAGCGAGGAGGAGGCGGGAACGAAGGAAGGATGGCGAGGAGGAGGCGGGAAGGATAGCGAGGAGGAAGGATGGCGAGGATGATGAGGCAGGAAGTATGGCGAGGAGGAGGCGGGAAGGATGAGAAGGATGGCGAGGATGATGAGGCAGGAAGGATGGCGAGGAGGAGGCGGGAAGGATGGAGAGTAGGAGGCAGGAAGGATGGCGAGGAGGAGGTGGGAACGAAGGAAGGATGGCGAAGAGAAGGCGGGAAGGATAGCGAGGAGGAAGGAAGGATGGCGAGGACGGACGGGAAGGATGGCGATGAGGAGAAGGAAGGAAGGATGGCGAGGAGGAGGGAGGAAGGATGGAAAGGAGGAGGAAGGAAGGAAGGATGAGGAGGATTAAGGAAGAATGGCGGGAAGGATGGCGAGGAGGAGGCGGAAAGGATGAGGAGGAGGAAGGAAGGATGGCGACGAGGAGGAGGCAGCAAGGATTGCGAGGATGAGGAGGAGGCGGGAAGGATGAGGAGGAGGCGGGAAGGATGAGGAGGAGGCGGGGAGGAGGAGGCGGGAAGGATGAGGCGGAGGCGGGAAGGATGAGGCGGAGGCGGGAAGGATGAGGAGGAGGCGGGAAGGATGGCGAGGAGGAGGCAGGAAGGATGGCGATGAGGCAGAAAGGATGGCGAGGAGGAGGAGGCAGAAAGGATGGCGAGGAGGAAGGAAGGATGGCGAGGAGGAGGAGGCGGGAAGGATGGGCGAGGTGGAGGCGGGAAGGATGGGCGAGGTGGAGGCGGGAAGGATGGGCGAGGTGGAGGCGGGAAGGATGACGAGGTGGAGGCAGTAGGAAGGATGGCGAGGAGGAGGCAGGAAGGATGGCAAGGAGGATGAGGAGGAGGCAGGAAATATGGCCAGGAGGATGAGGAGGAGTAAGGAAGGATGGCGAGGAGGAGGAAGGAAGATGCGGAAGAGGCAGCAAACATGGCAGGAAGGATGGCGAGGAAGAGGCGGGAAGGATGGCGACGAGGAGGCAGGAAGGATGGACGGGAAGGATGGCGAGGAGGAGGCAGGAAGATGCAGCAAACATGGCGGGAAGGATGGCGAGGAGGAGGCAGGAAGGATGGCGGGAAGATGAGGAAGAGGCAGCAAACATGGAGGAAAGGATGGCGAGGAGGAGGAGGCAGGAAAGTTGGCCGGGAAGGATGGCGAGGAAGAGGCAGGAAGATGCGGAAGAGGCAGCAAACATGGCGAGGAGGATGAGGCAGGAAAGATGGACGGGAAGGATGGCGAGGAAGAGGCAGCAAACATGGCGGGAAGGATGGCGAGAAGGAGGCAGGAGGAAGGATGGCGAGGAGGAGGCGGGAAGGATGGCGAGGAGGAGGCAGGAAACGAGGTGGGAACAAGCAGGAAGAATGGCGAGGAGGAAGCCGGAAGGAGGAAGGAAGGATGAGGAGGAGGCAGGAAGAATGGCGAGGAGGAAGCGGGAAGGAGGAGGAAGGAAGGATGGCGAGGAGGATGAGGAAGGATGGCGAGGAGGAGGCAGGAAGGATGGCGATGAGGCAGAAAGGATGGCGAGGAGGAGGAGGCAGAAAGGATGGCGAGGAGGAAGGAAGGATGGCGAGGAGGAGGAGGCGGGAAGGATGGGCGAGGTGGAGGCGGGAAGGATGGGCGAGGTGGAGGCGGGAAGGATGGGCGAGGTGGAGGCGGGAAGGATGACGAGGTGGAGGCAGTAGGAAGGATGGCGAGGAGGAGGCAGGAAGGATGGCAAGGAGGATGAGGAGGAGGCAGGAAATATGGCCAGGAGGATGAGGAGGAGTAAGGAAGGATGGCGAGGAGGAGGAAGGAAGATGCGGAAGAGGCAGCAAACATGGCGGGAAGGATGGCGAGGAAGAGGCGGGAAGGATGGCGACGAGGAGGCAGGAAGGATGGACGGGAAGGATGGCGAGGAGGAGGCAGGAAGATGCAGCAAACATGGCGGGAAGGATGGCGAGGAGGAGGCAGGAAGGATGGCGGGAAGATGAGGAAGAGGCAGCAAACATGGAGGAAAGGATGGCGAGGAGGAGGAGGCAGGAAAGTTGGCCGGGAAGGATGGCGAGGAAGAGGCAGGAAGATGCGGAAGAGGCAGCAAACATGGCGAGGAGGATGAGGCAGGAAAGATGGACGGGAAGGATGGCGAGGAAGAGGCAGCAAACATGGCGGGAAGGATGGCGAGAAGGAGGCAGGAGGAAGGATGGCGAGGAGGAGGCGGGAAGGATGGCGAGGAGGAGGCAGGAAACGAGGTGGGAACAAGCAGGAAGAATGGCGAGGAGGAAGCCGGAAGGAGGAAGGAAGGATGAGGAGGAGGCAGGAAGAATGGCGAGGAGGAAGCGGGAAGGAGGAGGAAGGAAGGATGGCGAGGAGGATGAGGAAGGATGGCGAGGAGGAGGCGGGAAGGATGGCGAGGATGATGAGGCAGGAAGGATGGCGAGGAGGAGGCGGGAAGGATGGCGAGGAGGAGACAGGAAGAATGGCGAGGAGGAGGCGGGAAGGATGGCGAGGAGGAGGCAGGAAGGATGGCGAGGATGAGGTAGGAAGGATGGCGAGTACGAGGCAGGAAGGATGGCGAGGAGGAGGCGGGAACGAAGGAAGGATGGCGAAGAGGAGGCGGGAAGGATAGCGAGGAGGAATCATAGAATCGTAGAGTTGGAAGGGACCTCCTGGGCCATCTGGTCCAACCCCCTGCTCAAAGCAGGATTCGCTAAATCATCCCAGTCAGATGTCTGTCCAGCCTCTATTTGAAGACTTCCATTGAAGGAGAACTCACCACTTCTCGTGGCAGCCTGTTCCACTCATTGATCACTCTAACTGTCAAAAAGTTTTTTCTAATATCTAATCTGTGTCTCCTCCCATTCAGTTTCATCCCATTGCTTCTAGTCTTTCCTTGTGCAAATGAGAATAAAGTTGATCCTTCTACAATGTGACAGCCCTTTAGATATTTGTAGACAGCTATTAAGTCTCCTCTCAGTCTTCTCTTTTGCAAACTAAACATTCCCAAATCCTGCAACCTTTCCTCATAAGACAGGGTTTGCAGACCGGTCACCATTCTGGTCGCTCTTTTCTGAACTTGCTCCAGTTTGTTGATGTCTTTCTTAAAATGTGGTGCCCAAAACTGGACACAATATTCCAGATGAGGTCTGACCAAAGAGGAGTAGAGGGAAATAATGACTTCACGTGATCTAGACTGTATGCTTCTGTTAATACATCCTAGAATTGCATTTGCCTTTTTTGCTGCTGCATCACACTGTTGACTCATATTCAGTCTGTGATCTATTAGTATACCCAAGTCTTTTTCACATGTGCTGTCACTTAGCCCTATTCCTCCCATTCTATATATGCTTTTTTCATTTTTATTGCCCAGATGTAGTACTTTGCATTTCTCCCTGTTAAAAACCATTCTGTTAGTTGCTGCCCACTGCTCCAGTTTATTTACATCTTTTTGAATCCTTTCTCTCTTCTCTAGTATTAGCTATCCCTCCTAGCTTTGTGTCATCAGCAAATTTAATCAGTTTACCCTCAATTCCTTCATCTAAATCGTTGATAAAGATGTTGAACAATACAGGGCCCAGGACAGAGCCCTGTGGTACCCCACTTGAGACATTCTTCCAACTGGATGTGCAGCCATTTACGACCACTCTTTGGGTCCGATCACTAAGCCAGTTATGAATCCACCTAACAGTTGCCTTGTCCATTCCATACTTAGTCATTTTTTCAATAAGGATTGTTTGAGATACTTTGTCAAATGCTTTGCTGAAGTCAAGATATACTATATCTACAGCATTTCCTTGATCCACCCAATCAGTGATTCCGTCATAGAAGGAAATTAAGTTAGTCTGACATGACTTATTAGATACAAACCCATGCTGACTCTGTTTAATCACTTCATTCTTATCCAGGTACTGACATACATGTTGTTTAATAATTTGTTCAAAGATCTTTCCTGGTATAGAAGTCAGGCTCACCGGCCTATAGTTGCCTGGGTCCACCTTCTTCCCCTTTTTGAAGATAGGAACAACATTTGCTCTTCTCCAGTCTTCTGGCACTTCTCCTGTTCTCCAAGAATTTTCAAAGATTATGGAGAGGGGTTCAAAAATTTCTTCTGCTATCTCCTTCAGTACTCTGGGGTGTAATTCATCTGGACCTGGAGACTTGAATTCATTTAGGCTAGCTAAGTGTTTCCTCACTATCTTTCTGTTTATAGATATCCTGGATTCTTCTATTCCCTTAATAGGACAGTGAAGAACAGTTGATGTTACATTTCTTTTCTGAGAGAAAACAGATGCAAAATAGGAATTTAAAAGTTCAGCCTTCTCAACATCCTGTCTTACCATTTCATCATTTTCATCCTGTAAAAATCCTATAGCATCTTTGACTTTTCTTTTACTTTTGACATATCCCCAAAATCCTTTATTATTGCTTTTGACATCTCTTGCAAGCCTCAGTTCATTGTCAGCTTTAGGTAATCTGATTTGTTCCCTGCAGATTCTGCAGACAGCATTATATTCTTCTTTAGATATGCCTCCCTCTTTCCATTTTATAAACATTTCTTTCTTCCTTTTTAGCATGTGCTTAAGTTCTGTGTTCATCCATCCTGGCTTCCTTAAATGCTTCCTATTCTTCCCTCTTTTTGGAATTGTTAGGCTAAGTGCACACGTACTGGAACTCTCGCGGAAATTACCGCGAGAATTCCGGAATTCCAGTCCGCGGGAAAATCGCATTTTAAATTCCCGCGATTTTCCCGCGGAAAAACTAGCATTTTGCAAGCGTAATTAGCTTGCAGAATGCTAGCGTTTTCCAAGCGATCTGTAGCATCGCTTGGAGAACTGATTGACAGATTGGTCACACTCGTCAAACATAGTGTTTGACGAGTGTGACCAACTTTTTACTACTGAGGCCGCCTATGCAGCATCAGTAGTAAAATATAGAATGTAAAAAAAAAATAAAAAACGGTGTTATTCTCACCCTCCGACGTCCCGCGCATCCATTCCCAATAATCCTTTGCTAAAATGCCCGCGATGACTTCAGTTCTCGCGGGATCGCGACGTCTCGCGGTAATTCGCGATGACGTCGCGCGAATGACCGCGAGATTTCGCGATCCCGCGAGAACGGACGTCATCGCGAGCATTTTCGCAAAGGACTACTGGGAACGAGAGCGTGAAGAGAGGCGGGAATGCTGCGCGGGACATCGGAGGGTGAGAATAACAATATTTTTTATTTTAAATTCTATTTTTTACAGGGATATGGTACCCAAAGCCCGGAGGACAGTCTCCTCTCCTCCGGACCGTCTTCTCTCCTCCGGACCGTGGGTACCATCCGCAATTGTTCTGCTTACTTTCCGCATGGTGTGCACAGCCACATGCGGGAAGTAAGCGGAACAATGCATTCCTATGGGTGCGGGATCGCCGCGATTCCGCAAATTAATGAGCATGCTGCGGTTTTTACCGCGAAGCGATTCCTCCGCGGTAAAAACCGCAGTATTAGCACAGCATTGCGGAATCCCATAGGAATGCATGGGATGCTTATTTTTCGCGTTTTCGCGGCAAAATCGCGCGGTTAAAACCGCCGCGGAAACGCGAAAAAAATGCAACGTCTGAACTCAGCCTTAACTATTGTGCTTTGAGAATTTCATTTTTCAAGATTTCCCATCCTTCCTGGACATTTTTGTCTTTAAGGATATCCAGCCATTGGATCCCTCCAATTCTCTTTCTGAATCCCTTAAAATCTGCCTTTCTGAAATCTAACCTTGATGTCTGAGTCTTCACAGGTCTTCCTCCTCTAGTTATCCAAAATTCTAAAATGGCATGGTCGCTACCTCCTAGGGTCCCAGCCACTTTTACCTCCTCAACCATTTCCTCCCTGTTTATAAGGATTAGATCCAAGGTAGCAGTTCCCCTTGTTTTCTCCCTTACCTTTTGGAAGATAAAGTCAGCAAGAGAGGATAAGAATTTCCTTGACCTGTTAGTTTTGCCTGAGAGAGATTCCCAACAAATGTCTGGATAGTTGAAATCTCCCATGACAACTATGTCATATTTTTTGGAGAACTTGGCCATTTGATGCATAAAGAGTTCATCCATATCTTCAGCTTGCACAGGCGGCCTGTAGTAAATGCCTACAATGGTGTCCTTTCCATTGTTCTGTCCTTGTATTCTTACCCAAACAGTTTCCACAGAACTCCCAGTCTCTGAAGCTTGGATCTCTGTGCAGATATACGCGTTTCTAACATACAATGCGACACCTCCTCCTCGTTTATCAAGTCTGTTTCTTGCAGATAAGTTGTATCCTTCTAGTCTTGTATTCCAATCATGTGTATCGTCCCACCAAGTGGGAGGAGGAGGAAGGAAGGATGGCGAGGAGAAGGAAGGAAGGATGGCGAGGAGAATTAAGGAAGAATGGCGGGAAGGATGGCGAGGAGGAGGCGGAAAGGATGAGGAGGAGGGAAGGATGGCGATGAGGATGAGGCAGCAACGATTGCGAGGATGATGAGGCAGGAAGGATGGTGAGGATGAGGAGGCAGGAAGGATGAGGAGGAGGCGGGGAGGATGAGGAGGAGGCAGGAAGGAAGACGAGGAGGAGGCAGGAAGGATGGTGATGAGGCAGAAAGGATGGCGAGGAGGCAGAAAGGATGGCGAGGAGGAGGTAGGAAGGATGGCGAGGAGGAGGAGGCAGGAAGGATGGCGAGGAGGTAGGAAGGATGGCGAGGAGGAGGAGGCAGGAGGGATGGCGAGGAGGCGGGAAGGATGGGCGAGGTGGAGGCGGGAAGGATGGCGAGGTGGAGGCGGGAAGGATGACGAAGTGGAGGCGGTAGGAAGGATAGTGAGGAGGCGGGAAGGATGGCGAGGAGGAGGCGGGAAGGATGGCGAGGAGGAGGCGGTAGGAAGGATGGCGAGGAGGAGGCAGGAAGGATGGCAAGGAGGATGAGGAGGAGGCAGGAAATATGGCCAGGAGGATGAGGAGGAGTAAGGAAGGATGACGAGGAGGAGGAAGGAAGATGCGGAAGAGGCAGCAAACATGGCGGGAAGGATGGCGACGAGGAGGCAGGAAGGATGGCGAGGAGGATGAGGCAGGAAAGATGGACGGGAACGATGGCGAGGAGGAGGCAGGAAGATGCAGCAAACATGGCGGGAAGGATGGCGAGGAGGAGGCAGGAAGGATGGCGGGAAGATGAGGAAGAGGCAGCAAACATGGGGGAAAGGATGGCGAGGAGGATGAGGCAGGAAAGTTGGACGGGAAGGATGGCGAGGAAGAGGCAGGAAGATGCGGAAGAGGCAGCAAACATGGCGGGAAGGATGGCGAGGAAGATGAGGCAGGAAAGATGGACGGGAAGGATGGCGAGGAAGAGGCAGCAAACATGGCGGGAAGGATGGCGAGAAGGAGGCAGGAGGAAGGATGGCGAGGAGGAGGCAGGAAACGAGGTGGGAACAGGCAGGAAGAATGGCGAGGAGGAGGAGGCAGAAACGATGGCGAGGAGGAGGCAGGAAACGAGGTGGGAACAGGCAGGAAGAATGGCGAGGAGGAGGCAGTAAAGATGGCGGGAAGGATGGCGAGGAGGAGGCAGGAAGGATGGCGAGGAGGAGGCAGGAAGGCAGAAATGATGGTGAGGAGGAGGCAGGAAGGAGGCAGGAAAGATGGCGGGAAGGATGGCGGGAAGGATGGCGCTGATGAGGAGGGAAGGATGGCGAGGAGGAGGAGGTGGGAAGGATGGCGGGAAGGATGGTGAGGAGGAGGCGGGATGGCGAGGAGGAGGCAGGAAAGATGACAAGGAGGATGAGGAGGAGGCAGGAAGGATGGCGAGGAGGAGGCAGGAAAGATGGCAGGAAGGATGGCGAGGATGAGGAAGAAGCCGGAAGGATGGCAAGGAGGAGGCAGGAAACGAGGCGGGAAGATGAGGAAGAGGCAGCAAACATGGCTGGAAGGATGGCGAGGATGAGGAAGAGGCAGGAAACAGACTAGGAGGAGGCAGAAAGATGGCAGGTTGAAGAGGGAAGGTGGCGTCAAGGTGACGATGCGGAGTGGAGGTGGGAAGATGTTGAGAAAGAATGGCGAGGACAAACTTCTACGCTGCTGAGAGTCAGATCTGTGGGTGCAAACAGCAATCCTTCACTGCCTGCAAACAGGGATCTGCCAGAGCATGATGGGGGCTCTGCACTAATGGCCCTGACTGTTCTCCCCTCCAGGTGCGCTTCGATGTGAGTGATAAGGATTGTGGGCGCCCGCTGGCAGCCCCCCGAGTGCACAGCAGCGCAGCGCTGAGGAGCGAGGTGCGGCGGGAGGCGCAGCAGACGTTTGATGCAGAAAGCGCTGTGCGGAGTGAGCTGCTCCGATCCTTTACCGTGAGACGTGGGGTGGAGAGCGAGGCCGCCAGAGGTGAGGAGGAGCGGTGTGGATGGGGGATAGGACAAGGAGCGCAGAGGATGAGATTAAGAGAGCTAGGGAGGAGTGGATGAGTGCTAGTGACAGACTGGGGAGGATGAGCGCTGGGGACGGAGGAGGATGAGTCCTAGTGACCAGGACTACTGGGGAGGAGGAGTGCTGGTGACTGGGCAGAGGAGGAGGATGACTGCTAGTGACAGGGACTGAGGAGGACGAGTGTTGGTGATGGGGACGTTGGAGGAGGACGAGTGCTGGTGACAGGGACCGAGGAGGACAAGTGTTGGTGACAGGAACTGGGGAGGATGAGTGCTGTTGCCAGGGACTGGGCAGGATGAATGCCGATGCCAGGGACTGGGCAGGATGAATGCCGATGCCAGGGACTGGGCAGGACGAATGCCGATGCCAGGGACTGGGGAGGACGAATGCCGATGCCAGGACTGGGGAGGACGAATGCCGATGCCAGGGACTGGGGAGGACGAGTGCCGTTGCCAGAGACTGGGCAGGACGAATGCCGATGCCAGGGACTGGGGAGGACGAGTGCCGTTGCCAGGGACTGGGCAGGACGAATGCCGATGCCAGGGACTGGGGAGGCCAAGTGCCAGGGACTGGGGAGGCCGAGTGCCAGGGACTGGGGAGGCCGAGTGCCGGTGCTAGGGACGATGGAGGCCGAGTGCTGGTGCCAGGGAAGGAGGATGAGGCTGATGGCGGTAGACAAGGATGCTGGGGAGTGCGGCGTCGGTGATGGTGAGGAGCGCTGCTCTGAGGTACAGATTCTCATCATTTCCTTCCTTCTCAGCTCTCAATGTCTGCCGGGTGCACAGTCTTTACCAGGGTCTGGTTAGTGTGGAGCCACCGTCTGAACAGATCCAGCGGCTGACAGCTCGCCAGAGGCGGCCGGAGCAGCGGGAGGTGAGGTCTCCGCTGTCGCCCCGGGGATTGTGCGCTACAAGTTCACTTTTCGGCTCTTTTGTCTGTTCTTATTTTGCTTCTTCATTCTGCTGACGGCTCCTACACTTGGGGCCCCACAACCACCACTGATCGTCTGCACAAGTAATATCCCAGAAGACCTCACTGCAGACGATCGCCCCCCACAGAACATCCAGGGTGATGTCACATAACCCACGGCCTGTAGGACAGGAGTCCCGGGATTGTACAGCGTGGTCTCCCGGTGCTGCACAAGTGAGGAGCGCCACAGTCGGGACAGGAGCCGCGTGGGCTTATAATCTACAGGGTGATGAGGACAGTGGGTCGGGAGACTGCAGGAGGTGAAGGGACGGCGGGGTCATTACACCCTGTGGTGAGGGGACGGCGGGGTCATTACATCCTGTGGTGAGGGGACGGCGGGGTCATTACACCCTGTGGTGAGGGGACGGCGGGGTCATTACACCCTGTGGTGAGGGGACGGCGGGGTCATTACATCCTGTGGTGAGGGGACGGCGGGGTCATTACACCCTGTGGTGAGGGGACGGCGGGGTCATTACACCCTGTGGTGAGGGGACGGCGGGGTCATTACACCCTGTGGTGAGGGGACGGCGGGGTCATTACATCCTGTGGTGAAGGGACGGCGGGGTCATTACATCCTGTGGTGAGGGGACGGCGGTGTCATTACATCCTGTGGTGAGGGGACGGCGGGGTCATTATATCCTGTGGTGAGGGGACGGCGGGGTCATTACACCCTGTGGTGAGGGGACGGCGGGGTCATTACACCCTGTGGTGAGGGGACGGCGGGGTCATTACACCCTGTGGTGAGGGGACGGCGGGGTCATTACACCCTGTGGTGAGGGGACGGCGGGGTCATTACACCCTGTGGTGAGGGGACGGCGGGGTCATTACACCCTGTGGTGAGGGGACGGCGGGGTCATTACACCCTGTGGTGAGGGGACGGCGGGGTCATTACATCCTGTGGTGAAGGGACGGCGGGGTCATTACACCCTGTGGTGAAGGGACGGCGGGGTCATTACATCCTGTGGTGAGGGGACGGCGGGGTCATTACACTCTGTGGTGAGGGGACGGCGGGGTCATTACACCCTGTGGTGAGGGGACGGCGGGGTCATTACACCCTGTGGTGAGGGGACGGCGGGGTCATTACACCCTGTAGGGTGAGGGATGTGGAGGGATCTCTGTCCTGCGATGTCACCTGTGGGATGTGGAGGGATCTCCTGTGATGTCACCCGTGGGATGTGGAGGGATCTCTCTCCTGCGATGTCACCCGTGGGATGTGGAGGGATCTCCTGTGGGATGTGGAGGGATCTGTCTCCTGCGATGTCACCCGTGGGATGTGGAGGGATCTCTCTCCTGCGATGTCACCCGTGGGATGTGGAGGGATCTCTCTCCTGCGATGTCACCCGTGGGATGTGGAGGGATCTGTCTCCTGCAATGTCACCCGTGGGATGTGGAGGGATCTGTCTCCTGCAATGTCACCCGTGGGATGTGGAGGGATCTGTCTCCTGCGATGTCACCCATGGGATGTGGAGGGATCTCTGTCCTGCGATGTCACCTGTGGGATGTGGAGGGATCTCTGTCCTGCGATGTCACCTGTGGGATGTGGAGGGATCTCCTGTGGGATGTGGAGGGATCTCTGTCCTGCGATGTCACCTGTGGGATGTGGAGGGATCTGTCTCCTGCGATGTCACCCGTGGGATGTGGAGGGATCTCTCTCCTGCGATGTCACCTGTGGGATGTGGAGGGATCTGTCTCCTGCGATGTCACCCGTGGGATGTGGAGGGATCTCTCTCCTGCGATGTCACCCGTGGGATGTGGAGGGATCTGTCTCCTGCAATGTCACCCGTGGGATGTGGAGGGATCTGTCTCCTGCAATGTCACCCGTGGGATGTGGAGGGATCTGTCTCCTGCGATGTCACCTGTGGGATGTGGAGGGATCTCTCTCCTGCGATGTCACCCGTGGGATGTGGAGGGATCTCTCTCCTGCGATGTCACCCGTGGGATGTGGAGGGATCTCCTGTGGGATGTGGAGGGATCTCTGTCCTGCGATGTCACCTGTGGGATGTGGAGGGATCTGTCTCCTGCGATGTCACCCGTGGGATGTGGAGGGATCTCTCTCCTGCGATGTCACCTGTGGGATGTGGAGGGATCTCTCTCCTGCGATGTCACCCGTGGGATGTGGAGGGATCTCCTGTGGGATGTGGAGGGATCTGTCTCCTGCGATGTCACCCGTGGGATGTGGAGGGATCTCTCTCCTGCGATGTCACCCGTGGGATGTGGAGGGATCTCTCTCCTGCGATGTCACCCGTGGGATGTGGAGGGATCTCTCTCCTGCGATGTCACCCGTGGGATGTGGAGGGATCTGTCTCCTGCAATGTCACCCGTGGGATGTGGAGGGATCTCTCTCCTGCGATGTCACCCGTGGGATGTGGAGGGATCTCTCTCCTGCGATGTCACCCGTGGGATGTGGAGGGATCTGTCTCCTGCGATGTCACCCGTGGGATGTGGAGGGATCTCTCTCCTGCGATGTCACCCGTGGGATGTGGAGGGATCTCTCTCCTGCGATGTCACCCGTGGGATGTGGAGGGATCGCTCTCCTGCGATGTCACCCGTGGGATGTGGAGGGATCTGTCTCCTGCAATGTCACCCGTGGGATGTGGAGGGATCTGTCTCCTGCGATGTCACCCGTGGGATGTGGAGGGATCTGTCTCCTGCAATGTCACCCGTGGGATGTGGAGGGATCTCTGTCCTGCGATGTCACCTGTGGGATGTGGAGGGATCTCTCTCCTGCGATGTCACCCGTGGGATGTGGAGGGATCTCTCTCCTGCGATGTCACCCGTGGGATGTGGAGGGATCTCCTGTGGGATGTGGAGGGATCTCTGTCCTGCGATGTCACCTGTGGGATGTGGAGGGATCTGTCTCCTGCGATGTCACCCGTGGGATGTGGAGGGATCTCTCTCCTGCGATGTCACCCGTGGGATGTGGAGGGATCTCTCTCCTGCGATGTCACCCGTGGGATGTGGAGGGATCTCCTGTGGGATGTGGAGGGATCTCTGTCCTGCGATGTCACCTGTGGGATGTGGAGGGATCTGTCTCCTGCGATGTCACCCGTGGGATGTGGAGGGATCTCCTGTGGGATGTGGAGGGATCTCTCTCCTGCGATGTCACCCGTGGGATGTGGAGGGATCTCCTGTGGGATGTGGAGGGATCTCTGTCCTGCGATGTCACCTGTGGGATGTGGAGGGATCTGTCTCCTGCGATGTCACCCGTGGGATGTGGAGGGATCTCTGTCCTGCGATGTCACCTGTGGGATGTGGAGGGATCTGTCTCCTGCGATGTCACCCGTGGGATGTGGAGGGATCTCTGTCCTGCGATGTCACCCGTGGGATGTGGAGGGATCTCTCTCCTGCGATGTCACCCGTGGGATGTGGAGGGATCTCTCTCCTGCGATGTCACCCGTGGGATGTGGAGGGATCTCTGTCCTGCGATGTCACCTGTGGGATGTGGAGGGATCTCTCTCCTGCGATGTCACCCGTGGGATGTGGAGGGATCTCTGTCCTGCGATGTCACCCGTGGGATGTGGAGGGATCTCTGTCCTGCGATGTCACCCGTGGGATGTGGAGGGATCTCTGTCCTGCGATGTCACCCGTGGGATGTGGAGGGATCTCTCTCCTGCGATGTCACCCGTGGGATGTGGAGGGATCTGTCTCCTGCAATGTCACCCGTGGGATGTGGAGGGATCTGTCTCCTGCAATGTCACCCGTGGGATGTGGAGGGATCTCTGTCCTGCGATGTCACCTGTGGGATGTGGAGGGATCTCTCTCCTGCGATGTCACCCGTGGGATGTGGAGGGATCTCTCTCCTGCGATGTCACCCGTGGGATGTGGAGGGATCTCCTGTGGGATGTGGAGGGATCTCTGTCCTGCGATGTCACCTGTGGGATGTGGAGGGATCTGTCTCCTGCGATGTCACCCGTGGGATGTGGAGGGATCTCCTGTGGGATGTGGAGGGATCTCTCTCCTGCGATGTCACCCGTGGGATGTGGAGGGATCTCCTGTGGGATGTGGAGGGATCTCTGTCCTGCGATGTCACCTGTGGGATGTGGAGGGATCTGTCTCCTGCGATGTCACCCGTGGGATGTGGAGGGATCTCTGTCCTGCGATGTCACCTGTGGGATGTGGAGGGATCTGTCTCCTGCGATGTCACCCGTGGGATGTGGAGGGATCTCTGTCCTGCGATGTCACCCGTGGGATGTGGAGGGATCTCTCTCCTGCGATGTCACCCGTGGGATGTGGAGGGATCTCTCTCCTGCGATGTCACCCGTGGGATGTGGAGGGATCTCTGTCCTGCGATGTCACCTGTGGGATGTGGAGGGATCTGTCTCCTGCGATGTCACCCGTGGGATGTGGGGGGATCTCTGTCCTGCGATGTCACCCGTGGGATGTGGAGGGATCTCTCTCCTGCGATGTCACCCGTGGGATGTGGAGGGATCTCTGTCCTGCGATGTCACCCGTGGGATGTGGAGGGATCTCTCTCCTGCGATGTCACCCGTGGGATGTGGAGGGATCTCTCTCCTGCGATGTCGCCCGTGGGATGTGGAGGGATCTGTCTCCTGCGATGTCACCCGTGGGATGTGGAGGGATCTCTCTCCTGCGATGTCACCCGTGGGATGTGGAGGGATCTCTCTCCTGCGATGTCACCCGTGGGATGTGGAGGGATCTCCTGTGGGATGTGGAGGGATCTCTGTCCTGCGATGTCACCTGTGGGATGTGGAGGGATCTGTCTCCTGCGATGTCACCCGTGGGATGTGGAGGGATCTCTCTCCTGCGATGTCACCCGTGGGATGTGGAGGGATCTCTCTCCTGCGATGTCACCCGTGGGATGTGGAGGGATCTCCTGTGGGATGTGGAGGGATCTCTGTCCTGCGATGTCACCTGTGGGATGTGGAGGGATCTGTCTCCTGCGATGTCACCCGTGGGATGTGGAGGGATCTCTGTCCTGCGATGTCACCTGTGGGATGTGGAGGGATCTGTCTCCTGCGATGTCACCCGTGGGATGTGGAGGGATCTCTGTCCTGCGATGTCACCCGTGGGATGTGGAGGGATCTCTGTCCTGCGATGTCACCCGTGGGATGTGGAGGGATCTCTGTCCTGCGATGTCACCCGTGGGTTGTGGAGGGATCTCATATCATCTTTCCCTTCCCAGGCTCCGCAGATCGAGGGTCCTGACATCTTTGCCTTCTCAGATCCCTGTGACAGATGCTTGGAAGCCCCGTACCTCACAGTGGACGGACTGCCCCCGCTGACCCTCCGCCCGCGGCCTCGGCCGCCTCATACAGTGTTTGATATGTTCCAGAAGCTCGGCGAATGGACGACCTCGTGATGAGAGGGAATCGCTGCGAAAATGTGTAAATTGTGTTATAACGAATAAAGATGTATAATTATATCAGTGATGTCATTGCCGGGGGCGGGGCTGACAACCTGTCTCCGCACACTGTCCCGGGGCTGGTTGTCGGCAGTATAAGATCTCATATCTGATCAGATGGAACAATCTGTATTCATCAGCAGATCACTGATCAGGAGGGTGCACTTACTTTAGTTCGTCAAAGCAGGAAAGAATAGGCCACAAATCGGGGATCACCCTGAATAGGAATTAGCATGTATGTAACAATATTTATTTTATTAAATTGAGTACAGCAGAAAACAACACGTTAAAAAGTGATAGCAGCTCCTAGTGGAGCGAGCAGCCTGATCCCCACTCTCACAAGCGGCAGAAAGCGTGTGATATTCCCAAGGTCCATGTCAACCAATGCACAAAGAATGGAGGCATTAAAAAGAGCACACTAATGTGAAAAATACAAATAAATCAGAAAGGCCGATATTACAGGTATATAATGGATAGATGAAATATCACAGGCCCAAAACAATACCAGCAGTGATCTGGCGTCCTCGTACATCTATACAGGGACCAGTTCTGGAATCTAATAAACCTCATTTAGAAATACCTCGGCCTGAAACCCCAGGCCTCGAGAGCAGGCCCGCTGATCCAGACCGGAAACCACCACAGGGCAGCTCCATGGCCACCTTCAATAGACCAGGCACAAGCCCAGTGTACACCATGTGGAGTGGGGCCGGCTGGAGCAAGGACCCGACGCGTGTCGCCACTCTGCTTCGTCAGGGGTTCCGTTTGCCAATTACTGTGCTATTATATAGGAGGAATTGGGAGCAGCTGCGTGCACACTGGCCAGTGTACGGTAAAAGCCCAGACATAGCTGCAGGTCCGTGCTGTCTCATTAATCGTCAGCCGTGGCTGTGACGCCATAAACCACCGACTGCGCAGGTGTCGGTGTCTACGAAACGATAGAGCTCACTAATACAGGAAATGGACGGACGCCTTAATCCTGTCGCGCAGGCGTCCTCATCAGAGAGTAAAGCGCTCGATTGCACGGGCGCTTACCCCCAGGACCGAGCGGTCGGAGTGATAGACATCCGGGGCTTGTGAGGGGCCGACTGCGCAGGTCTCAGTCCAGGGCGACACACAGACCAATTTCACATTCGCCTTCATTCATATGAACAGATAAACGCTCAAATGTGTCGCCGCTTGTGATCATACGACCAATTAGAAGTACAACTCGTTTATTACACTGATGAACGTCGCATATTCCAGAGACAGACGCCGAGCAATCCATGGAGGTCATTACACTAAGAAGATGTCAGCCAGGGAGGGGCAGGACGTTCTTACATGGCTTCCTTATTGAATTGCTGGAACTACATACACGAGTATTGCATAGAAAAACCAATAGACGCGAGGAGCCCGGGGTGAAGGTGGCGAGATTTGTATCCGTCTACGGCCCAGTTATCGACAAGGGCAAAACCTCAGACTAACGAAAATAAATAGGAATTAAGGCAAAGCCGATATTTCTAAAGACGCGGCAGCCATAAAAGGCGATTAGAATACAACGTCACAGAGTGCTGTTATACTCACACATGAAAAATAGTCAAGTGGGCGGTTCTCATCCACAACTATCATGGATCATTGTAGTGACAAAGGAAAAACAATCACCGGGCAAATATAGTCAAAAGATAGATGAATGCCCATTACACAGATGTCTAAATCTTCGGTTTTATAAATCAGTAATCCCATAAAGCCTGTGATGCATGGGCCGTCAGATAAATTATGAGGCCGACTTAGTATTGGTTCAAGGCATGAGACATCATAGAGACCTCGCTATTGATCAGAAATACAATTGCGCTATGTACAAATGCGTAACTGCTTGAAGTTAGCCAAGTGGGCGGTTCACACAAGTCTACATCTGTCACAAGGTGTTGTAGTAGAGCAGGGCACTGATTGGGGGCGCTCCTCACCCTCTGCTATTGGCTTGCCTTGGTTTATAGATGTAGGAGCGGCTCATGCAATGAAAACCGTCAGTACATGGATCCTGATATACCGAGAATTAGGACGGCGAAATTTAGAATGGTCAGAAGCAAGATTCCCACAATGGGCAACTAAAAAACAAACACGCAAAATGTTAAAGCGTAAAGCAATAAAGTCGGCAGTTCCCGTGCACTCCCAGCTGGCCGTATAAAGAACCAAAAAACTGACGGTATTTGGTGTCCACTTGTTGATCCCACACCGGGCACTCGGTACTCGCAGGTGTTATTAACAGACGGCGTCACCGAGTGTGTCCCTTCATGCATCTACGTACAAAGCCCCGATAGCCCACCTATCACAAGAACAAGTATCTAATAGTAACCCCATTTCTGAAAACAGCTCCTAGTCATCCCAGGCCTAAAGGCAAGAACCTAGCAGGGACACATTCTCTGTCACCAAACTTTAGTTCCACCCCACAATCACTCCAAGCCACTGTTCCAGGGTGTAGTTGCTCCGCCCTCTTGGTACGATTGACAGACTGTTCTCTGTCCGCTGGGCCCTGACCTCGCTGCTCCTGGCCGTCAGTCACAGCGTCGGGGGCGGAGCCAAGAACTGATGGCGCTAATAGCTCCTACCGGCTAGGCTATGGGACTGTTCACATGTCGCTGCATCACTGCAGTCTCACAACACTGACCAAGACTATGCTGCCATCCTGTGCTGTCCAAAGAGAAAACCTGAGAAAACTTCTGAATGAGCAGAGCAGAGGGCTGCGCTAGTGACTGATGCACTGGGGGGGGAGTGTTGCGTGTACATAACAGCTCATGTAACAGGAGGCTGCAGTACCAGTACTGGCCACTAGATGTCAGGGGTGTACAGCTCATGTAACGGAGGCTGCAGTACCAGAACTGGCCACTAGATGTCAGGGGTGTACAGCTCATGTAACGGAGGCTGCAGTACCAGAACTGGCCAATAGATGTCAGGGGTGTACAGCTCAGGAAACTGGAGGCTGCAGTACCAGTATTGGCCACTAGATGTCAGGGGTTTACAGCGCAGGAATCGGAAGGCTGCAGTACCAGTATTGCCCACTAGATGTCAGGGGTGTACAGCTCATGTAACAGGAGGCTGCAATACCAGTACTGGCCACTAGATGTCAGGAGTACAGCTCAGGAATCAGAAGGCTGCAGTACCAGTACTGGCCAATAGATGTCAGGGTGTACAGCTCATGCAACAGGAGGCTGCAGTACCAGATTCAATATTCAATGAAGCTTTATTGGCAGAACTAAATACACATTAGTTTTGCCAAAGCAGGTGTACAGAAGGGAATAGGGATAGGGACTGTAGGGATGTTGGGAAGGGGCTGTAGGAAAGGTGAATGGGGGGATGCGGCAGAACCAGGGTGGGGCTATAGAAGTCCATGCCATAGGGAAGGTGGATGGGGGGGATGGGGGCAGATCCAGGATGGGGGCTATAGAAGTCCATGGCATAAGGAAGGTGGATGAGGGGATGGGGGCAGATCCAGGATGGGGCTATAGAAGTCCATGGCATAAGGAAGGTGGATGGGGGGGATAGGGGCAGATCCAGGGTGGGGGCTATAGAAGTCCATGGCATAGGGAAGGTGGATGGGGGGGATGGGGGCAGATCCAGGATGGGGGCTATAGAAGTCCATGGCATAAGGAAGGTGGATGAGGGGATGGGGGCAGATCCAGGATGAGGCTATAGAAGTCCATGCCATAGGGAAGGTGGATGGGGGGGATGGGGGCAGATCCAGGATGGGGGCTATAGAAGTCCATGGCATAGGGAAGGTGGATGGGGGGGATGGGGGCAGATCCAGGATGGGGGCTATAGAAGTCCATGGCATAAGGAAGGTGGATGAGGGGATGGGGGCAGATCCAGGATGGGGCTATAGAAGTCCATGGCATAAGGAAGGTGGATGGGGGGGATAGGGGCAGATCCAGGGTGGGGGCTATAGAAGTCCATGGCATAGGGAAGGTGGATGGGGGGGATGGGGGCAGATCCAGGATGGGGGCTATAGAAGTCCATGGCATAAGGAAGGTGGATGAGGGGATGGGGGCAGATCCAGGATGGGGCTATAGAAGTCCATGGCATAAGGAAGGTGGATGGGGGGGATGGGGGCAGATCCAGGATGGGGGCTATAGAAGTCCATGGCATAGGGAAGGTGGATGGGGGGGATGGGGGCAGATCCAGGATGGGGGCTATAGAAGTCCATGGCATAGGGAAGGTGGATGGGGGGGATAGGGGCAGATCCAGGGTGGGGGCTATAGAAGTCCATGGCATAGGGAAGGTAGATGGGGGGGATGGGGGCAGATCCAGGGTGGGGGCTATAGAAGTCCATGGCATAGGGAAGGTGGATGGGGGGGATAGGGGCAGATCCAGGGTGGGGGCTATAGAAGTCCATGGCATAGGGAAGGTGGATGGGGGGGATGGGGGCAGATCCAGGGTGGGGGCTATAGAAGTCCATGGCATAGGGAAGGTGGATGGGGGGGATAGGGGCAGATCCAGGGTGGGGGCTATAGAAGTCCATGGCATAGGGAAGGTAGATGGGGGGGATGGGGGCAGATCCAGGGTGGGGGCTATAGAAGTCCATGGCATAAGGAAGGTGGATGAGGGGATGGGGGCAGATCCAGGATGGGGCTATAGAAGTCCATGGCATAAGGAAGGTGGATGAGGGGATGGGGGCAGATCCAGGATGGGGCTATAGAAGTCCATGGCATAGGGAAGGTGGATGGGGGGGATAGGGGCAGATCCAGGGTGGGGGCTATAGAAGTCCATGGCATAGGGAAGGTAGATGGGGGGGATGGGGGCAGATCCAGGGTGGGGGCTATAGAAGTCCATGGCATAGGGAAGGTGGATGGGGGGGATAGGGGCAGATCCAGGGTGGGGGCTATAGAAGTCCATGGCATAGGGAAGGTAGATGGGGGGGATGGGGGCAGATCCAGGGTGGGGGCTATAGAAGTCCATGGCATAGGGAAGGTGGATGGGGGGGATAGGGGCAGATCCAGGGTGGGGGCTATAGAAGTCCATGGCATAAGGAAGGTGGATGAGGGGATGGGGGCAGATCCAGGATGGGGCTATAGAAGTCCATGGCATAGGGAAGGTAGATGGGGGGGATGGGGGCAGATCCAGGGTGGGGGCTATAGAAGTCCATGGCATAGGGAAGGTGGATGGGGGGGATAGGGGCAGATCCAGGGTGGGGGCTATAGAAGTCCATGGCATAGGGAAGGTAGATGGGGGGGATGGGGGCAGATCCAGGATGGGGGCTATAGAAGTCCATGGCATAAGGAAGGTGGATGAGGGGATGGGGGCAGATCCAGGATGGGGCTATAGAAGTCCATGGCATAGGGAAGGTAGATGGGGGGGATGGGGGCAGATCCAGGGTGGGGGCTATAGAAGTCCATGGCATAGGGAAGGTGGATGGGGGGATGGGGGCAGATCCAGGATGGGGGCTATAGAAGTCCATGGCATAGGGAAGGTGGATGGGGGGGGATGGGGGCAGATCCAGGGTGGGGGCTATAGAAGTCCATGGCATAGGGAAGGTGGATGAGGGGATGGGGGCAGATCCAGGATGGGGGCTATAGAAGTCCATGGCATAGGGAAGGTGGATGGGGGGATGGGGGCAGATCCAGGATGGGGGCTATAGAAGTCCATGGCATAGGGAAGGTGGATGGGTGGATGGGGCAGATCCAGGATGGGGGCTATAGAAGTCCATGGCATAGGGAAGGTAGATGGGGGGGATGGGGGCAGATCCAGGGTGGGGGCTATAGAAGTCCATGGCATAGGGAAGGTGGATGGGGGGATGGGGGCAGATCCAGGATGGGGGCTATAGAAGTCCATGGCATAAGGAAGGTGGATGGGGGATGGGGGCAGATCCAGGGTGGGGCTATAGAAGTCCATGGCATAGGGAAGGGGGATGGGGGCAGATCCAGGATGGGGGCTATAGAAGTCCATGGCATAAGGAAGGTGGATGGGGGGGATGGGGGCAGATCCAGGATGGGGCTATAGAAGTCCATGGCATAGGGAAGGTAGATGGGGGGGATGGGGGCAGATCCAGGGTGGGGGCTATAGAAGTCCATGGCATAAGGAAGGTGGATGAGGGGATGGGGGCAGATCCAGGATGGGGGCTATAGAAGTCCATGGCATAGGGAAGGTAGATGGGGAGGATGGGGGCAGATCCAGGGTGGGGGCTATAGAAGTCCATGGCATAGGGAAGGTGGATGGGGGGATGGGGGCAGATCCAGGATGGGGGCTATAGAAGTCCATGGCATAGGGAAGGTAGATGGGGGGATGGGGGCAGATCCAGGGTGGGGGCTATAGAAGTCCATGGCATAGGGAAGGTGGATGGGGGGGATGGGGGCAGATCCAGGATGGGGGCTATAGAAGTCGATGGCATAGGGAAGGTAGATGGGGGGATGGGGGCAGATCCAGGGTGGGGGCTATAGAAGTCCATGGCATAGGGAAGGTGGATGGGGGGGATGGGGGCAGATCCAGGATGGGGGCTATAGAAGTCCATGGCATAGGGAAGGTGGATGAGGGGATGGGGGCAGATCCAGGATGGGGCTATAGAAGTCCATGGCACAGGGAAGGTAGATGGGGGGGATGGGGGCAGATCCAGGGTGGGGGCTATAGAAGTCCATGGCATAGGGAAGGTAGATGGGGGGGATGGGGGCAGATCCAGGGTGGGGGCTATAGAAGTCCATGGCATAGGGAAGGTAGATGGGGGGGATGGGGGCAGATCCAGGGTGGGGGCTATAGAAGTCCATGGCATAGGGAAGGTAGATGGGGGGGGATGGGGGCAGATCCAGGATGGGGGCTATAGAAGTCCATGGCATAAGGAAGGTGGATGGGGGGGATGGGGGCAGATCCAGGATGGGGCTATAGAAGTCCATGGCATAGGGAAGGTAGATGGGGGGGATGGGGGCAGATTCAGGGTGGGGGCTATAGAAGTCCATGGCATAGGGAAGGTAGATGGGGGGGATGGGGGCAGATCCAGGATGGGGCTATAGAAGTCCATGGCATAGGGAAGGTAGATGGGGGGGATGGGGGCAGATCCAGGGTGGGGGCTATAGAAGTCCATGGCATAGGGAAGGTGGATGGGGGGGATAGGGGCACATCCAGGATGGGGCTATAGAAGTCTATGGCATAGGGAAGGTGGATGGGGGGGATGGGGGCAGATCCAGGATGGGGGCTATAGAAGTCCATGGCATAGGGAAGGTGGATGGGGGGGATGGGGGCAGATCCAGGGTGGGGGCTATAGAAGTCCATGGCATAGGGAAGGTAGATGGGGGGGATGGGGGCAGATCCAGGATGGGGGCTATAGAAGTCCATGGCATAAGGAAGGTGGATGAGGGGATGGGGGCAGATCCAGGATGGGGCTATAGAAGTCCATGGCATAGGGAAGGTAGATGGGGGCAGATCCAGGGTGGGGGCTATAGAAGTCCATGGCATAGGGAAGGTGGATGGGGGATGGGGGCAGATCCAGGATGGGGGCTATAGAAGTCCATGGCATAAGGAAGGTGGATGGGGGGATGGCGGCAGATCCAGGATAGGGGCTATAGAAGTCCATGGCATAGGGAAGGTAGATGGGGGGGATGGGGGCAGATCCAGGGTGGGGGCTATAGAAGTCCATGGCATAGGGAAGGTGGATGGGAGGGATAGGGGCAGATCCAGGATGGGGCTATAGAAGTCCATGGCATAGGGAAGGTGGATGGGGGGGATGGGGGCAGATCCAGGGTGGGGGCTATAGAAGTCCATGGCATAGGGAAGGTGGATGGGGGGGGATGGGGGCAGATCCAGGATGGGGGCTATAGAAGTCCATGGCATAGGGAAGGTGGATGGGGGGATGGCGGCAGATCCAGGATAGGGGCTATAGAAGTCCATGGCATAGGGAAGGAGGATGGGGGGATGGGGCAGATCCAGGGTGGGGGCTATAGAAGTCCATGGCATAGGGAAGGTGGATGGGGGGATGGGGGCAGATCCAGGATGGGGGCTATAGAAGTCCATGGCATAAGGAAGGTGGATGAGGGGATGGGGGCAGATCCAGGATGGGGGCTATAGAAGTCCATGGCATAGGGAAGGTAGATGGAGGATGGGGGCAGATCCAGGGTGGGGGCTATAGAAGTCCATGGCATAGGGAAGGTAGATGGGGGATGGGGGCAGATCCAGGGTGGGGGCTATAGAAGTCCATGGCATAGGGAAGGTAGATGGGGGATGGGGGCAGATCCAGGGTGGGGGCTATAGAAGTCCATGTCATAGGGAAGGTAGATGGGGGGATGGGGGCAGATCCAGGGTGGGGGCTATAGAAGTCCATGGCATAGGGAAGGTGGATGGGGGCAGATCCAGGGTGGGGCTATAGAAGTCCATGGCATAGGGAAGGTGGATGGGGGGATGGGGGCAGATCCAGGGTGGGGGCTATAGAAGTCCATGGCATAGGGAAGGTGGATGGGGGGATGGGGGCAGATCCAGGATGGGGGCTATAGAAGTCCATGGCATAGGGAAGGTGGATGGGGGGGATGGGGTCAGATCCAGGGTGGGGGCTATAGAAGTCCATGGCATAGGGAAGGTAGATGGGGGGATGGGGGCAGATCCAGGGTGGGGGCTATAGAAGTCCATGGCATAGGGAAGGTGGATGGGGGGATGGGGGCAGATCCAGGGTGGGGGCTATAGAAGTCCATGGCATAGGGAAGGTAGATGGGGGGGATGGGGGCACATCCAGGGTGGGGGCTATAGAAGTCCATGGCATAGGGAAGGTAGATGGGGGGATGGGGGCAGATCCAGGGTGGGGGCTATAGAAGTCCATGGCATAGGGAAGGTGGATGGGGGGATGGGGGCAGATCCAGGGTGGGGGCTATAGAAGTCCATGGCATAGGGAAGGTGGATGGGGGCAGATCCAGGGTGGGGGCTATAGAAGTCCATGTCATAGGGAAGGTAGATGGGGGGATGGGGGCAGATCCAGGGTGGGGGCTATAGAAGTCCATGGCATAGGGAAGGTGGATGGGGGCAGATCCAGGGTGGGGGCTATAGAAGTCCATGGCATAGGGAAGGTGGATGGGGGCAGATCCAGGGTGGGGCTATAGAAGTCCATGGCATAGGGAAGGTGGATGGGGGCAGATCCAGGATGGGGCTATAGAAGTCCATGGCATAGGGAAGGTGGATGGGGGCAGATCCAGGGTGGGGGCTATAGAAGTCCATGGCATAAGGAAGGTGGATGGGGGGGATGGGGGCAGATCCAGGGTGGGGGCTATAGAAGTCCATGGCATAGGGAAGGTGGATGGGGGGATGGGGGCAGATCCAGGATGGGGGCTATAGAAGTCCATGGCATAGGGAAGGTGGATGGGGGGATGGCGGCAGATCCAGGATAGGGACTATAGAAGTCCATGGCATAGGGAAGGTGGATGGAGGGATGGGGGCAGATCCAGGGTGGGGGCTATAGAAGTCCATGGCATAGGGAAGGTGGATGGGGCAGATCCAGGGTGGGGGCTACAGAAGTCCATGGCATAGGGAAGGTGGATGGGGGGGATGGGGGCAGATCCAGGGTGGGGGCTATAGAAGTCCATGTCATAGGGAAGGTAGATGGGGGGATGGGGGCAGATCCAGGGTGGGGGCTATAGAAGTCCATGGCATAGGGAAGGTAGATGGGGGATGGGGGCAGATCCAGGGTGGGGGCTATAGAAGTCCATGGCATAGGGAAGGTGGATGGGGCAGATCCAGGGTGGGGGCTACAGAAGTCCATGGCATAGGGAAGGTGGATGGGGGGGATGGGGGCAGATCCAGGGTGGGGGCTATAGAAGTCCATGTCATAGGGAAGGTGGATGGGGGGGATGGGGGCAGATCCAGGATGGGGGCTACAGAAGTCCATGGCATAGGGAAGGTGGATGGGGGGGATGGGGGCAGATCCAGGATGGGGGCTATAGAAGTCCATGTCATAGGGAAGGTAGATGGGGGATGGGGGCAGATCCAGGGTGGGGGCTATAGAAGTCCATGGCATAGGGAAGGTAGATGGGGGATGGGGGCAGATCCAGGGTGGGGGCTATAGAAGTCCATGGCATAGGGAAGGTGGATGGGGCAGATCCAGGGTGGGGGCTATAGAAGTCCATGGCATAGGGAAGGTAGATGGGGGATGGGGGCAGATCCAGGGTGGGGGCTATAGAAGTCCATGGCATAGGGAAGGTGGATGGGGCAGATCCAGGGTGGGGGCTACAGAAGTCCATGGCATAGGGAAGGTGGATGGGGGGGATGGGGGCAGATCCAGGGTGGGGGCTATAGAAGTCCATGTCATAGGGAAGGTGGATGGGGGGATGGGGGCAGATCCAGGGTGGGGGCTATAGAAGTCCATGGCATAGGGAAGGTGGATGGGGCAGATCCAGGGTGGGGGCTACAGAAGTCCATGGCATAGGGAAGGTAGATGGGGGGGATGGGGGCAGATCCAGGGTGGGGGCTATAGAAGTCCATGTCATAGGGAAGGTAGATGGGGGGATGGGGGCAGATCCAGGGTGGGGGCTATAGAAGTCCATGGCATAGGGAAGGTGGATGGGGGCAGATCCAGGGTGGGGCTATAGAAGTCCATGGCATAGGGAAGGTGGATGGGGGGATGGGGGCAGATCCAGGGTGGGGCTATAGAAGTCCATGGCATAAGGAAGGTGGATGAGGGGGATGGGGGCAGATCCAGGATGGGGGCTATAGAAGTCCATGGCATAGGGAAGGTAGATGGGGGGATGGGGGCAGATCCAGGGTGGGGGCTATAGAAGTCCATGGCATAGGGAAGGTGGATGGGGCAGATCCAGGATGGGGGCTATAGAAGTCCATGGCATAGGGAAGGTGGATGGGGGGATGGGGGCAGATCCAGGGTGGGGCTATAGAAGTCCATGGCATAAGGAAGGTGGATGAGGGGGATGGGGGCAGATCCAGGATGGGGGCTATAGAAGTCCATGGCATAGGGAAGGTAGATGGGGGGATGGGGGCAGATCCAGGGTGGGGGCTATAGAAGTCCATGGCATAGGGAAGGTGGATGGGGGCAGATCCAGGGTGGGGGCTATAGAAGTCCATGGCATAGGGAAGGTGGATGGGGGGGATGGGGGCAGATCCAGGGTGGGGGCTATAGAAGTCCATGGCATAGGGAAGGTGGATGGGGGCAGATCCAGGGTGGGGGCTATAGAAGTCCATGGCATAGGGAAGGTGGATGGGGGGGATGGGGGCAGATCCAGGGTGGGGGCTATAGAAGTCCATGGCATAGGGAAGGTGGATGGGGGCAGATCCAGGGTGGGGGCTATAGAAGTCCATGGCATAGGGAAGGTGGATGGGGGGATGGGAGCAGATCCAGGGTGGGGGCCATAGAAGTCCATGGCATATCAGAGTTCTCTTTCTCGCAGTCTATGGCATTCGTTCACATATTGCGCTGCTATCTCCACTGCTCTCTCTTCTTCCCCCAGCAGGATATACAGTGGGGAAAAAAAGTATTTAGTCAGTCAGCAATAGTGCAAGTTCCACCACTTAAAAAGATGAGAGGCGTCTGTAATTTACATCATAGGTAGACCTCAACTATGGGAGACAAACTGAGAAAAAAAAAATCCAGAAAATCACATTGTCTGTTTTTTTTTCCTTTTATTTGCATATTATGGTGGAAAATAAGTATTTGGTCAGAAACAAAATTTCATCTCAATACTTTGTGATATATCCTTTGTTGGCAATGACAGAGGTCAAACGTTTTCTGTAAATCTTCACAAGGTTGCCACACACTGTTGTTGGTATGTTGGCCCATTCCTCCATGCAGATCTCCTCTAGAGCAGTGATGTTTTTGGCTTTTCGCTTGGCAACACGGACTTTCAACTCCCTCCAAAGGTTTTCTATAGGGTTGAGATCTGGAGACTGGCTAGGCCACTCCAGGACCTTGAAATGCTTCTTACGAAGCCACTCCTTCGTTGCCCTGGCGGTGTGCTTTGGATCATTGTCATGTTGAAAGACCCAGCCACGTTTCATCTTCAATGCCCTTGCTGATGGAAGGAGGTTTGCACTCAAAATCTCACGATACATGGCCCCATTCATTCTTTCATGTACCCGGATCAGTCGTCCTGGCCCCTTTGCAGAGAAACAGCCCCAAAGCATGATGTTTCCACCACCATGCTTTACAGTAGGTATGGTGTTTGATGGATGCAACTCAGTATTCTTTTTCCTCCAAACACGACAAGTTGTGTTTCTACCAAACAGTTCCAGTTTGGTTTCATCAGACCATAGGACATTCTCCCAAAACTCCTCTGGATCATCCAAATGCTCTCTAGCAAACTTCAGACGGGCCCGGACATGTACAGGCTTAAGCAGTGGGACACGTCTGGCACTGCAGGATCTGAGTCCATGGTGGCGTAGTGTGTTACTTATGGTAGGCCTTGTTACATTGGTCCCAGCTCTCTGCAGTTCATTCACTAGGTCCCCCCGTGTGGTTCTGGGATTTTTGCTCACCGTTCTTGTGATCATTCTGACCCCACGGGGTGGGATTTTGCGTGGAGCACCAGATCGAGGGAGATTATCAGTGGTCTTGTATGTCTTCCATTTTCTAATTATTGCTCCCACAGTTGATTTCTTCACTCCAAGCTGGTTGGCTATTGCAGATTCAGTCTTCCCAGCCTGGTGCAGGGCTACAATTTTGTTTCTGGTGTCCTTTGACAGCTCTTTGGTCTTCACCATAGTGGAGTTTGGAGTCAGACTGTTTGAGGGTGTGCACAGGTGTCTTTTTATACTGATAACAAGTTTAAACAGGTGCCATTACTACAGGTAATGAGTGGAGGAAAGAGGAGACTCTTAAAGAAGAAGTTACAGGTCTGTGAGAGCCAGAAATCTTGATTGCTTGTTTCTGACCAAATACTTATTTTCCACCATAATATGCAAATAAAAGGAAAAAAAAACAGACAATGTGATTTTCTGGATTTTTTTTCTCAGTTTGTCTCCCATAGTTGAGGTCTACCTATGATGTAAATTACAGACGCCTCTCATCTTTTTAAGTGGTGGAACTTGCACTATTGCTGACTGACTAAATACTTTTTTTCCCCACTGTATGTTTTCTCTTCCTCCTTCATGGTGGTGAAATCCGGGAAGAGATGTGAGAGTCTCCTGAAGTGAGTGTCCCTCACTGCTGAGTATCTGGGGCAGTGTAGCAGGAAGTGGGTCTCATCCTCCAGGGCCTCCTGGTCACAGTGTTGGCACAGTCTTTCCTCCCTGGGCTTGTAGCTCTGCCTGTGTCAGCCGACCTCGATGGCCAGACTGTGGGCACTGAGTCTATACCGGCTCAGGATCTTGCGGTCTTTGGGGTCCTGGAGTTTCTCCAGGTATGGGGCCAGTCTGTAGTCTCTCTGTAGACTGTGGTACACGGTCAGTTTCTGTGAGCTGATGATGTCGTTCTTCCAGTCACTTACGTACCTCTCCTGGCTTTCGTCTACCATCTTCCTGATTCCGGCTTTTGTCAGGTTGTTGTGATTGGTGTTCTGGTCAGGTTGGGTTTGGGTGAGCTGTTCCGAGGGTCCTGGTTTTTCTGTTTCACCTACATGTGTCAGGGCTTTATGGTGATGGGAGCTTGGATTGCTCCTACGTAGGTGAGCCCGGAATGACAGTGCCCTCTTTAGAACCATTAGGTGTAGAGGGAATCTGCCCAGCTCGGCCCGGCAAGCACTGTTGGAGGTGCTCCGATGGACTTGGAGAAGGTGCTTGCAGAATTCCAGGTGGAATATTTCTAGTGGGCTTGAATCCCACCTTGACCAGTCTGGGTAGGTGTGAGGACCCCAGATTCCGCTGCCATACAGGAGGATTGGGGCGATGATGGAGTCGTAGATTTTTAACCAGACCCTCACTGGTGGCTTCAGATGGTAGAGTTTCCTTCGGATGGCATAGAAGGTTTTGCAGGCCTTGTCTTTCAGGGTCTCTATGGCTTGTTTGAAGCTCCCTGATCGGTGAATCTCTAGGCCCAGATAGGTATGTTTGTCCGTTCCTGTAAGGGCGCAGTTGTTGAGGATAAATGAAGGGTGCTGGTCTGATTTTCTCTTTCTCTTCTGGAACACCATGATGTTGGTTTTCTTTAGGTTGACCGGTAGTGCCCAGGTGGAGCTGAATTTCTCTAAGATTTTCAGGTTGTCTTGGAGGCTTTTCTCAGTTGGTGACAGAAGCAGCAAGTCATCTGCATACAGCAGGAATTTCACCTGCACGTCGTGGAGGGTGAGACCTGGTGCTGTGGAAGATTCCAGAGCGGTAGCCAGCTCATTGATGTAAATGTTGAAGAGCGTTGGGCTTAGGCTGCAGCCTTGTCTGACTCCCTGGCTCTGCTGGAAATAGGCCGTTCTTATACCGTTCACAAAGTACTGGCCACTAGATGCCAGGGGTGTACAGCTCATGAAACAGGAAGCTGCAGTACCAGTACTGGCCACTAGATGCCAGGTGTGTACAGCTCAGGAAACGAGGCTGCAGTACCTGTACTGGCCACTAGATGTCAGGGGTGTACAGCTCAGGAAACGAGGCTGCAGTTCCAGTATTGGCCACTAGATGCCAGGGTTGTACAGCTCAGGAAACAAGCTGCAGTACAAGTACTGGTCACTAGATGTCAGGAGCGCACAGCTCAGGAACGAGGCTGCAGTACCAGTACTGGCCACTAGATGTCAGGGGTGTACAGCTCAGGAAACGAGGCTGCAGTTCCAGTATTGGCCACTAGATGCCAGGGTTGTACAGCTCAGGAAACAAGAAGCTGCAGTACAAGTACTGGTCACTAGACGTCAGGAGTGCACAGCTCAGGAAACAAGGCTGCAGTACCATTACTGGCCACTAGATGTCAGGGGTGTACAGCTCATGTAACAGAAGGCTGCAGTACCAGCACTGGTCACTAGATGTCAGGAGTGTACAGCTCAGGAAACGAGGCTGCAGTTCCAGTATTTGCCACTAGATGGCAGAGCAGCACAGATCAGGTTAATGGAGGCTGCGGTACCCGTACTGTCACTAAGGCTAAGTTCACACGTACCGGAACTCTCGCGGAAATTACCACGAGAGTTCCGGAATTCCAGTCTGCGGGAAAATCGCATTTTAAATTCCCGCGATTTTCCCGCGGAAAAACTAGCATTTTGCAAGCGTAATTAGCTTGCAGAATGCTAGCGTTTTCCAAGCGATCTGTAGCATCGCTTGGAGAACTGATTGACAGGTTGTCACACTCATCAAACATAGTGTTTGACGAGTGTGACCAACTTTTTACTACTGAGGCCGCCTATGCAGCGTCAATAGTAAAAGATAGAAAGTAAAAAAAATGGTGTTATTCTCACCCTCCGACGTCCCGCGCAGCCGTTCCCAGTAGTCCTTTGCGAAAATGCCCGCGAGACTTCGCGATCCCGCGAGAACGGACGCCATCGCGGGCATTTTCGCAAAGGACTACTGGGAACGAGAGCGTGGAGAGAGGCGGGAAGGCTGCGCGGGACGCCGGAGGGTGAGAATAACAATATTTTTTATTTTAAATTCTATTTTTTACAGGGATATGGTACCCAAAGCCCGGAGGACAGTCTCCTCTCCTCCGGACCGTGGGTACCATCCGCAAATGTTCTGCTTACTTTCCGCATGGTGTGCACAGCCACATGCGGGAAGTAAGCGGAACAATGCATTCCTATGGGTGCGGGATCGCCGCGATTCCGCAAAATAATGAGCATGCTGCGTTTTTTACCGCGAAGCGATTCCGCCGCGGTAAAAACCGCAGCATTAGCACAGCATTGCGGAATGCATGGGATGCTTATTTTTCGCGGTTAAAACCGCGAAAAAAAACGCCACGTGTGAAATCAGCCTAAATGTCGGCAGCAAAGCACAGATAAAGGAGGCTGCAGTACCGGTAATGGCCACTAGATGTCAGTGCAGCACAGATCATGTGACAAGAGGTAGCAGTACCAGTATTGACCACCAGATATCAGGGTAGCTGAGTTGACATTCTGAATGCGAAGTACCAATATAGGCCGCAAGAGGGCAGCACAGCACAAGAACCTCAGGCTGCAACACCGGCAATTGCCTACAGATGGCAGTGAAGCTGAGGAAGTATAAATTACAGGGAAGAAACCTAAGTGCGAGTGCGCCTGCGCACAAGGAGCAGCTGATGTGGCGCGCTGGATGCCGGGAACTGTAGTTTGGCGGGAAAGATGGAGAGATCCGAGTTTGAGAAACAGAGAGAAGCTCAAGTGGAGAAAATCCAGGAGGTGAATCACGTGACTGCTGCACCGCATGCCACCCCACCTGTACAGTACACCGCATGCCACCCCACCTGTACACGCTGCACCGCATGCCACCCCACCTGTACAGTACACCGCATGCCACCCCAACTGCACAGTACACCGCATGCCACCCCAACTGCACAGTACACGCTGCACCGCATGCCACCCCAACTGTACAGTACACCGCATGCCACCCCACCTGTACAGTACACCGCATGCCACCCCAACTGCACAGTACACGCTGCACCGCATGCCACCCCAACTGTACAGTACACTGCATGCCACCCCAACTGCACAGTACACCGCATGCCACCCCACCTGTACAGTACACTGCATGCCACCCCAACTGCACAGTACACCGCATGCCACCCCAACTGTACAGTACACTGCATGCCACCCCAACTGCACAGTACACCGCATGCCACCCCACCTGTACAGTACACTGCATGCCACCCCAACTGCACAGTACACCGCATGCCACCCCAACTGCACAGTACACCGCATGCCACCCCACCTGTACAGTACACTGCATGCCACCCCACCTGTACAGTACACCGCATGCCACCCCACCTGTACAGTACACTGCATGCCACCCCAACTGCACAGTACACCGCATGCCACCCCAACTGCACAGTACACCGCATGCCACCCCACCTGTACAGTACACTGCATGCCACCCCAACTGTACAGTACACGCTGCACCGCATGCCACCCCAACTGCACAGTACACCGCATGCCACCCCAACTGCACAGTACACTGCATGCCACCCCACCTGTACAGTACACCGCATGCCACCCCACCTGTACAGTACACTGCATGCCACCCCAACTGTACAGTACACGCTGCACCGCATGCCACCCCAACTGCACAGTACACCGCATGCCACCCCAACTGTACAGTACACTGCATGCCACCCCACCTGTACAGTACACGCTGCACCGAATGCCACCCCAACTGTACAGTACACCGCATGCCACCCCACCTGTACAGTACACTGCATGCCACCCCAACTGCACAGTACACCGCATGCCACCCCAACTGCACAGTACACTGCATGCCACCCCACCTGTACAGTACACCGCATGCCACCCCACCTGTACAGTACACTGCATGCCACCCCAACTGTACAGTACACGCTGCACCGCATGCCACCCCAACTGCACAGTACACCGCATGCCACCCCAACTGTACAGTACACTGCATGCCACCCCACCTGTACAGTACACGCTGCACCGAATGCCACCCCAACTGTACAGTACACCGCATGCCACCCCACCTGTACAGTACACTGCATGCCACCCCACCTGTACAGTACACGCTGCACCGCATGCCACCCCAACTGCACAGTACACCGCATGCCACCCCACCTGTACAGTACACTGCATGCCACCCCACCTGTACAGTACACGCTGCACCGCATGCCACCCCAACTGCACAGTACACCGCATGCCACCCCACCTGTACAGTACACCGCATGCCACCCCAACTGCACAGTACACCGCATGCCACCCCAACTGCACAGTACACGCTGGACCGCATGCCACCCCAACTGCACAGTACACCGCATGCCACCCCACCTGTACAGTACACCGCATGCCACCCCACCTGTACAGTACACGCTGCACCGAATGCCACCCCAACTGTACAGTACACTGCATGCCACCCCACCTGTACAGTACACTGCATGCCACCCCACCTGTACAGTACACGCTGCACCGAATGCCACCCCAACTGTACAGTACACCGCATGCCACCCCACCTGTACAGTACACTGCATGCCACCCCACCTGTACAGTACAAGCTGCACCGCATGCCACCCCAACTGCACAGTACACCGCATGCCACCCCACCTGTACAGTACACTGCATGCCACCCCACCTGTACAGTACACCGCATGCCACCCCACCTGTACAGTACACGCTGGACCGCATGCCACCCCAACTGCACAGTACACCGCATGCCACCCCACCTGTACAGTACACCGCATGCCACCCCACCTGTACAGTACACGCTGCACCGCGTGCCACCCCAACTGTACAGTACACTGCATGCCACCCCAACTGTACAGTACACCGCATGCCACCCCACCTGTACAGTACACTGCATGCCACCCCACCTGTACAGTACAAGCTGCACCGCATGCCACCCCAACTGCACAGTACACCGCATGCCACCCCAACTGTACAGTACACTGCATGCCACCCCAACTGTACAGTACACTGCATGCCACCCCAACTGTACAGTACACGCTGGACCGCATGCCACCCCAACTGCACAGTACACCGCATGCCACCCCACCTGTACAGTACACCGCATGCCACCCCACCTGTACAGTACACGCTGCACCGCGTGCCACCCCAACTGTACAGTACACTGCATGCCACCCCACCTGTACAGTACACTGCATGCCACCCCACCTGTACAGTACACGCTGCACCGAATGCCACCCCAACTGTACAGTACACCGCATGCCACCCCACCTGTACAGTACACTGCATGCCACCCCACCTGTACAGTACACGCTGCACCGCATGCCACCCCAACTGCACAGTACACCGCATGCCACCCCACCTGTACAGTACACGCTGCACCGCATGCCACCCCAACTGCACAGTACACCGCATGCCACCCCAACTGCACAGTACACCGCATGCCACCCCAACTGTACAGTACACCGCATGCCACCCCACCTGTACAGTACACGCTGCACCGAATGCCACCCCAACTGTACAGTACACTGCATGCCACCCCAACTGTACAGTACACTGCATGCCACCCCAACTGTACAGTACACGCTGGACCGCATGCCACCCCAACTGTACAGTACACTGCATGCCATCCCAACTGCACAGTACACCGCATGCCACCCCACCTGTACAGTACACGCTGCACCGCATGCCACCCCAACTGTACAGTACACTGCATGCCACCCCACCTGTACAGTACACTGCATGCCACCCCACCTGTACAGTACACGCTGCACCGAATGCCACCCCAACTGTACAGTACACCGCATGCCACCCCACCTGTACAGTACACTGCATGCCACCCCACCTGTACAGTACACGCTGCACCGCATGCCACCCCAACTGCACAGTACACCGCATGCCACCCCACCTGTACAGTACACTGCATGCCACCCCACCTGTACAGTACACGCTGCACCGCATGCCACCCCAACTGCACAGTACACCGCATGCCACCCCAACTGTACAGTACACCGCATGCCACCCCACCTGTACAGTACACGCTGCACCGAATGCCACCCCAACTGTACAGTACACTGCATGCCACCCCACCTGTACAGTACACTGCATGCCACCCCAACTGTACAGTACACGCTGCACCGCATGCCACCCCAACTGCACAGTACACCGCATGCCACCCCAACTGTACAGTACACCGCATGCCACCCCAACTGTACAGTACACGCTGCACCGCATGCCACCCCAACTGCACAGTACACCGCATGCCACCCCACCTATACAGTACACTGCATGCCACCCCAACTGTACAGTACACGCTGGACCGCATGCCACCCCAACTGCACAGTACACCGCATGCCACCCCACCTGTACAGTACACCGCATGCCACCCCACCTGTACAGTACACTGCATGCTACCCCAACTGTACAGTACACGCTGCACCGCTTGCCACCCCAACTGCACAGTACACCGCATGCCACCCCAACTGTACAGTACACTGCATGCCACCCCACCTGTACAGTACACTGCATGCCACCCCACCTGTACAGTACACGCTGCACCGCATGCCACCCCAACTGTACAGTACACTGCATGCCACCCCACCTGTACAGTACACTGCATGCCACCCCAACTGTACAGTACACGCTGCACCGCATGCCACCCCAACTGCACAGTACACCGCATGCCACCCCAACTGTACAGTACACCGCATGCCACCCCAACTGTACAGTACACGCTGCACCGCATGCCACCCCAACTGCACAGTACACCGCATGCCACCCCACCTATACAGTACACTGCATGCCACCCCACCTGTACAGTACACGCTGCACCGAATGCCACCCCAACTGCACAATACATGCTGCACCGCACGTCACCCCCGTACAATACGCCTCCGCCCTACCTCACCCCCCGTACAATACGCCTCCGCCCTACGTCACCCCCGTACAATACGACTCCGCCCTACCTCACCCCCCGTACAATACGCCTCCGCCCTACGTCACCCCCCGTACAATACGCCTCCGCCCTACCTCACCCCCCGTACAATACGCCTCCGCCCTACGTCACCCCCCGCACAATACGCCTCCGCCCTACGTCACCCCCCGCACAATACGCCTCCGCCCTACGTCACCCCCCGCACAATACGCCTCCGCCCTACCTCACCCCCCGCACAATACGCCTCCGCCCTACCTCACCCCCCGCACAATACGCCTCCGCCCTACCTCACCCCCCGCACAATACGCCTCCGCCCTACCTCACCCCCCGCACAATACGCCTCCGCCCTACCTCACCCCCCGCACAATACGCCTCCGCCCTACCTCACCCCCCGCACAATACGCCTCCGCCCTACCTCACCCCCCGCACAATACGCCTCCGCCCTACCTCACCCCCCGCACAATACGCCTCCGCCCTACCTCACCCCCCGCACAATACGCCTCCGCCCTACCTCACCCCCCGCACAATACGCCTCCGCCCTACGTCACCCCCCGCACAATACGCCTCCGCCCTACGTCACCCCCCGCACAATACGCCTCCGCCCTACGTCACCCCCCGCACAATACGCCTCCGCCCTACGTCACCCCCCGTACAATACGACTCCGCACTACGTCACCCCCCGTACAATACGCCTCCGCCCTACGTCACCCCCCGTACAATACGCCTCCGCCCTACGTCACCTCCCGTACAATACGCCTCCGCCCTACGTCTCCCCCCGTACAATACGCCTCCGCCCTACGTCACCCCCCGTACAATACGCCTCCGCCCTACGTCACCCCCCGTACAATACGCCTCCGCCCTACGTCACCCCCCGTACAATACGCCTCCGCCCTACGTCACCTCCCGTACAATACGCCTCCGCCCTACGTCACACCCCGTACAATACGCCTCCGCCCTACGTCACACCCCGTACAATACGCCTCCGCTCTACGTCACCCCCCGTACAATACGCCTCCGCCCTACGTCACCCCCCCGTACAATACGCCTCCTTCCTACGTCACCCCCCGTACAATACGCCTCCGCCCTTCGTCACCCCCCGTACAATACGCCTCCGCCCTACGTCACACCCCGTACAATACGCCTCCGCCCTACGTCACACCCCGTACAATACGCCTCCGCCCTACGTCACACCCCGTACAATACGCCTCCGCTCTACGTCACCCCCCGTACAATACGCCTCCGCTCTACGTCACACCCCGTACAATACGCCTCACACTTGTTTTCTTCTTTCTCAGCGATTACTAGAAGCTTCTGAACTGATGTCTGCACTGAACCGTAACATGGAGGAATGGAGGGGGCGACCGGGCGAGAGCGCAGTGCTGACCGAGGTAAGCCCCGCCCCCGGCAGGGCGTTAGAGTAGGGAGCTGTGCCTCCACCCCCGGCAGGGTGATGTTAGCGCTGTGGCTCCGCCCCCGGGTGATGTTAGCGCTGTGGCTGTCCACGGTAGGATGATGTTGGCATGTGGCTCCGCCCCCGGCAGGGTGACGTTGGCCCTGTGGCTCCGCCCCCGGCAGGGTGACGTTGGCCCTGTGGCTCCGCCCCCGGCAGGGTGACGTTGGCGCTATCACCGGCTGCTTCTCTCCTCAGGTTTGGTTCCAGTTCCTCCGGCGGTTCGTCCACCTCTCCGAGGCCGTTGCGGGGAGCCGTCAGTGACGCCGTGCTCTGCTGCTGTGGACGCCGTGGCTTCTCCCTCGGGATCAGTGGATTTTCCAGGATGTTCTTCTGTGGCACAGGGGGCGGGGCGATGAGGGGGGCGGGGCTACTCCTGCAGGAGGCGATTGCAGCAGCTGCCCCAGTAATAAAGCTCATTAATATTCATGTCTGGGGGTCACTTACTTTAGTTGCTCTGAGGTGGAGCAGGCGGCGGCTCGGCAGGCTGGATGCAGGCGGTGCTCCCGCCCTCTTTCTAGTGGACTTTTTCCTTCTGTGTTGCTGTTGGTCACTAGGTGGCAGCACCACAGTCTCACTTTACTACATGCTGCGACATTACAGAAGAGCGGTGGATGGAAGGTGGCGGCTGCGCGCTCCCTCGCTGCTGTGCCGTGCATGGCCTGCAGGTGGCGGCTGCGCGCTCCCTCGCTGCTGTGCCGTGCATGGCCTGCAGGTGGCGGCTGCGCGCTCCCTCGCTGCTGTGCCGTGCAGGTGGCGCAGGTCCTCACGCCTTTCCTACAGCTCCTGACAGACGCCCCCTGGAGGACAATCACTGCGCAGTGACATGGGAGCGGCAGCTGGACCCCGGGGATGAGGTTGCCATGCTGGGAGTTGTGGTGCCCGCAGTTTGTTTCCCAGCATGCCTCAGTGACTGTTTGCATTGTGTTAACAAGATTTTCTGATAGGCTGAGCCCCTCCCCTTCCAGGACTCCTCAAAAAACCTTATTGAGTGTCAAATATGACGGCAAGGGCTGTGGCGCAGACACTGAGGGACCGACGCTGAGGGGCCGACGCTGACACTGAGGGGCCGACGCTGAGGGGCGCGGCGCAGACACTGAGGGACCGACGCTGAGGGGCGCGGCGCTGACACTGAGGGGCCGGCGCTGAGGGACGCGGCGCTGACACTGAGGGGCGCGGCGCTGACACTGAGGGACTGACACTGAGGGACCGACGCTGAGGGACGCGGCGCTGACACTGAGGGGCCGACACTGAGGGGCGCGGCGCTGACACTGAGGGGCCGACACTGAGGGACGCGGCGCTGACACTGAGGGGCCGACACTGAGGGACTGACACTGAGGGACCGACACTGAGGGACGCGGCGCTGACACTGAGGGGCCGACGCTGAGGGACGCGGCGCTGACACTGAGGGGCCGACGCTGAGGGACTGACACTGAGGGACCGACACTGAGGGACGCGGCGCTGACACTGAGGGGCCGACACTGAGGGACTGACACTGAGGGACCGACACTGAGGGACGCGGCGCTGACACTGAGGGGCCGACACTGAGGGGCGCGGCGCTGACACTGAGGGGCGCGGCGCTGACACTGAGGGGCCGACACTGAGGGACTGACACTGAGGGACCGACACTGAGGGACGCGGCGCTGACACTGAGGGGCCGACGCTGAGGGACGCGGCGCTGACACTGAGGGGCCGACGCTGAGGGACTGACACTGAGGGACCGACGCTGAGGGACGCGGCGCTGACACTGAGGGGCCGACACTGAGGGACTGACACTGAGGGACCGACACTGAGGGACGCGGCGCTGACACTGAGGGGCCGACGCTGAGGGACGCGGCGCTGACACTGAGGGGCCGACGCTGAGGGGCGCGACGCTGACACTGAGGGGCCGACGCTGAGGGACGCGGCGCTGACACTGAGGGGCCGACACTGAGGGACCGACGCTGAGGGACGCGGCGCTGACACTGAGGGGCCGACACTGAGGGGCGCGGCGCTGACACTGAGGGGCCGACACTGAGGGACGCGGCGCTGACACTGAGGGGCCGACACTGAGGGACTGACACTGAGGGACCGACACTGAGGGGCGCGGCGCTGACACTGAGGGGCCGACGCTGAGGGGCGCGACGCTGACACTGAGGGGCCGACGCTGAGGGACGCGGCGCTGACACTGAGGGGCCGACGCTGAGGGGCGCGACGCTGACACTGAGGGGCCGACGCTGAGGGACGCGGCGCTGACACTGAGGGGCCGACGCTGAGGGACGCGGCGCTGACACTGAGGGGCCGACGCTGAGGGGCGCGGCGCTGACACTGAGGGACTGACACTGAGGGACCGACGCTGAGGGACGCGGCGCTGACACTGAGGGGCCGACACTGAGGGGCGCGGCGCTGACACTGAGGGGCCGACACTGAGGGACGCGGCGCTGACACTGAGGGGCCGACACTGAGGGACGCGGCGCTGACACTGAGGGACCGACGCTGAGGGACGCGGCGCTGACACTGAGGGACCGACGCTGAGGGACCGACGCTGAGGGACCGACGCTGAGGGGCGCGGCGCTGAGGGGCGCGGCGCTGACACTGAGGGGCCGACACTGAGGGACGCGGCGCTGACACTGAGGGACCGACACTGAGGGACGCGGCGCTGACACTGAGGGACCGACGCTGAGGGACCGACGCTGAGGGACCGACGCTGAGGGGCGCGGCGCTGAGGGGCGCGGCGCTGACACTGAGGGGCCGACACTGAGGGACGCGGCGCTGACACTGAGGGACCGACACTGAGGGACCGACACTGAGGGACCGACACTGAGGGACCGACACTGAGGGACCGACACTGAGGGACCGACACTGAGGGACCGACACTGAGGGACCGACACTGAGGGACCGACACTGAGGGACCGACACTGAGGGACGCGGCGCTGACACTGAGGGGCCGACACTGAGGGGCGCGGCGCTGACACTGAGGGACCGACACTGAGGGACCGACACTGAGGGACCGACACTGAGGGACGCGGCGCTGACACTGAGGGACCGACACTGAGGGACGCGGCGCTGACACTGAGGGACCGACACTGAGGGACGCGGCGCTGACACTGAGGGACCGACACTGAGGGGCGCGGCGCTGACACTGAGGGACCGACACTGAGGGGCGCGGCGCTGACACTGAGGGACTGACCCTGAGGGACGCGGCGCTGACACTGAGGGACTGACACTGAGGGACGCGGCGCTGACACTGAGGGACTGACACTGAGGGACGCGGCGCTGACACTGAGGGACTGACACTGAGGGACGCGGCGCTGACCGAGGGACTGACCCTGAGGGACTGACCCTGAGGGACGCGGCGCTGACACTGAGGGACTGACCCTGAGGGACGCGGCGCTGACACTGAGGGACGAGCCACGTTCATAGAACAGATTTATATTTTGCAAATTTTTCTGCAACAGCAAAGAAACCCCCGAAATGGCGAAGATTAAAAAATAAACTCTCCCCTCCCCCCAGAAACAATACAAAAGAAGGCTCCATAGAAATGTCCTCTAACCCTGGACAGCAGCGGAGGTGGGGGGCGGCTCCTGCCGGACCCCCGACTTGTGGAAAGCATAGATGGACCGCCGGAACCCTGCGGGAAGAAGAGAGCGGGAGATCAGAAGCCCTGACACACTGTAACGCTGCAGCCCCAGGGCACAGCACCCCCAGCCAAAAGACCCCCGGTAAGAACGGCGCCACGGTCAGCCCCGGGACCACCGCTCAGGAGGAGCAGATATCGTGCTGAGGGTCAGGGGCCGAGGGCTGTGCAAAAGGCAGATACGGAATAGACGCTGCCGGGAACAGAAGGGTTAAAAACTAACCGTATACGGAGAAGTGTAAATCCCATCAGTAGCTGGTGAGAAGCCCCCTCGCCTGCACCCGGTGGTGAGAAGCCCCCCTCCCCTGCACCCGGTGACCGCCGCAGCCCCCGCCCCATCGCCAGTGTCAGACACCGATGGGATTTACATTTCTATCTTAAACATAATTTCGATCAATTATCAAAATGTAACGGCTGCCAAAGTACGGGGGTCCATCCCCGGGGGCCATAGCGGTCAGAATCCGCTCTGCCGCGCACCGTTTACCTTTAGCGGCGGTGCACGGTGTGGCGAGAAGTTCGTAGCTGGAGAATCCGACTTCAGAGGACATGAGGTACGAGGTGAAGTGTTCCGGCCTCAGCGAGATCTTACAGTAGTTCCTGTAGATTGCTTCCTGCAAAAGACGACACAGGTTACTGCCGGAACCCCCCAATCACCTGGCCCTTCCTCCCCGGCACTCCCGTCCTCAGTCACCTGGCCCTTCCTCCCCGGCGCCCCCCCACCTCCGTCCTCCGGCCCTTCCTCCCCGGCGCTCCCGTCCTCAGTCACCTGGCCCTTCCTCCCCGGCGCTCCCATCCTCAGTCATCTGGCCCTTCCTCCCCGGCGTTCCCGTCCTCAGTCACCTGGCCCTTCCTCCCCGGCGCCACCCCACCTCCGTCCTCCAGCCCTTCCTCCTCGGCGCTCCTGTCCTCAGTCACCTGGCCCTTCCTCACCGGCGCTCCCGTCCTCAATCACCTGGCCCTTCCTCCCCACCTCCGTCCCTTCCTCCTCGGCGCTCCCGTCCTCAATCACCTGGCCCTTCCTCCCCACCTCCGTCCCTTCCTCCCCGGCGCTCTTGTCCTCAGTCATCTGGCCCTTCCTCCCCGGCGTTCCCGTCCTCAGTCACCTGGCCCTTCCTCCCCGGCGCCACCCCACCTCCGTCCTCCAGCCCTTCCTCCCCGGCGCTCCCGTCCTCAATCACCTGGCCCTTCCTCCCCACCTCCGTCCCTTCCTCCCCGGCGCTCCCGTCCTCAATCACCTGGCCCTTCCTCCCCACCTCCGTCCCTTCCTCCCCGGCGCTCCCGTCCTCAATCACCCTGGCCCTTCCTCCCCACCTCCGTCCCTTCCTCCCCGGCGCTCTTGTCCTCAGTCACCTGGCCCTTCCTCCCCGGCGCCACCCCCACCTCCGTCCTCCAGCCCTTCCTCCCCGGCGCTCCCGTCCTCAATCACCTGGCCCTTCCTCCCCACCTCCGTCCCTTCCTCCCCGGCGCTCTTGTCCTCAGTCACCTGGCCCTTCCTCCCCGGCGCCACCCCACCTCCGTCCTCCAGCCCTTCCTCCCCGGCGCTCCCGTCCTCAGTCACCTGGCCCTTCCTCCCCGGCGCCACCCCACCTCCGTCCTCCAGCCCTTCCTCCCCAGCGCTCCCGTCCTCAGTCACCTGGCCCTTCCTCCCCGGCGCCACCCCACCTCCGTCCTCCAGCCCTTCCTCCCCAGCGCTCCCGTCCTCAGTCACCTGGCCCTTCCTCCCCGGCGCTCCCGTCCTCAGTCACCTGGCCCTTCCTCCCCGCGCTCCCGTCCTCAGTCACCTGGCCCTTCCTCCCCGGCGCTCCCGTCCTCAGTCACCTGGCCCTTCCTCCCCGTCCTCAGTCACCTGGCCCTTCCTCCCCGTCGCTCCCGTCCTCAGTCACCTGGCCCTTCCTCCCCGGCGCTCCCATCCTCAGTCACCTGGCCCTTCCTCCCCGTCGCTCCCATCCTCAGTCACCTGGCCCTTCCTCCCCGGCGCTCCCCACCTCCATCCCTTCCTCCCGGCGCCCCCGTCACCTGGCCCTTCCTCCCCGGCGCTCCACATCCTCAGTCACCTGGCCCTTCCTCCCTGGCACTCCTGTCCTCAGTCACCTGGCCCTTCCTCCCCGGCGCTCCCCACCTCCGTCCCTTCCTCCGGCGCCCCCCCGTCACCTGGCCCTTCCTCCCTACGCCCCCCATCCTCCGGCCCTTCCTCCCTGGCGCTCACATCCTCAGTCACCTGGCTCTTCCTCCCCGGCGCCACCCCACCTCCGTCCTCCAGCCCTTCCTCCCCGGCGCTCCCGTCCTCAGTCACATGGCCCTTCCTCCCCGGCGCTCCCGTCCTCAGTCACCTGGCCCTTCCTCCCCGGCGCTCCTGTCCTCAGTCACCTGGCCCTTCCTCCCCGGCACTCCTGTCCTCAGGTCACCTGGCCCTTCCTCCCCGGCACTCCTGTCCTCAGTCACCTGGCCCTTCCTCCCCGGCACTCCTGTCCTCAGTCACCTGGCCCTTCCTCCCCGGCGCTCCCCACCTCCGTCCCTTCCTCCCGGCGCCCCCCCGTCACCTGGCCCTTCCTCCCTACGCCCCCCATCCTCCGGCCTTCCTCCCTGGCGCTCACATCCTCAGTCACCTGGCTCTTCCTCCCCGGCGCCACCCCACCTCCGTCCTCCAGCCCTTCCTCCCCGGCGCTCCCGTCCTCAAGTCACCTGACCCTTTCCTCCCTGGCGCCACCCCACCTCCGTCCTCCAGCCCTTCCTCCCCGGCGCTCCCGTCCTCAGTCACATGGCCCTTCCTCCCCGGCGCTCCCGTCCTCAGTCACCTGGCCCTTCCTCCCCGGCGCTCCTGTCCTCAGTCACCTGGCCCTTCCTCCCCGGCACTCCTGTCCTCAGTCACCTGGCCCTTCCTCCCCGGCACTCCTGTCCTCAGTCACCTGGCCCTTCCTCCCCGGCACTCCCCACCTCCGTCCCTTCCTCCCGGCACCCCCCCCGTCACCTGGCCCTTCCTCCCTACGCCCCCCATCCTCCGGCCCTTCCTCCCCGGTACCCCCCACCTCACTTACCGTCAGCTTCTTCCTCTTGCCGATACGAGGACCAGGGCTGCGGCTCCAGGATCAGGATGCCCCCGGGTCCGGAGGTGTTGGTACATTCTCCGAAACATTCTCTTCAGGCCGTCGTCGCCCCAGTTCAGGTGGATCCATTTGGTGACGCTCAGGCACATGATGACGTCGTACTCCGGTCTCTGCACCTCCACAAGATCCTCCTGAGCCAACACGTAATTACCCTGCCAGGAAGAACAGTCATGGGGTCACGTCTGAACAGAGGAGAGACCCCCGCTCACAGCAACCCCCATGTAATCAGGGAGCCCCTCTCTGTGACCTCGCTTAATCACAATCCCCGCCCCTTCTATGCTCCCCCCACCAAGTAAAGTGGTGTCCCCTAGGACCCCCCGCCGACAGCTCCTCTGCTCTGTGTAACAGGGGAGCCCCCCTCCTATATGACCCCCATCTACGTAATCAGTGTCCCGCTCCCGATGACCCCGGACAGACCAGTGTAACTTGCCCCCATATCTCCCCACCGCACCTATGTAATAGTGGGTTGGGGGGCTGCAACTCATACAAGATTATACACCGGGGATCTCTATAAGGCAGACCCTGAGCACAGCATCTGGTCAGGGACCACAAGTCCCAGCCGCCCGCTCTGGGGTTTCCATGTCAAAAAGCGATGTTCCGGCAGAGGGGCCTAGCGGGTCCCCTGAAGATGAGCGGGATCAGTGTCATCCGGAGCCACTTCTCAGTCCCTGGGTGTGAGGGGGCAGGATTACAGGGGAATGGGGGATTACAGAACACAGGGGGCACGATTATAGGTGTATCTGGGGGGGCAGGATTACAGGTGTACAGGGGGGGCAGGATTACAGGCGTATGGGTAAATGGGGGGGGGCAGGATTCCAGGTGTACAGGATTACCAGGGTATTGGAAGGCAGAATTACAGGTGTACAGGGGGGGGGCAGGATTACAGGTGTACAGGTGGGGGGGGGGCATGATTACCAGGGTATTGGGAAGGCAGAATTACAGGTGTACAGGGGGGGGGGGCAGGATTACAGGTGTACAGGGGGGGGGGCAGGATTACAGGTGTACAGGTGGGGGGCATGCATGATACCAGGGGTATTGGGAAGGCAGAATTACAGGTGTACAGGGGGGGGGGGGGGCAGGATTACAGGTGTACAGGGGGGGGGGCAGGATTACAGGTGTACAGGTGGGGGGGGGGGCATGATTACCAGGGTATTGGGAAGGCAGAATTACAGGTGTACAGGGGGGGGGGGGCAGGGATTACAGGTGTACAGGGGGGGGGGCAGGATTACAGTGTACAGGGCAGGATTACAGGTGTACAGGGGGGGGGGGGCAGGATTACCAGGGTATTGGGAAGGCAGAATTACAGGTGTACAGGGGGGGGGGGGGGGCAGGATTACCAGGGTATTGGGAAGGCAGAATTACAGGTGTACGGGGGGGGGGGGGGGCAGGATTACAGCTGTACAGGGGGGGGCATGATTACAGCTGTACAGGGTGGGCAGGATTACAGCTGTACAGGGGGGGGGGCAGGATTACAGCCTGTACCAGGTTGGGGGGCAGGATTACCAGGGTATTGGGAAGGCAGAATTACAGGTGTACGGGGGGGGGGGAGGGGGCAGGATTACAGGTGTACAGGGGGGGGCAGGATTACAGGTGTACAGGGGGGGGGCAGGATTACAGCGTGTACAGGGGGGGGGCAGGATACCAGGGTATTGGGAAGGCAGAATTACAGGTGTACAGGGGGGGGGGGCAGGATTACCAGGGTATTGGGAAGGCAGGATTGCAGGTGTACAGGGGGGCAGATTGCAGGTGTACAGGGGGGGCAGGATTGCAGGTGTACAGGGGGGCAGGATTACAGGATATTGGGAGGGCAGAATTACAGGTGTACAGGGGGGGGTTCACAGGATTACAGGTGTACGGGGGGGGGGGGGAGGCAGGATTACCAGGGGTATTGGGAAGGCAAAATTACGAGGTGTGGGGGCAGGATTACCAGGGTTTTGGGGAAGGCAGAATTACAGGTGTACGGGGGGGGCAGGATTACCAGGTATTGGGAAGGCAGAATTACAGGTGTAACGGGGGGGGGGGGGGCAGGATTACAGGTGTACGGGGGTGGGGGGGCAGTGCTGTCGAGGCTGAGCTCAGCTACAGTCGACTTCAGATTTCGGCCCCCGGGGTCGGCGAGCACCATGTTTATCCCCTCACCCCGTAGCACTGACCCTTCTGCCAGGAGCTCTCTCACCTTCACGAACACAACGTTGTGTGGAACCGCGTGGCTCTCGTCCTGGCTCTGCTGCCCGGTGGGAGGGGGGAATGCTGGGGGCCGCTACGGGCCCTCGGGTCGCGGCCAGCGCTGCGGGGAAGCCCGCCGCCTCCTGGATGACTGTGACAGGTAATAGCGGATGTTCTGCCGGGCGGCATGTATCAGCGAGCCATCAATGTCCAGTCCCACTATCCGCGCCGGCTCCAGCTTCAGGGCCACGCTCAGCGTCAGGTGCCCCACGTTGCACCCAATGTCCAGGACGGCCTTACCCCGAAACCACTCGGCCTCAGTGCCCGTAGCCGTGGGTCGTCAGAGTGCGATGGGTTCCGGTAAGCCGTAATAACGGCAGTAAATTACCAAACTGGAAACGGTTTTTGTCCTTGCCCTTACTGTGGGAGCCCCGGCAAGGGACCTTAGGGGCCTCGGTGCCACCCTGTGGCCTTACGGCCATCACCACACTCGCCAAGCTCTTGCCCTTTTCGGGGCTCCCTTGTCTTCCCTCAGATTTGCTGGAGGTCCTCCTCCTCTTGCGGTGGCGGGATGCTTGGGCGGCGGAGGCGCTGGCGGCCGGCGCGGGTCCCTCTGCGGCCTCGCCCTCCAGTGCCGGTAACGGCACCACTTCATCCCGGCAGTTGATGGTGGTGTTCAGCTCATACGGTCGGAGCTCCTCCGGCACGAGCTCGGCCTCCGCCTTGTTGGACACGTCGGTGGGGCAGTGGTGGCGGGCGTCCGGTGCCGTTTCGGCAGTTTTCAGCGGGGACAGCAGCAGTTCTCCAGACCCAGCATTAAGGCTCAGCGGGTCCGACAGATCCTTAGGGATCAGGATCTCCACTGGATCGCGATTGCGGGACGGCAGTGGAGAGGACTTTGGCGTCTCGGCGTTCAGCGTCCGGTTCACCTCCTCGTCCAGGAGGCTGTTCAGGTTCAGGGGGTCGAATATGTTACCGCCCATGAGGAAGTTGGAGGGAAGGACGGGGTCGCAGTCCGAGTTGACCCGTCTACGACGCTTGAACGGGGGGTGGGGTGCTTGAAGCCAACGTTGAAGCTGTTGCGTCTCTTGCCTTGGAAACCGTTTCGCGGACCCCGCGGTGGGGCTGCTCCAGACCCTCTTTAACTCCTCGGGTCTGGGACTCGGCTGGCGGGGGAGGGGCAGGAGCCAAAAATGTATTTTCGGCATCACGTCCGCCAACTTCAACAGCCTGCTGCAAGGTCTGGGAGGAGGACGCCATCTCTAGCAGAACCTGCATGGGTGCATCCGGGGTCAGGAAACGGCCAGCGTCCAGGTATGTGGTGACAGGAGTAGTATCAGTCCACATTCACAGCGCGGCGTCACACACCGGGGACTCCGCGGGAGCCCATCAGTCTGTCACAGCCGACTCCTAGAGGGTGGACATGCACAGACCACGCCCACTGTCACGGACACGCCCCCGAGTAAACTCTGTGTACAAGACGTGAGAAGTGTGGAGAGCAGCGCCTGGAAGAGAAGAGGGAGAAATTATCCTTCAGCCGCTGCAGCAAGCTCCCTGAGAACACAGCACGGCGTGAGGGGAAATAACAGCCTCGCACCAACCGCCCACAACCACCCGACCCCGCAGCCGCCGCGGACTACTGACGAAATGGCGGGGGAGCTTCCTTATTTATCTCCCTCCGCAGGACACGCCCCACCACCTCAGCCCAATCGCGAAGCCCCGGCGCGAACTGCCTGCACAGCGCATGCGTACCGCTGACTACGCCCCTAAGCGCACCAGAAGCTCGGGAAGAGAGTGAGGGAGTCTGTGTGCGAACACACGTCGCGCGCGCACTTATATAGGCGACCGTTCCTCCGCCCACAGCTGTGACGTCACGACGACCCAGGCCCCCTTTCCTGCTGAGTTTTCATCATGTGATAAAGACTGCAGGACACACAGTAGCCAGTTAAGAAGGGGAGCTAAGAGGATCCACCCCCCAGATTTCAGCCAATCAGAAACGTAAACATTGTGCAAGTTGTCCCTGGCGTCGCCCGCATTATCCGCTTGTGTGGTCGGCTGTCCGGACCGGCACGGAGCCGCCTGCAACGCCAAAATTAGCGCCTCACACTCCTTACTTCCAGGACGTCGGGATACAAGTCCCAGTCCTCCCCGCTAATTGGGATCGAGCGGGGATATCGCCACAGGCGCTGAGTGGGCGCCTCCCGTGTGCCCGAGGGGTCCTCCCGGCGCGTCCGTGGCATGTCGGGAGTTGTAGTCTGAGCTCCCCGCCCTCTCTCCCTACGTTCTAATGT